>NC_082715.1:101004738-101311571 GCF_030144855.1 Hypanus sabinus | reverse complement strand
GGGTGATGTCAACCAAGGCTATAGGTAGGTGGGTCCCCAACTCAACTGTGAACAAAGTGACCAACCAACATGAGGATCATGAGTGGAGTAACACAAGATGAGAGGAGTCTTGGGTGAGCCAAAAAGAAGGAATTGGTTCGATTCACAGTGCTCTCCGATGCTCATGTGCACAGGATGTATGCATGCTTTGACCTCCCCAGACCCCTAGGGACATCCATTAATGGCCCTGATGCAGAAGAGCCTCCTGTGTGTGTAGAGCTGTTGGGATGTGGAGGAGGACAGAGAGAATGAGTCAGGCTATGACCCTGGAAAAAGGGGCTTGCGGGGGTGGGGGGGGGGGGGGGTTGGTGGGGAGCTTACCAGAGAGAAGGCTCCTTGTCCACCTGGTAGTGCCGTTTTGCCATACTGAAGCCTGGGAGACCAGCAGCTCTGCAGGAAGTGCACAGGTTGTTTCTCCACCAGCGCTCACAATCTTGGGGGTGGAGAAGGTGGTGAAGGGATTTCTCCCTAACTGCAGTGGGTTCTGGAGGCATTGATGATGAGGGCCCTGCATCCTGAAATGGTTCTGGGAACAGAAGTGGGATGATCAGGAGGCTTGTTCCATTAGATGCTTATCAATTCAGAAGGCCAGAGTGATGAGACTTCCAAGGTTGGTGGACTTCTCTCTCCCAGGTAGACAGTTCATCTTTCAAGCACGTTGAGAGGTCGTGATGGTAATGGGCCAGCAGCACTTCTGCATTCCAGCCACACTGCACCAAGAGAGTCCTGAACTCCACGGTGTTATCCAGCACCATGTGAGCCTTGACACAGGCGAAGTATCTGATCCTCTGCCCCCCACCTTCCACTTCCCCGATGGTTGAACCCTGGTGCATCTTAGCAGTGAATTCCACATGTTTATTGCAAATGGCAGTTTTATTGTCCCAGATAGTGATGGTCTGGGTCAGAGCTTGCCCAGTCAAGAGAGAAATGATGAAGGCAAGTTTGGCCTGGTACAGAGATGGCTGGAGCTCGAAGTGTAAGATGCAAAGGGACAGGAAGTTACAGCATCTGGTTCAAAGTGTTTGGGCAATGGAATGTAGAAACAAGGAAAAATAGAAAATACGTGCAGGAGTAGGCCCTTCGGCCCTTCGAGCCTGCACCGCCATTCAGTATGATCATAGCTGATCATCCAACTCAGAACCCTGTACCTGCTTTCTCTCCATACCCCCTGATCCCTTTAGCCACAAGGGCCATATCTAAGTCCCTCTTATATATAGCAAATGAACTGGCCTCAACTGTTTCCTGTGGCAGAGAATTCCACAGATTCACCACTCTCTGTATGAAGAAGTTTTTCCTCATCTCGGTCCTAAAAGGCTTCCCCTTTATCCTTAAACTGTAACCCCTCGTTCTGGACTTCCCCATCATTGGGAACAATCTTCCTGCATCTAGCCTGACCAATCCCTTTAGTATTTTATGCGTTTCAATAAGATCCCCCCTCAACCTAAATTCCAGCGAGTATAAGCCTAGTCGATCCAGTCTTTCTTCATATGAAAGTCCTGCCATCCCAGGAATCAATCTGGTGAACCTTCTTTGTACTCCCTCTATGGCAAGAATGTCCTTCCTCAGATTAGGGGACCAAAACTGCACACGATATTCTAGGTGCGGTCTCACCAAGGCCTTGTACAACTGCAGTAGAACCTCCCTGCTCCTGTACTTGAATCCTCTTGCTATGAATGCCAACATACCATTTGCCTTTTTCACCGCCTGCTGTACCTGCATGCCCACCTCCAATGACTGGTGTACAATGACACCCAGGTCTTGTTGCATCTCCCCTTTTCCTAATGGGCCACCATTCAGATAATAATCTGTTTTCCTGTTCTTGCCACCAAAGTGGATAACCTCACATTTATCCACATTAAGTTGCATCTCCGTGAATTTGCCCTAACCTATCCAAGTCATCCTGCATCCTTTTAGCATCCTCCTCTGAAAGAGGCCATTGACTAGTGCAGGGTTGCTGTGTTGAGATTGAAAGTTGATTGAGAATGGTGAGCAGTTGGTCAATGATTTCCTGTTGCTTCCGGCCCATGTGCTTATGCCCTTGGCCAATTTCCTTTCAGCAAGCAAAAGCACATCCTGTTAGGAAATGTAGAGCAGGCTTGACCCAATTGCAGGGCAGCGGAGATGATTTAGCAGTAAGCAACAACTTCAATAATAAACTGCAAAATAACAAGCCACGAGGGGCAACAAAACAAGAGAGAACAAGTAAGTATGTAACACAAGGCAACAAAGTAACTGAAATCTTAGAGCAACTGGTTTGAATGAATGAACAAGATTTGTGGATGAGGGCTGGATTTAAATAGGCTGCAGGTGATGAGCTGGAAATGTGTGGCTGGTGACTCCTGTTAGCCAGGTGCTGACTGAGAGCTGCCTCCCCATGCAGGCCTGTTATCCTTCCTATTTTAAAATTTATTCATGTCTTTCCCCAGCAAACTTGTCATCCATTCACTAATTCAATCTTAATTCTCTTGTACCACTACCAAAATCCCCACAGTTAAATGGATGTGCAAAAAATAGATTGACTATCTCACACCCGCACCCCACCCCGGCCACCAGCAACTAATGCTTACCCTTATCCTGAGCACAATTGTCACCCCACCCCCAGGTCTCTCTCCAAACTGAAGAATCCATGATCTGCCCCAGACCTTTGAGATAAACTCATTTCTTTCACTTTCTCTGCATCACCACAGCACTTGAATTAAAGGCTTGTTCAGTAGAAAACAAAGCCTTGGATCTCAGGGGTATTGAATTTATTAGCAGGAGGCCCAAGACAAAAAACAGCCATTGGCCTATTGTTTAATGTCCCTTTCTCAGCACTGAGTAAATTCTAGATCAGTTTAATTTGTTATGATTTTCCAGTTTGCTCCTTTTTTTTCTTGACATCTGGCAATTTTGACCAAGACCATTTACCAATTGGTTGATAGATTAATTGATTTATTGAGACACAGCGTGGAGAAGGCCCTTCAGGCCCTTCAAACGGTGGTGCCCAGCAACCCCTAATTTAACCCCAGCCTAGTTATGGGACAATTTACAATGACCAATTAAACAGTCAACCGGTGCATCTTTCGACCATGAGAGGAAACTGGATCACTCGGAGGAAACCCATGCGGTCACAGGGAGAATATTCAAACTCCTTACAGACAGCAGCAGAATTGAACTGGGGTCACTGGTACTGTAAAGTGTTGTGCTAACCTCTACACTACCACACCACCCCTATAATCTGACCGTCACTGCTAGGTGAATCAAATCCTTAGTCAATATTGAAGTATGTGCAGTTCTGAACAGAATTTATGGAATTTCAACACTACTACAGAAGTAAAATATCCTATTCATTCTATTCCAAGGGTAATGAAGATTTTTTTTGTACTGTACCTCAAACCAAATGGATGTTAATTGTTTCATTATAGGAGATGCAGTAAACTCAAATGATTTGTGTTTATGGTAAGCATTGCCGATGGGGGTCATATTATTTTCATTTATGGTTAGGTAAAATAGTCATAGAATGAAAGATGGAAGTTGGCCATTCTGAGTCTGTAACTAGCTCTTTGGAGGAAATATCCAGTTAGTTCCACTCTCCGCTATTTCCCCAGAAAACTGCTTTTTTTTTCAAGTAATTGCCAATTCCCTTTTGAGAGCTACAATTGAATCTATTTTCCTCCACCCACCCAGGCTCTGCATTCCAGATCACAACAACTTGCTGGAATTTTTCTCCCCCGGATGTAATGTGCGATCTGGAATGTATTAGTCACAGATTTCTCTCTCACTGCATGATACATGGAGAGAATGTCAAACAGTCAAGCCTTATTTTACTGCATATCCCCCAATTACTCACCTGTGATCAGTAGGAAAATTTTATGAGGAAGTGAATAGAGTTTAAAATCCCTGTTAGGTATTCTTACAGTAGATCAGCCAAGCACTCCTGATTATAAATTAGTTTAAATGATTCTGGCACTTGAAAGAAAATTTCCCAAAAGTGTAAAAAGTCTTTATAAAGATTTAAAAGTTCTGATGTTTTATTGAGATATTAAAGTCAGCGTTAATGTTGCATGTACTGCCAGATGCACAAATATGTGTATGCACAGGAGCAATGAAAAATTCACCTGTAACAGCATCACAGACACATAATATCATATGAGCAGCATTCACAAGAAAAACATAAATTTATTATAAAATTGAACACAGTTTTTTACTAGGAAGAACACCATTAGACCTCCCAAAAAAAAAGATCCATTTTAATGCAAAGCTATCAAAGTCTCATAGTGTTGCTACATCCCAGTGAGTTCTACTGGTTGGTTGAAGATCCAAATGGTTGAAGGCAAGTAGCTGTTCTTGAACCTGGTGGTGTACCACTTCAGGCTTCTGCATCTCCTTCCCGATGGTAGCTGTGAGAATGTGACTCTTCAGGGATCCGGAGATTCTTGATGATGGATGTTATCTTCTCAAGGAAGTGGCTCCTGTGTGTACCACTGATGGTGGGGAGGAGTATGCCCGTGATGTACTGGACAGGCGTGTTCAGTACAGAGATAGACGTTGGACATTAAGAGAACCAAGGTTTATGAAGATAGGGTATTGAGGCTGTGAATCATCCAAGATTTTACTGCAGAATGGGAGCATTCACAAGTGGCTGAAAAGGTTGGGACAGCTATTTTGTGTAATTTCTCCTGTCAAATGGGAGGGGCAAAATGAATTAATGCTCTCCAGTCAATAGAATGTTTGGACTGTCAATAGTAAACTGAAGCAGAGACTGCTGGAAACATTCTGCCTTCCAAAATAGTTATTGTGGACTATACAGAGCCATGTGTTCTTTATGCACCCCCCAACACGTTGTTTCTTTCTTATGTAAGTGCTGCTTCTCAGCAATACTTTGATGAAAAATCCACATGAAGTTCATTTGCTCTTCTCTCCACAGATGTCCTCAGACCTACTGTTTGCTTTGTATTTATTAGTAATAGGGGCAAGAGGAAGGGAAAACTTACATTTATATTTTGATATATACAAATGTTTGTAGATCAAACAGTAACATCATAATGACCAGATAACCTGCTCTTGAGATATTGGCTTTAAGTGAATATTGACCAGGATACTGAGCATATTCTTCATAATCATCTACTGTTGTCTTTAACATCTTTGGGAGGAAATGGGCTTTAGTGTAATATCGACTGGGAAATCAGCACTTCTGATGACGACCCCTTCCCTTTGGGCTCGAGCCTCTTGGAAAAATGTTACACTTAGAAGATCTACCAAGTTACAGCTAAGAGTATTTACCAAACCACACCTAAGAAAGATAGTTATAAAGAATCCTATGTTTCTCAGAAGGAATGGCATTGTGTACTTTATTATCACAAATACAAAAGAAAGCTGTGTCAAGGGCTCTCATAGATTTCATAACAATAATTTGTCTTCAAGAAAAGAGACAAATCTGATTAAATGCAGAGGAATTGCTCTACTATCTGTCACTGTCGCTCATACTCTCTGAATTGCAGTATGCTTTCATTCCAACTGGAGGCGCAATGGACATGATCTTCATTATGCATCAACTACAGGAGGAATGTAGGAAGTAGCAGCAATCAAAACACATGGACTTTTAATGACTTCATCAACTTTTCAACTTTCTAAATGAAAAGGAACATGAAGCACTCTTCTTATCAATGGTTGCCCACAGAGAAGATCTTTATCTTGCATATACGATGGTGCGTAGGTGTGATCTTAAATGAGAAGTGCACAATGCGCCCAATCACAGACTGGTATCAAGCACATCATCAGCATATTTCTTGCTGGAGAGAGGCTGATCTATAGGGTGAAATGGAAACTACCTTCCTCACTCCAGAAGCAAGGGTCCTTCAGTTTTAACCAAGTGTTTGTGTGTGTCATGTTCAGAGGTCCAAGTTATCATCAGCTTATTCACTGAAGGTAACGGGAGAACAGGCCTCACGGCTGACATCTCTAAATCAGGGGACTGCTTCTGGGAGCCATCCCTTAGTATGGTTTTGTCAATAATGTAATTTTCATTGTCTTCATTGCATTGGGAAAGAACGTTTAAGGTGCCCATAGGATTGTCCAACTATTCAACCTGTCAAAACTTGAAGTTTCTGCATATCTCTGCCATGAAGAAACATTAAAAACTGGCAATCCGCAAACAACAAGAAATTTTAAATGATTAAAAATGTATGAAGCCGCAACTAAATTACATACTTAAAGCATCTAAGAACACAAAAGGAATTAGTAGTATTTAGCTGGGCACAATAATTCAAACTTGTAACCCATCACAGATGTTCCTTTCTGTTCAAAGAAACCCTTGCCTGGTTAGATCGGGTTGTGATTACCATCTGAAGTGCTGGGGAAATCACTGCAATTAGATACCCGAATCTCCATCAGAAATCAGTCCCAAATAAACAGCGACAGATAAGTACTGTATTGTGGTATGTGGATATTGTAGTACTAGTGGCAGTTTTCCACAAGATCTAAACTATTCTTAAACATTTAGCTGAGAGGTGGATGGATTAAATATCTAAACTTCAAAATATGCTTGTGTTGACAGTATGATGTCTTTTGGTACAAAGAGAAATAAGACTTTGAACATCTCATTTAAAATTCTCATTTTTCTTTTAATTCCATTCATAATCATACTCCTCCATTTGTCTACAAGCTCCTTTGATACTGCGCTCTGCTCCTGTTCTGGCCTCCTTTTTATCTTTGTACCAGTGAGCTCTCCCTCTCTCTCATCCCCTCCTCAGTTGCTCTTCTTTTGATTTCTCTATCACTCTCCCTCTCCCTTTCCCCCTGTCATTTCTCTCCCTGTCACTCTCCCTTTCCATCTCCTTGTAATTTTCCCACTTTATTTCTCCTCAATCACTCTATTTCTTTCCCTCCAGGAATTTTCTTGCTCTCCCCCTTTCTCTGTTACTGTCCTTCTCTCACCTTTTTTCCCTTTCCCCTCTCCCTCTCTATTCTGTTATTCTCCCTCCAACAATTTCCCTCCATTTCTCTTTGTCATTCTCTCACCTTTTCTCTCTCTTTCCCACTTGTTCCCACTCTCTTTCCCACAGTGTTGACAATCAACACTGACACACTTCAGGGTTGTGTGCTTAGCCCACTGCTCTACTCTATCTACATCCAAGACTGTAGCTAGGCATAGCTCAAATACCATCTATAAATTTGCTGATGATATTGTGGCGACCCATTTCCTGGCACATCCGAACCGGCTCACAATTAGATAGTCTACGGGGGTTTGCGAGCACAGAGCTTTGGAGCCTCTGCGCCACGGGGGGCAGGTTGAGGGAGGCTTAAAAGTGAGGCTGAGGATTTCGAATAAAGTTTTTTCCTTCGACTGCAGTTACCGACTCCGTGTCGTAATTTTAGCGCTGCGTGTAGCACACCGCTACAATACAACCATTGTTGGCAGAATCTCAGATGGTGATGAGGGGGTGTACACGAGCAAGGTATCCCAGCTATTTGACTGGTGTCAAGCAATAATCTTGCACTCAGCATCAGCAAGACCAAAGAGCTGATGGTGAACTTCAGAGAGCGTAAGACAAGGGAACACAAACCAATCCTCACAGAAGGATCAGAAGGGGAGAGAGTGAGCAATTTCAGGTTCTTGGTTGTCAAGATCTCTGAGGACCGAACTGATCCCAAAGTATCGATGAAGCTGTAAAGAAGGCAAGGCAGTGGCTATATTTCATTAGGAGTTTGAGGAGATTTGGTTTGTCATCTAAAACTCTCAAAAACTTCTACCATGGAGAACATTCTGACTTGTTGCATCACCATCTGGTATGGGGTGGGCTGTGACTACTACACAGGAGCAAAGTTAGCTGCAGTTGTAAAATTTGTCAGCTCTTTCATGGGTACTAGCCTCTATAGTATCCAAGACATCTTTAAGGAGCGGTGCCTCAGAAAGGCGGTGCCCATCAATAAGGACCCCCACCACCTAGGACATGCCCTCTTCTCATTGTTACCATCAGGGAGGAGGTACAGAAGCCTGAAGGCACACACTCAGTGATTCATTAATAATAAAGTTTTCTTTCCATCTAGAATTCTGACAGTACTGGGGAGAAGTCAGCAGCTCAGTGGAACATGGAGAGGTATGTTTGGCACTCTCGCCTTGCTTTGCTGACTGGCAGTGTTTCTTCCCCTTTGCCATCCGATTTCAAAATGGACATTGAACCCATGAACACTACCTCAGTACTTTTTTTATTTCTGTTTTTGCACTACTTATTTTAATTTAACTATTTCATATGTATATAGTAATTCTTTTTTCTATATTTATCATGTATTGCACACATTTAACAAATTTTGTGACATATGCAGCTGATATTATACCTGATTCTGAATCTGATTCTGACTTCAATATATTCTTAAAAACCTTCCTTTTTGACCTATATTTTTCATCTGGGCTAATATGTTGTTATGGGCTTCATTATTAAGGTTTGCTTATTGATGTTCCTGTGAAGTGCCTTGGGATATTTTTTGCTATGTAAATGAATTGTTATTTTAAACACGAGGCTGCACAGTTTGTCAAGCCACATATATACAAAGGGAATGATTAACCATGGGAAGTTCACTTCACATTACACAGCCTTTCAAATAGTCAGCTTGGCTAATTCTGAATGTTCTACTTTTCAGGGAAGGCCAGATTGAAGGCTGTTATCATGAATTCTCATTATATTTTGATTGACATTAATTGACATCATATGCATCTTAGTGGACCTTTGCATGCAATTACAAGGCTGATTTGATTATTTGGGAGCTCAGACATATCTGAACAGGCAATGAAGTGCTATGCATAAGTAAAATTAGTTTAATCATAACATAAATAATGAAGTTCTCTTTCTATCTAGGATTGTGACAGTACTGGGGAGAAGGCAGCAGTTAACTGGAACATGGAGAGGTATGTTTGGCAGTCCAACCTTGCTTTGCTGACTGGCAGTGTTGGAATTAGAAAATTGTCAGCAAGAATGATTTCGTTTCTTTGTGAATATCTGCCTTTAACTTGGTTAAAAGTGACATGACAGCATTGTTCCTATGAATTTCATAAACTTCCCTCCCACGCCCACTTTGTTTCTTTCATTGTCCTATGCAAAACTCGTAAGTATGTATATATAGCTAGAGGGATGAAGACTTTTGCATGGAATTGTATTTGTCAACGTGGATCGGAGAGTGAGTTTGTAAATCTGATGGGAGCAAAGGGTATTGGGAATGTTGAGTGTGGAATGCCATGGGAGGGGTGTGGGACAGGTGGTAGAGAAGGAGTGCCAGAGGCAGGTGTGGTATGGGTGCAGACACACCCAGTCCTGACACACCGGGCAAGGTCTTTTGATTCCTAACAGTTGGTTTATTGATCTTTACAGAATGTTTCTTTGGTGCTTCCTGCTGCCTCCCCTCTCCCTTCCCCTTTTCCCAACCATAATTCCACTTTCCCTGTCCCCAGTAAAGAAACTTGTTTTTTATGTGCAGCAGCAGTACAGTGCAAGACACAAAATTACCACAGTATTGTGCACTCTAGCTTTATATATAAGTGTCTAAGATTTTGACACAGTAATATAGACCATTATCCTGTAGAGCACTGAATCAGACTCCACAAGTGAAGAAGCTTAAAGATGTTGATTTTGAAATGCAAGTCCTTGATCAATTTGATGTCTTAATCTGGGAACTCCCTGCCCTCCAGCACTGTAATCCTACCAGAAGAACTGCAGCTATTCAAGAAGGCAGTTCACCACCACTTTCTCAGGAGCAATAAGGAATGGCCAGTATACGTTGACCTTGTTAATGACGCCCAGATCCCAAAACAAATAAATTTAAACTAAAAACATCTAGACCAAACTTCTTTCAATTGCCAAGTTGGATTGACTTTGTTTATGTGTTTCTAGAATTCATTTATCCTCTTTCTTTCACAGGATATTTGACCTCTACGTTGTCTCAGGTCCGTCAGTAGGACTACCTGTACCACCACTGGACTGGACTGTTGCCAGACATCCAGTCCACCCTACTGAGCTTGAAAATAAATCAGTGAGGTCAACTTTGTGTGAATATATATTGAAGTCAGTTTAATTTGTACTTATTTCATAAGATTGCATGATAGAACCATAGAACACTACAGCACGGTACTGGCCCTTCAGCCCTCCATGTTGTGCTGACCCATATAATCCTTAAAAAATGTACTAAACCCACACTACCCCATAATCCTCCATTTTTCTTTCATCCATGTGCCTGTCCAAGAGGCTCTTAAATACCCCTAATGTTTTAGCCTCCACCACCATCCCTGGCAAGTCATTTCAAGCACTCACAACCCTCTGTGTAAAAAACTTACCCCTGATGTCTTCCTTAAACTTACCTCCCTTAATTTTGTACATATGCCCTCTGGTGTTTGCTATTTGTGCCCTGAGAAACAGGTACTGACTATCCACCCTATTTATGCCTCTCATAATCTTGTAGACCTCTATCAAGTCCCCTCTCATTCTTCTACGCTCCAAAGAGAAAAGTCCCAGCTCTGCTAACCTTGCTTCATACGACTTGTTCTCCATTCCAGGCAACATCCTGGTAAATCTCCTCTGCACCCGCTCCATAGCTTCCACATCCTTCCTATAATGAGGTGACCAGAATTGAACACAATACTCTAAGTGCAGTCTCACCAGAGATTTGTAGAGTTGCAACATGACCTCTCTACTCTTGAACTCAATCCCCCTGTTAATGAAGCCTAGCATCCCATAAGCCTTCTTAACTACCCTATCAACCTGTGCAGCGACCTTGAGGGATGTATGGATTTGAACCCCAAGGTCCCTTTGTTCATCCACACTCTTAATTAACTGACCATTAATCCTGTACTCAGTCTTCTGGTTTGACCTTCCAAAATGCATCACCTCATACTTGTCCGGATTGAACTCCATCTGCCATTTTTCTGCCCAACTCTGCAGCCTGTCTATATCCTCTTGTAACCTTCGACCACCTATAGCTCCATCCACAACTCCTCCAATCTTCGTGTCGTCCGCAAACTTACTCACCCATCCTTCCACCACTACATCCAGATAAAAATTATAAAAATCATTTATAAAAATCACAAATAGCAGGGGTCCCAGGAAAGATCCCTGCGGCACTCCACTAGTCACCGAACTCCAGGCAGAATATTTTCCTTCCACAACTACCCTCTGCTTTCTTCCTTTAAGCCAATTTTTTATTCAAACAGCCAAGGTTCCACTTATCCCATGCCTCATGACTTTCTGGATGAGTCTCTCATGAGGGACCTTGTCAAATGTTTTGTTAAAGTCCATGTAGACCCTATCCACTGGTCTACCTTCATCAATTTCTTTTGTTACCTCTTCAAAAAACTCAATCAGGCTCGTGAGGCACGATTTTCCCTTCACAAAGCCATGTTGACTATTCATGAGTAGACTGTACTTCTCCAAATGCTCATAAATCCTATCCTTAAGAATCCTCTCCAGTAGTTTGCATACCACTGACGTAAGACTCACCGGTCTGTAGTTCCCAGGTTTCTCCCTGTGGTGAACTACATATATCTGTCTGGACATGCCCCCCCTGCTGACTGCTCCTGTGGCTCCTCCCATGGACCCCGGTATAAAGGCGATTGGGGACACCACCCCGGCCTCAGTCTCCAGGATGCAGTGTGGTGGTCAATTGCTGCTTGTTTTTTCTTCCAGCCAATAAAAGCCTATATCTCGCCTCACGTCTCGGAGAGTTATTGATGATGCATCACTCCCTATTGCCTTTTTTAAACAAGGGAACTACATTTGCCATTCTCCAGTCCTCCGGTACTTCCCCTGCAGTCAAAGAGGATTCAAAGATCATGGCTAATGCTCCTGCGATCTCTTCTCTCAATTCCCACAACAATCTGGTGTGTATCATATCCGGCCCTGGGGATTTATCAATCTTAAGGT
Organism: Hypanus sabinus; assembly: GCF_030144855.1. NCBI lineage: Eukaryota > Metazoa > Chordata > Chondrichthyes > Myliobatiformes > Dasyatidae > Hypanus > Hypanus sabinus. Next base: position 101,299,647 of record NC_082715.1, on the reverse strand, counting down.
TTTTAAGAAGATCCAGCACTTCTTCTTCCTTAATCTCCACATTGTCCAGCACACAGTCCCACTCTACTTCGACCTTATCCTGATCAAGATCCTTTTCACTTGTGCATACTGAAGCAAAGTATTCATTTAGGACCTCCCCAACCTCCTCCACCTCCAGGCACATGTTGCCCTCTTTATCCTTTAGTGGTCCCACCTTCGTTCTCGTCATCCTCCTATTCTTCATGTGCGCATAGAACGCCTTGGGGTTCTCCTTAATCCTACATGCCAAGGCCTTCTTATGCCCTCTTCGAGCTCTCCTAAGTTCTTTCTTTAGCTCCTTCCTGGCTACCCTATATTTCTCATAAGCCCCTCCTACTTCCTGCTTCTTAAATCTAACATATGCTTCCTTTTTCCTCTTGACGAGTTGCCTCACATGTTTCGTCAGCCACGGTTCCCTTTTCTACCATTTTTTCCTTGCCTCAGTGGGACAAACCTATCCTGAACCCAGCTCAAGTGGTCCCTAAACTTTTCCCACATTACTTCTGTGCTTTCCCCTTTGAACATCTGTTTCCAGTTTACTCTCGCTAGTTCCTGCCTCATCCCTTCAAAGTTAGCCCTTCCCCAATTAAGCACTTTACCATTTCATCTGATTTTATCCCTTTCCATAGCAATGCTGAAGCTAAGGGAGTTGTGGTCACTAATAATTAATGGATTCAGATAAAAATTCTACCCATACTAATTTATCTCTTCAGAAATTATTTACATTGTACCTTAGGACATTCAGTCTTTCATATTTGTTACTTTATCCTGAAATTCTTCTGTAATGTTGACTACTACTTGTGTGAAGAATGATTTCCTGATATCAGTGCCCATAACAATTGAACTGTAGATATCTTTTTAAATTCTCAATCTAATAATAATAACCATTCATTACCATGCATATTCTCATAAGATCAGAAAATCCTTTTCCAAGCAGTATGTACAAGTATCTCTAGTATCTCCTCATTTTTTGAAAGCCTAACATTGGGATCAGTACTTCTCACTGCTTCTATATCTGATTGTCTTCCTTGTACACTGGTGTTGAAAACTGGATATAATATTCATAGTGTAGGTAAATCTGGTGACAATGTTTTGATTTCTGGGCAGTAAGTTCAGTCCTGTTACTCTAAAACTTTGATAATGTGTTTAGAAATCCTAATGTTTCAATATTTGAACTCACTCGAGCCTCATTCTTTTAAACTCATGGTGCCCTGATGCACAGTCTCTTTAAACACACTGGAGCTCATCCCACACTCCCTTTAAACAGACTAGGGCCTATTCCCACACTCTCTTTAAACACACCTGGGCATTATTCCTATGCTTCAGTTAAATGCATTGGGTCTTATTTTTCATTCTCTTCCTTTAAAGTCATTCAGGTCATGGGAAAATTTACTAATCTGCTAACATCTACGAAAAAGGTGAATTTAAAATATATAGGCTTAATAATCGGAATAAAGTCAATAATCAGCAAAACCTGTTAGCCCAGCATCACTTAATTCTCAAAGAAGTCATTTTATGAACTTTATTGTACTGTATATTTAATTCTGCCCTTTAGAAGGAACAATGTGTTGAAATTATATACCCCTACCGATTTAACCTAAACCCTGTAAAGTAGAAGGACAACTGGTTTACTCACCCAAAACAAAACTTGTTACTAACCCCTGGTCAGAATGAGAAATGTATAGAACTAGGGAATCTGCCTTAACCCACCAAACATTCTCTCAGCAAAGGCATTATAATTCATTCAGGCACAGAATTCCTTCCAGGACCAGACAAACCCTACAGTCCATGACATTTCACTTGACCTTCAATGGTACAGTAATTGAAGAAGAGCCCTGGAATTTCAGTGCAAACATACATTGATTGCTATTCCATTCCTCAGCAACTTGCATACCAAATCCGTGGTCTTAATGACCTGGAACCACAGTGATTGGCAAAGTATTTCATCATCTTGTCTGCAGTTATTTTTGCTCATCTCAGTTTGATTGCTGGGTTCTTCTTTGCCCTCCCATTAATCCTCTGGAGTTAATCACGGCAGAGTGAGTAGTGATTTACTTGTGTGACTAGACACTGAAAGAAGCAATTTAAGAAAAGTCTTTGTTTGATACTGAGCCATTGCTATATTGATTCAGTTATTTACTTAGGATTAGAGTTAGAAAATTAGTAAAGGTTAGGATTAGGGTTAATAAATTAGTAAAGGTTAGGATTATGGTTAGTAAATTAGTAAGGATTAGGGTTACTAAATTGGTAAATTAGTCAGGGTTAGGATTAGGGTTAGTAATTTACTTTCTCCCTCTCCAAAATTAAACAATCCTCTCAAGTACCAATACAATAGGTGCAAAGTTTGCCACTAGTCAGTAAGCAAAAGAGCTGATCAACTGGGCCACAGAGAAGTGCTGAGAGGAGTATTTAATTAAATGCTTCTGGAATTTTATAGCCTGCACATAAAGTTAAGGGGCATAGATGAGTCTGGCACCAGATGGGCAAAGGGCTTTGTGCAGAGCATGAACATTCTTTTCAATACCAACAGTCGTCATTCCATAAAGCCTCCATAAGGGAATGAAGGGTGCTTGGGATAGTGCAGGAAAATGGTACAGAAGTAAAAGATCAGCCATGATCCTACTGAATGATGGGACAGCTTGAATGGCCCATTCCTGTTACTTCTCATGCTGCTGTCACGTAGGTCGATTTCATCATTCACACCATAGCACAGGCAGCTTCTGCCAATGGTTGGAGTACTGTGGGGGCAGCTCAGTCTGTTGCAACAGAAGTTGTGGATGCTTCTCTTCAAAGGGGCTTCCTGGATGCCACAGAAATCCTCCACTGTGTTCTCCAAGAGTCAGTCAGATTGCTGAGACACTATCAGGGGGGTGAGTGTCGGTGACTCATGAATCACAAGCCTGCTGTCCTTTCCTACAACGACAGCGTTCCTGCTCCCACATTGCCAGTGCCTTGCTGTTGCTTGTCACCCTGCCAGCCCCAGGCTAAGAAGGCATTCTGAAACTAGGCCAGGAGTGGCTAATGGTTGCCCTTCAAGACCATCTGCTGTCTTCTCAATCAAACCTCAGCAGTCTTGTAGTGTCCATTCTGCAGCTGCAGAGGACGCAACTCTGTGGAGCACTAGGTCAGGCAGGGACTGTGAGAGAGGATGAATTTATCTTATATGCATATTGTCATGATTGAATGTATAGAACTGGATCTGTGTATGTGTTTTCTGCCTTTTTAAAAATGTCTCTGTAGTTAGAAAGATATTGATGCGATGGACGGTGATATAAATGAGGGGAACTGGACATCTGGTGAACAGGCTGATGCAATTGAAGTCACTGCTGTTGTCTGACCACACAACGCCCAGGCGTTGTGCTACCCTCTATCCCTTTCCTGCACTGCACTTTCCCTGCAGCTGTTACTCTTTAATCTGCATTGTTCTTGCTTTACCTTGTTCTACCTCAGTGGACTGTGTAATGATCTGATCTGTAGGAGCAGAATGCAAGACAAGCTTTTCACTGTATCTCAGTACACATGACATGAATAAACCAAACATCCATGCCAATGCCAATACCTTCAATCGCTCTGCACTCTGTCCTCCTCTCTTTCCTCTTCCTCCACTTCTCACCTGACAACTTGTACCATTGGCCGTTCCCTGAAGGTGGTGAAGGCTTGTCAGTTTGCCAAAGGTAGCAGATTACCATTAAGTCTTGATACTGAGAGAGTGGCTTAAAGGACAGAAACATTTGTAAAATGGTGAAATGCTCAATGTTTCTTACTGAAACCTGACTCGCTTTGCACATTTACTGGGTCTGGCTTTGTTGAGTTAAAAGTCAATCTTACTAGTTCATCGAAAACCGTTCTCCTGTGCTAGCTAGTGATTGGCCTGTTTAAGGAGTGTTTCATCCCTTCCACTGCCTGGGGCTTGGCTCCAAGGTGCCAGCTGATGGTGTCACAGTGCTGGCAGAATATAAAAGTAGCACGCTGAGAGCATCCGCTCTCTTTTTTTGCTTCGAGATCTCAATGGCGGACTACATCGTGACCAATGCCGCTGGACCAGTGGAAGTTTGCTGCAGTGGGAAAGGGCCTGAGCACACTTTAAATAAGTATTTGTAACTGTGTGTAACCAGAAGGGTTCAGTGTCTGTCTTGTCCTGAAAACAAATAGTTAATGTACTTACCAGTAGTGGGTGTCTTCTGTCCCCACTCACCAAACCTGTGAGTCTGATTTCACATAACAGTGTTCCAGACCACAGCCTTGGGTACTGAGTCAGTCACGGATAAACATTGTCACATAGCTGTCAGCCTTCAACTTCTCAGGTGGCCTAGGCAGAGCTGGGACCAAGGACCACTCCAGAGTGAAAGAGTTGCATCTGCTGTCTGGGATAACAAGCATTTGCCTGCATGGCCCATCGCTCATGCCCTCCCCACCAGCTGCACACTGCAATCTCTTCCAGTTGCTGCAAACAGTCATGTTCAGTGAGGTGTGTGTTAGCAAATGTGCATGCATCAAACATCACCCTGTTTAACAAAGAAGCTGCAGTCCAGGCAATCTAAACTTTGTAGCTGACTCTGCTTGTGTCTGGCAAGTGCTTCTCTGTGTAGGGAGAGAGACCTGTCGATGTTCCTTATGCAGCTGTGTATTTCAATGCAAATCATGCTTTTATCTCTTGAACTTCAAAGCACTCTGGGCAGTGGGGCCATGAAGAAGACATCCAGTAGAAATAGTCAGACGTACACAGCATGGAAGTGCAGCAAACACTAAGTCAGTCAGCATCTGTGGAGAGAGCAGGCAGGGAAACCTTTCAGATGTCCTTGTCCATCAAGAGCAAGCAAATGTGAGCACGATATCAGGAACTGAGAGTCTCAATGATCAGTTCTTTTGCAATAACAGCAACTTTTGCTGTACTGTAGGTGATTGATTGTCCTGAACTGAATGGAATTTCTCATACCCTCACCATTGACATTTCTCAATAGTCTGGAAGTTACCACTGAGTAAGACTTCAGGGGCGATAAGAACAGGTTAGAGGCTGTAAAATCAAAAGGAAATGAAAAACTGACAGATTTGAACTGAAGTACTCTTTGTCTGTCAAAATATTGGATTAACAATATAGTTTATGAGCTGTAAATACTGGACTTGTTTTATTTCTTACGTGTATCTGCACTTCACAATGGGTCAGGATAAATCTGGTACTGAAATAACGTTTGAAAATTAAAATGGCAGTTTTGTATAAATATGAGATCATCTGATGCTATCTTGACTGCTAAACTGGAGTTTTGACAGCCCTACACACTGCACTTTCCATTCTGTTTAACCCCAGAGGAGAGAGCTGACTTTTTGATGTCAGTCACTGGGTGGGGGAGGTGGGTTGGCTGCTATTATGAGATCCGGTCTCCCTCTGGTTACCTTTCTATATCTTCTAACAAAGCATCTTCAAGCTGAAATGTTAACCTAGTTTCCCTTTCCACAGATGGTGCATGACTTCTTTCATCTGCATGATGTGGTTTAAAATTGGCTTTACCTGGTGTAGATGCATGGTGGATGATTCACTGAAAGGCAATTTCCATTTTGTAAATCTCTCTGACTCTAGGTGAATAATTATCCATAATTCCATTATCTTATTGAACAGTAGAGCAGTCTTGAAGGCCATTCCTGCTCCTAATATGTTATTTTATTTCTTTAGTCATACTTTAATTTGCAGAGAATAGGAAAGGGATAACGTGGAGACCAGAGAGGGCAAATGACAGAAAAGGTGACAGTGTCAGCTGAGAGAGGGTAGTGAAAACTTACTCCCCATCACTGTTTGTCTGGGGAGTTTGTAAATAGAAGCAGGTGTATATAGGAAGAGAGTCTCCAAGAGGACCACAACCTTGCTGTAGGGTTTGGAGGATTGCGTGCCTCAATGACCAGGAGAGCTATGTTGGATGGAGTCAGGGCTTTATGCTTTTGCTTTTGGTAGGTCACTCATGCCAAACATGTCAAAGGGTAGAGGCCAGACTAAGAGTGGTCCATCAGTCCTTCAGGTTCAGGCCTAACAACCCTGACTGGTAAACAAAATTGTTATGAAAGCAGCAATGAAGAATCCTTCTACATCTGCATGTGATGGTATATCTGAGCTTCCAGCCGAAACTTGCATGACTGACAGTAGTGTAAACCAAGCTACTGACACAATGAAGGAAGCCCTGAACACTGTCAGAGATGGAGGACCTGCAGCATAGCAGGAAGAAGAGGGACACGAAAAGAGGAAGAGACAAAACTGCATAAACTGTAGATTACAAAAAAACACAGTAGTTTTTGAAAATCTGAATTAAAAAGTGAATGCAGTAAAAACTCAATGAGCCAAGCAGCAGCTGAGGAGAGAGACAGATGGTGTTAACATTATAGATTAATGATTTTAAATCAGGATATGCCAGAAATACAAGGGATTGCAGATACTGCAAGTTCTGGTGGGTTTTTTTTTTGCATCTGCCATTGCCAGTTGGAAGATAAGTTTTCTTTAACTTATGCTGGGCTCCTTTGGAAAAGACTGAGATGGAAATTGGGTGGAGAATTAAAGTGAAAGGCAATCAGGAGCTCAGGGTCATCCTTGAGAACTGAAAAGAGGTGGCTTGCAAAGTTAAAGAGCCAGAGACGGACCATGATATTGTAAGAACAAAGGGGGACATAAGCTCAAGCTACTGCATTTCATCTTCCAAACAGATATGTTACAGCTCTCAGCACTCAGCAATCCCAGAAAATGAAGTGTTTTAGCTTCCCCCAGAGCAGGCATTTGATGAAGAGTCATCAACCTGCAATGTCAATTCTACCTTTCTCTCACTGCAGAAACTGCCTGACCTCAAAGTTCAAAGTTCAAAATAACTTTATTGTCAAAGTACATATATGTCATAAGGTTTATTTTCTTGAGGGCATACACAATAAATCCAATAACCATAATAGAACCAATGAAATGGACATACAACCAGTGTGCAAAAGTCAACTAACAGTGTAAACACAAAAAGAAACAATAATAATAATAACAACAACAATAAATATATAAGCAATCAGTATTGAGAATGTGAGATGAAGAGTCCTTGAAAGTGAGTCCATAGGTTGAGGGAACATTTCAGTGATGTTATCCCTTTTGTTTCAAGAGCCTGTTGGTTGAGGGGTAATAACTGTTCCTGAACCTGGTGGTGTGAATCCTGAGGCTGCCATACCTCCTTCCTGACAGTAGCAGCGAGATGAGAGCATGACCTGATTGGCGTGGGTCCCCATTAAAGAACGCTGCTTTCCAGCGACAATGCTCTGTGTAGGTGTGCTCAGTGGTGAGTATTTCCTCCTGAGAATTTCCAGCATTCTCTTTTATTTCACTTTTACAGCAACTGCTGTGTTCTGCTTCTCATAGTTTGAGTGTTTTATGTTTGCTCTCTCTATTCTCATTCATCTTCCGCTCCTCCTCCTCCCAAAAGATCAGTTGCAATTAAAAAGCCATTCTTTCAGCTGGCTCCTCCACCATTAGTGTCATCCACCCTATAACAACACCCTTTTTGTTCTCTTTACCAACCCTTCAACTTCAAACATATCTGAAACAACAAACAATCTGCCGGAAGAACTGAGCAGATCTAGCAGCATTAGTAGGAGGAAAAGAAATGTTGACATTTGGAGTCAAAACCCTGAGTTTCCCATAGATGCTACACAACCCATTGAGACCTATGATGCTGGCTGTTTATCAGCCACTATAGGTGCTGCCTGATTTGTTGAGTTCCTCCTGCATTTTGTATACAATCTTCCAGCAGTTTGTTTGTGGCTCCATGTTCCAGCATCTGTAGTCTCTTGTGTCACAGACATATTTTATTTCCTAATTCTGATGAAGACCCTCAACACGAATATCACCTGTCTCACTCTGTCCACTTCTGATTCATGTTCCCTCATCTTACTTTTCCTGAAGTCCCCTACCAACTCTTTCATATTACCGGTATTGAGTACAGGGTTGTTGCTGCAACACCACTCAACTAGCTGGTATATCTTGCTCCTGTACACCCTCTCATCTCCATCTGAGATTCTACCAACAATAGTTGTACCAGCAAATTCATGGATGAGATTTGAGCCACACCTAGTTACACAGTCATGGGTATAGAGGTAGTAGAGCAGTGGGCTAAGCACACATCCCTGAGGTGCACCAATGCTGATCGTCAGTGAGGAGGAGATATTATCACCAATCTGCATAGATTGTGGTTTTCCAGTTAGGAAGCTGAGGATCCAGTTGCAGAGACTGGATCTCTCTCTATAGATACAGCCTAAACTGCAGTGTAGTTCAAAAAAGTGTTTCTCTTTCAGATTTAGAGTCATAGAGAAGAACAGCACAGAAACAGACCCTTTGGCCCATCTAGTAAGTGCTGAACCATTTCAACTGCCTACTCCCATTTACCTGCACTGGGACTATAGCCCTCCATACCCCACTATCAATGTATGTACCTATTCAAAATTCTCTTAAACATTGAAATTGAACTCAGATGCACCACTTGTGCTGGCAGCTCATTCCACGCTCTCATGACCCTCTGAGTGAAGAAATCTCCCCTCATTTTCCCCTTAAATAATTCACCTTTCACCCTTAACCCATGACCTCTAGTTGTAGTCCCACCCAACATCAGCAGAAAAAACATGCTTGAATTACCCAATCTATGCCCTCATAATTTTGTATACCTCTATCATATCTCCTATGTTCCAAGGAATAAGGTCCTAACCAGTTTCTAGTGCCCAAGTCTTTTTTTAAACTTTTCACTTATACAAAAGTAATTTGAATTACTGTGTAGCTGATGACTAAACTCATCTACTAGTGATAAGAGAGAGATTGTTGGGTAGACTGTTTCTTACTGTAACTAGTTTTCTAGACTGGGATGTCAGGAGATGGTGGTGGACTCCCTATAGATAACTATTAAATATATTTGAAATTGGAGATGCTGGGTGTCTGCACTTCAGATCGAGAAGTTGTCTGGATCTACTAGGACTTGACCTTTCACCAAGGTTATGTTGCAGTATGAAGGTACTCCCACCATAGTTCTTAAAGATTTTCTGAAGACTCTGGGTTCCTCCCTTTTCCTGCACTTGTACCATCAACAAGACATTGCTGCAAAACATTTGTTCGCAGATAACATTAACTAAAGAGAAGTGCTAAGTATCTGAATTTACTATATTTAGGATGACAAGCTTATTCATATGAACCCATCTTCACTTTAATGATAAGATTTCTTTTGTTTTAATGATTAGTTGTTAAGTAATATCTAAGATTTCATGACTAACACAATGAAGGACGTCTCTTTTCTCTCCATTATAACATCACGTTGTTGATTTACAGGGCAATTAATCGTAATTTACCCTTTGTGCTTCCCTATAATTCATCTGTGCTTCATAAGTGCTTGCAACATGTTTAAAAAAATTTAACTGTAAGGTTTAGTGAGGAGTTCAACTGGTTTCTTGACAAATAGTAAGAGTGTGGCTAATATAATAGAATCACTCTCAGTAAAAAGTTATTTTTAATAGGAATATCATTTTTTAAAGTCTATGCCTTTCATGAGAATTTGAACCTCTTGACAATGCTTTGTATAACCATTAACTTACAGCTGCTATAGCAACTCGTACCTTAGCAACAAACTGGTGAGGTTTTCAAAATACAATCAGGCAGTGCCTAAATTCCTAAGGGCCTGTAGTCCTTCCAACACCTTTTACTCTGTGTAGTCACAGGTGTCAAAATATTTTTCTCAAACTGATTTTGTGATAAATTCTTTGTATCTTGTAGGTTCACATGCTTTCACAGTCCAGAAAAAGACCATTCAGCCCATCAATTTCAGACTATCAAGCATCTATTTACACTAATTCTACAGTAATCTCATTTTATTCTCCCCATGAATTTGCCCATTCCTCCCCTCCCACCATAACCCCATTGTACTCCCTGATGCTTCTAATCCACACATCTCGGAAATGTGGGAGGACATCGGAGAACCCAGAGAGTAGCCACGTGGTACAGGGATAACATGCAAAATCCACTTGGGCTCCATCACATGTCAGCATCTGTGATGCCATGGTGCAGAGGCTCTGCAGAGTGCACCACTGGGCAGCCCTAGGTTCTATTTTCCTGCATTGTCATTTTACCCCTTAAGTCTTTTAAATAGTTTCATCTCTGTCTTGAATTGATGCTGTGGCTGAGGCTCCGCGGGCCCCCCAGGCCAAAGAATATCCAAAGATTTACCACCTCAGTGATTGATCACCTATTTGGAAAAGAGTGTACAAGATATGGTTCGTAAGTTTGTAGATGATACTAAAGTAGTTGGTATAATGAAGAATGAAGAAGGCAATCAATAATGACAGGGAGACCTTGCTCAGCTGAGTGAGACGGCCAAGGAACGGCAAGTGGAATTTAATTCAGATAAATGCAGGTTTCAGTTGGGAAAGTGAAATCTAGGTAGGACTTTTCAGTCCCTGGGGATGTTGTAAAACAGGGGGACATTCACTTACAGGTACATGGTTCCCTGAAAGTGAAATCACAGGCAGACAGGCTGGTCAAGAAGGATTTTCACATGCTGGCCTTGACAAGTTAGAGTACTGAGTATAACAGTTGGGAGGTTATGGTGTGTTTGTACAGGACACCAGTGGGACTGCACTTGGAGTATTGTGTTCAGTTTTGGTCACTGCACTGTAGGAAAATTATCTTTAAACTGGAAAGAGTGTAGAAAAGGCTTTTGAGGATGCTCTCAGGACTTGATGGACTGAGTTATAGCGAGAGGCTGGACAAGCTATGACTTTATACCATGGAATGAAGGAGACTGAGGGAATAGCATATAGAGCTGTACAAAATCATGAGCGACATGGGTAGGCCGAATGTGCCCAGCCCTTTTCGGGAATCAAGATCTAGAGGACATAGGTTTAAGGTGAGTGGAGAAAGAATAATAGGAAATAGAAGAGCAACTTTTTTACACAAACAGAGGTATCTATGTGGGATGAGATGTCAGAGGAAGTGGTTGAGAAAGGTGCAATAACAACTTCTAAAAGACAGTTGGACAATTGCCTGGATTGGACAGGTTTTGAAGGCTATGGTTCAAACGCTAGCAAATAGGACTAGCTGGAAGGGGCATCTTGTTCAGTATGGACCAGTTGGACCAAAAGGCCTGTTTCAGAGCTGTATAACTCTGATTTATTGAAGTAGTGATTGCCCTTACCTTAAGACCATGATGGCAGTTCCAGGCATCATCCCTGCATCTACCCTCCTAGAGTATTGTATATTTCAACAAGATCACCTATTATGTCCTGATGAAGGGTCTCGGCCCAGAATGTCGACATCACTTCTCCCTATAGATGCTGCCTGGCCTGCTGTGTTTCACCAGTATTTTGTGTGTGCCACTTATTATTTATTTAGGTCTCCTAAATATTTCCAATATCTTTACCTTCTATATATTTTTCCCATCAGAAACTTCATAATTTTGTTATTTAAAGCACTTAAAGAGATTCTGAAGTCTATTTTGTCTTCAACAGGCAGTCTGATTTAATTAAGTAAGATATATCAAGATTTGTTCTTGCATATTTTGCTATTCCGAAAGCATGGTGGCAGTTTTGTCAAATAAGGTTCTGATACTGTCTTTGGGGAACTTGTATCTTATCTCAGAGAAGTACTTGTAGTGATTTTTGAAGGAAATTCAAATGAAAAGTTTGGCATGTCCCATGGGTTACTTTTGAGGAAAATGAATAATTTTGGATAGATTCACTGTAACTGTGCATTTAATATTAATGGCTCTAGAGATAAATACTAATTAAACACACTTGATCCTGGACCTAAGGCACCAATTGCTTATTTAATATTTTCCTATTTTGTACTTCTTACATTAAGCAATATAAAAATGACATCATGTTGGTTCAGATGGTGATTACAACTTTGTTGCTTCTGATAGTCTCTGGTCTCACTCTAAAATCAATGGCAAAGCTAACTAAAAAAACTGTAAGAGATAGAAGCAGAATTAGGCCATTCAGCACTTCGAGTCTGCTCTGCTGTTCTATCATAGCTGATTGATTATCCCCCTGAACGCCATTCTCCCGCCTTCTCTCCATAACATTCGATGCCCTTACTAATCAAGAACCCATCAACCTCTGCTTTAAATATACTTACTAACTAAGGCTCCACAGCTGTCAGTGGCAATGGATTCCACAGATTCACCACCCTTAAAGAAGTTGCCCATCTCTCTGTTCTAAAGGGACGTCCTTCTATTTTGAGGCTGTTGCCTGTAGTCCCAGAATTGCCCACAAAAGGAAACATCCTCTCCACATCCAAATTGAATAGAACCTTCCAAATTGATTTGTTTCCTCTCTCCTCACTTACCATTTCGGAGCTCAGCATCCTCATGAAACCCATTATTCTTGACCACTAGTGATCTCTACCGGCTGCAAGCTAACCAGTATGAATGCTTCCTCTTGCCTTCCTACTCTGCATCCATCCATCACCATCCCAATGCACACATGTACACATAGTTTTTAAAACTACCATTACTTCTTTAGCAAGACAGTGGTGAGCCTGTGGAATTCATTACTACAGGCAGCTGTGGAGGACAAGCATTTATGTATATTTGTGTATGTAGAGGTTGATAGATTCTTGATCAATCTGGGCATGAAGGAATACGAAGGGGGAAGGCAGAAGATTGGACCTGAGAGGAAAAATGGATCAGCTATGGTGAAATGGTAGAGCAGACTCAATGGGCCAAATGGCCTAATTCTGTTCCTATATCTTATTGTCTTATTATATCTCTGACTCAAAAAATAAAAGCCTTCCACTCTTCTGTTCTTGCAAACTACTGAACATCTCCAAACTTCTACCACTAGTCCATCATGGTTTCGGAGCAGCCCACAGAGTCCACTCACTACTCACAGATAGCCACTCACCTATCAAAACTGCTGCACTCACCAAGAGGAACAAGGACAGTAGGTGCATGTGCACATCTGTAGATTCCCTTCTGAACTTTGGTTCCCTCTTATGGTTTATATATTTAATACATCTTCAGGAAATAATACTGGGCTATTGAACAAGTCCGACCACCAGATGAGATCTTAGATTGACGGAGCATCAATTTGTAATAAAAAAAATCTTATTATGTTGCTACTATATATTTAACTGAGCACTTGTGTCAGTTATGGCTTAAATAGATTTATGCCAGAACTATTTTGGTGCCCGGGTAGAAATTATAAAATCATAATGATTTCTATTATTCTTAAAATTTAAAATTCATATCACACTACACAGTTCTATTTTGGAAACAATTAGTTTCTGTAATATTTGCTTGACCCTGTAGTGGTCTAGCATATTCCATTAATTTGAGCTCAACATGGGCACAATAATATTTGCAAATAGCATTAAACCAAAAGATAGATGTTCAGTATAGAACCTCAGCCAGCAGCACTGATATATCGTTTAGTAATGTCATTACATTCTACAGTTGGAAATTGACGTCAATCTTCCTTTGATGTAACTCCTTTGTATCTAATTTCTAACATGAGCTAGTAGGTACCATGACTCAAAGTCTTGGGTCACTTCATGCATACAACATGATTCTCACAATCTGGCCATGTTCTTCCAATTTTCATCCAAAATCATCAAATTTCAATTGAATAGGTCTTAAAGACAAACCACCATTCTATCAAATTTCTAGGCAATTGAAGTTCTCTAAGTTACTATCATATTTTGGAATACAATAGATAAGAAATGCTTTGTTATAGCTTTTTAAAAACTAGTTTCCTGGAATACTATTAAAATACTATCCTCACTGAGACTGTAATGTATTGTTTGTTTATTTGGGCAGACTGTTTTGGTTCTTGGGAAGTTTCCTCAGCCGACTTTGACCGGTTGGTTAAATTGGAAGTGGAAATGGTTTAATATCATTACTTAAGTAAGAACTGTATAATTTGAGTTTCTTTTTTTCTCCCCTTTTGTTGTCTCAATTGGTTAAGATTATTTGAATCAATTTTATGCTCGAACATCTTCTAATGAGATCTACAGGAACACGGAACACATCAGTAAATTGGTGGAATGGCTACATTGTTATGCTTATTGTTCCATTGATGTTCATGATCAGATTCTAGGTTGGTGTATATGACAGATATCCAGAACAAAATTAATCATGTCGTCCTTCCTTTTGCAATAAATTGCAAGCAATTGGTTGTTTGTGTTTGGAAGGCAGAAATATGTTCATTCACTAATTAGCATAGAATTATTAAATCATTGAAATCACCCATAACTTTATATATCTAAACCAATTTGTTTTTTAGCCTTCTGCACTCCAGGTAGAGAAGCCTTCTATCTCTCACCATAACTGAACTGCACCATCCAAGGCAACACTATGATGAATCTCCTTTGCACCATCTCCCTTTACCCTGGTACCTACAGCTGCATGAGATACTTCAGCTAAGGTCTGACCAAGGTTTTATGAAGTTGGTGCATGAACTCCTACTTCTGTATTTGTTGTTCCAAATAATGCAGGTCAGTGTTCTATATGTCTTCCTAACAAATTGTCTACCTGCATTACACACAAAATGTTGGAGGAACTCAGCAGGCCAGGCAGCATCTATGGAAAAGAGTAAACAATCGGCATTTTGGGCCGAGACCCTTCATCAGGACTCAAGTCTCTCTGCATTACCACCTCCAAGGAACTATGATACTATGGACATAGTATTTGATTATATTCATGGTCCCTCTGTTTTTCAATAGTCCTTAAGACCATACTATTCACAATTATGCCCTACATCATTAATGCTCCCAATATTTATCTGGATTAAACTCCATCTGCCATTTTCAATCCATTTTCCCAAAACATTGATCTGGACCCTAATTCTACCTTCCATGCTATCCATTAATCCTTGCATCATCTGAAAACTTGCTTACAGTATTTTATCTCCCACATCCGCATCCAAGCCATTCATGCATAATTACAAACACCAAGGGTCCAGTCTCCAGTGCTGTCGGGTTCCACTCATTACAGGCACCTAACACAAAAACAAAATTACCTTCTATCTCCAATTACCAAGCCGATTTTAGATCTAGTTCATTAACCTGCCCTGGATCTTATGATCCCTGATGTTTTGAACTAGTTTCACATGAGGGAGCCTGCCAAACACCTTACTAATGTCAATGTAAGTCATATCTACTATCCTGCCCTCATTGAAACCTTTGATTACCTTTTTAATCAATCAACTGGGTTAAACAAGATCTACCCTTGAAAAAGCCATGTTGGCTGTCTCTGATCAATCCCTGTCTTTACAAGTGATTATTAATGCTGTCTTTCAGAATTTTTTCCAGTATCTCCTCTACCACTGACGTGAGGATCACAGTTCTATAGTTATCAGTGTTTTTACTGCTCAACTGATGGATCCTGATACTTTTGTGAACCAAAAGTTCTTTGGAAGTCACGAGTGATTCATACAACTTTTTGCTTATGACTGTTTCATTAACTGCTACAAGGGCAGAAAATGAACAAAGTGAGAGCTGAGAGAATAATGAAAAGACAAAGGAGAAAGCAGTCTTGGTCGTCTCATACCCAGACTAGAAATAATGAATATTTTAGTGATAATCACTGACCTATTTAGCCAGATTCAAAAGCCATGACACCTGCCACTGAAAGCTAAGAAGTTTCTAGAAAAAAAAAGAAGCAACTGTAAAGTAATTACTGGAAACTTCACTGAGCCATTTCGTGTATAGATGATAATATAAAAATACAAGCAAGTGCAGGAAAGTTAAACTATGAGGAAAATAACGATTATAGACTGTAATCCAACAGAGCTACCCATCAGGGTAGAAGTTGTCCTCCTTGGGGCCAGTATAATAGTGGATCCTCATTGTCCACTGCTTCTGAAATTCTGTTCAAGTAATTTCAATGTAACAGAATTTCAGAAGCAGAATACAATTTGCAATTGTTGCTCTCATGCATGTAATTCCCTGCACTGGGAGATGAGCTTTTACCCCACCAAATAATATTATTCACAAAGCAGAAAGAAATCACTCTCAGGCATTGCAAGAATTATTAAGAGGTGGAAAAACGGCACTTCACTTATAAGGAGATTATATTTATTGGAATAAAAAACCACACTGTCCCGCTTTCTGTTTTATGGTATAATATGAAACTCTGAAAGTGATCTTGTGATGATTAAAAACTAAGGAGAAGTTGAAAGATTTGCTTTGATTTTAAAATTGATTCAATGCATATTATAAAGATATAATCTAAGTTTATTTTGCTCTTGTTTTAATATGCTCATGATATCATCTGATTCTTCATGAATATAAATACGTGGTTAATTAGACCTTCACTAATGTGGGCAACTCATCTTTTTTGAACTATTTTCAGCTTCGTGCTCCACCCATATTGCTATTTCATGCTCAGACAGAACAGGATAAAAGCTACGGAGGAAGAGGGACAATTGACATTTCCGGTCAAGTCCTCGCATCAGGATTGAAGTTGTAGCCCGAATAAAGAGATGAGAGGGTGAGGCGGCGGAGGTGGGGGGTGTGGTTGACAGGTGATTTGTGTCGCAGGGAATGGAATGGCTGCTGAGTGTGCCGGGCTTTAGATGTTTCAAAAAGGAGGGAGAGGGAGGCAAAGGAGGTGGGGGAGTGGCATTACTAATCAGGGATTGTATCATGGCTGTAGGAAAGAAAGAAGGCATGGGGGGATTACTGAGTCAGTGTGGATGGAAGTCAGAAACAGGAAGGGGCAGTAACTCTACTGGGTGTTTTTATAGACCGCTCCAATAACAACAGACAAATTGATGAGCAGATAGGGAGGCAGATTCTGGAATGGAGCAAAAATAATAGGGTTGTTGTGGTGGGTGATTTTAACTTTCCTAATTTTGACTGGCAAGGGGTGGAGTTTGTTAGATGTGTTCAGGAAGGTTTCCTGACACAATATGTAGGTAAGCCTACAAGAGGAGAGGCTGTACTTGATCTATTATTGGGAAATGAACCTGGTCAGGTGTCAGATCTCTCGGTGGGAGAGCATTTTGGAGTTAGTGACCACAACTCTGTATCCTTTACCGTAGTGCTTGAGAGGGATAGGAGCAGACAATTTGGGAAAGCATTTAATTGGGGTAGGGGGAAACATGATGCCAAGAACTTGAGAACATAAATTGGGAGCAGATGTTCTCAGGGAAATGCACAGCAGAAATGTAGCAAATGTTCAGGGAACATTTGCATGGCGTTCTGCATAGGTATGTTCCATTGAGGCAGGGAAAGGATGGGTGGGTAAAAGAATTATAGTGTACAAAGGATGTAAAAATTCTAGTTAAGAAGAAAAGAAAAGCTTATGATGGGGTCAAGAAACTAGGTACTGTTAGAGCTCTAGAAAATTACAAGGGTGCCAGGAAGGAGCTCAAGAATAAAATTAGGAGAGCTAGAAGAGGCCATGGGAAGGCCTTGGTGAGTAGGATTAAGGAAAATCCCAAGGCATTCTACAAGTATGTGAAAAGAAAGAGGATGAGCTGTGTGAGAATATGACCAATCAGGAGCGAGAGTGGAAACATGTGCATGGAGCCTGAGAAGGGAACGGAGGTACTTAGTGAATACCTCCACTTCAGTATTCACCAGTGAAAAGGACCGTGGCTATTGTAGGGATCTCTTACAGCGGACTGAAATACTTGAATGCATAGACATCAAGAAAGAGGATGTGGTGGAGCTGTTGAAAGGTATCAATTTAGATAAGTCGCTGGGACCGAATGAGATATACCCCAGCCTACTGCGGCAGGCAAGGGAGGAGATTGCTGAGCCTTGGGCAATGATCTTTGCATCATCAATAGGGACGGGTGAAGTACTAGAGGATTGGAAGGTTGCAAATGTTCCCTTGTTCAAGAAAGGGAGTAGAGATAACCCAGGGAATTATTGGCCAAGTGTCTTACTCTGGTAGTGGGCAAATTGTTGGAGAAGATCCTGAGAGGTAGGATTTTGAGCATTTGGAGAGACATTATCTGATTAGGGATAGTCAGCATGGCTTTGTCAAGGGCAGGTTATGCCTGAGGAGCATGATTGAATTATTTGAGGATGTAGCAAAACAGATTAATGAAGGTAGAGCAGTGGATGTAGTGGATGGATTTCAGCAGGGCATTTGATAAGGTACCTCATGCAAGACTCATTCAGAAAGTAATGGGGCATAGGATTCCAAGGAGACCTTGCTTTGCGGATCCAGAATTGGCTTGCTCTTAGAAGGTAAAGGGTGGTTGTAGATGGTTTGTATTCTGGATGGAGGGCAGTGACCAGTGGTGTTCTGCAGGGAGCTGTTCTGGGACCCCTCCTCGTTGTGATTTTTATAAATGACCTGAATGAGGAAGTAGTAGGGTAGGTTAGTAAATTTGCTGATGACATAAAAGTTGGGGGTGTTGTGGATAGTGTGGAGGATTGCCAAATGTTTCAGCAGGACATTGATAGGATGCAGGTTGACAGTGTTGTTAAGAAGGCATATGGTGTATTGGCATTCGTGAACCGTGGGATTGAATTCAAGAGCTGTGAGGTAATGTTACAGCTATACAAGACCTTGGTCAGACCCCACTTGTTCAGTTCTGGTCACCTCACTACAGGAAAGATGTAGGTACTGTGGTGAACTACATTTTCCTGTCTGGACACGCCCCCTGCTGAATGCTCCTGTGGCTCCTCCCACAGACCCCTGTATAAAGGCGATTGAGGCCTGAGCCCAGCCTCTCTGTCTCCAGGATGTAGCATGGTGGTCACTCACTGCTTGTTCCTTCTTCCAGTCAATAAAAGCCGATATCTCACCTTTACGTCTCAGAGTGAGTTATTGATGGTGCATCAGGTACTATAGAAAGAGAGCGGAGGAGATTTACAAGGATGTGGCCTGAATTGGAGAGCGTGCATTATAGGTTGAGTGAACTTGGCCTTTTCTCCTTGGAGTTGATTAGATAGAGGTGTATAACTGTTGAGAAGCATTGATTGTGTGGAGAGCCAGAGGCTTTTTCCCAGGGCTGAAATAGCTAACATGAGGGGGCATAGTTTTAAGGAGCTTGGAAGTAGGTACAGGGGGGATGTTAGGGGTAAGTTCTACACATGGAGAGTAGTGTGTGTGTGGAATGCACGGCAAGCGATGGTGGTTGAAGAGGATACAATGGAGTCTTTTAAGAGACTTTTAGATAGGTACATTGAGCTTAGGAAAATAGAGGGCTGTGCACTAGGGAAATTCTAGGCAGCTTCTAGAGTAGGTTACATGGTTGGCACAACATTGTGGGCTGAAGGGCCTGTATGGTGCTGTAGCTTTCTATGTTCTATATGGGGAACTAGGTGAGGAAGCGGATGATGAATATGTGGACACAGATAGTGAAACAAGGGAGGTGAAGCTGGAAGATAGAAACTGGTCTGTGACCAGCATAGACAGACAGGGAGACATAGCAAAGGGGCAAATGGAGCCTTCTGATGAAGGGCCTGCCTGGCCTGCTGAGTTCCTCCAGCATTTTGTGTGTGTTGCTCAAATAGAGCCAGATTGGGAGTGGGGAGGGTGAGACAGCAATAGAAGCAGGAAGGAAACAGAAGTGGTGGCAGAATCTTGAATCTGATAAAATGGGCAAACTTGGGTTGTTTTCTCCTGAGCAGTGGAGGCTGAGGGGAGATCTGATAAAGATTTATGAGAGGCATAGATAGAACACATGGACAGTATCTTTTTCCCAGGGTTGAAATGTCTAATACCAGAGGGCATACATTTAAGGTAAGAGAGGGTGGGTTCAAAGGAGATATGAGGGGCAGGTTTTATACACAGAGTGTGGTAGATGGCTGGAATGGACTGTCTGGGCTGCTGGCAGAGGGAGACACTGTCTGGGCTGGTGGGCGAGGGAGACACTGCCTGGGCTGTTGGGAGAGGGAGATACATAAGGACTTTTAAGAGACATTTAGATAAGCACAGTGAGGTAAATAGAAAGATAAGGACATTGTGTAGATAGAAGGGGCTAGTTTAGTTGGCCATTTGATTACTAATTTAATTTAAGGACCTGTTCCTGTGCTGTACAACAGTACTGTGCAAAAGTCTTAGGCACGTACATAAAGCTAGGGTGACTAAGTCTTTTGCATAGTCTGTATTTGTCAACATAGAGTGGATTGTGAGCTCGTAAATCTTACAGGAGGTAAGGATGTTGGGAATTATAAAGGTGGAGCACTGCAAGAGGGCTGTGGGACAGATGCCAGGGAAGGAGTGCCATGGATGCAGACATGCCCAGCCCTGAAACAGCAGGCAAGGGCATCTGATTCCATAAAATTGGTTTATTGATCATTACAGAACATCTCTTTGCTGATTCTTGCTCCCTCCCCTCTCCCTGCCTCCTTCCCACTCTCAGTCCACAATAGAGACCAAATCAGAATCAGATTTGTCATCACTCTCATATGCAGCAGCAGTCCAGTGCAATTCTAAAGCCTACTCCAATACCGTACAAAAGTCTTAGGCAACTGAGCTATACACTGTATATGTGCCTAAAACCTAGACAGAGAGAGAGAGAGAGAGAGAGAGAGAGAGAGAGAGAGAGAGAGAGAGAGAGAGATGGAGAGAGAGAGAGGGAGGGGAGAGAGAGAGGGAGGGAGGGAGGGGGGAGAGAGGGAGAGGAAGGGAGAGAGAGGGACAGCGAGAGAGGGAGAGAGAGGGAGAGGGAGGGGAGAGGGAGAAGAAGGGAGAGAGAGGGAGAGGGAGAGAGAGAGAGAGAGAGAGAGGGAGAGAGAGAGATGGTAGGCAATGGTCCAGGTGCAGGTCAATGGGACTAAAAGGAAGTATAACATTTTTGCACAGACTAGAGGGGTCAAAGGGCACATTTCTGTGCTATCATGCTCTTTGACTCTATGATGCTCTGACTATTGCGTCTCCAAGACATGGTATTGAAATGGCTCAATGGTTGATGTATGGAATAGGCGACACTAATCCATACGACAGAAGGTGTATCAACGCCGAGGGGCAGAGGGGTTCAACGCTGCTGCCAACTTGGAGATTAGGTGAGCTCTAGATGAGATGGTTGAAAACTGGCTCAGTCAGCCGAGCTTTTCACTCTCTGACCATGCTACTGTAAGGAACTATGGAGGGCATCAAGGACCCTATGAGGGTTGAATGCCTGACAAAGCAAAACTTGCGATTCCAGGGTATGAAAGTAGAATTTACAGTAAAGGTTAAATGACAGTCCTGATATATTTATGTGAATTAAGACAAGTAAAATATGAAATAAGGTGCTGGAATAGGTTGCTTAGCTAGCAAAACTTGGTCTACCATTCAATAAGGGAAAATTGTTTAAATGTGAGCAAATCATCTTCTCTGACGTGGATTTAAAATGTAATATCACAATGATGACAGCTCACTGTGCTGTGATTTTGTGTAGCTTTGTACTTTTTAATGCACGACATTGATGGAGCGTCAAGGATTACTACAGATATTAAAGTGTAGAAGGATGTGAAATTCCAGTGGTTGAAAGCCATTATTATTAACTATTCATTTAAAAGATGCAACCTAATTTTATTGATACAATATATTATTGTCAAAAATTGCACCCTGGAGAGTTTTAGCTAGATGGCTGTCTCCCTCTCTTTCTAGGTACAAAACAAATGATAATAAATCCAGAAACAGAATCCACATTGTATTAGTAATGATTTCAAAAGATTTTTGCCAAATGGATCAAATAACACAGACTGCAATTTGCCTTCCCGGTTCTGTGAAGGAAACTCCAAGTGCCATTGTTTATACTATGAGTTAATCATGACAAGCAGTTCACGTCAAACCACCAATGTTTTGTTCTTTTGCTTTTAAGGCAAGAAATCATTCAGTCCTCCAGGGAGTCTTCTCTGAGACAAGTTTCACGAATATGTCTTGCAAAGTACAATCATTTTGATTTTGAATGTCTCTCTTGCAAAACCCTGCCTTCCTGGCAGTTATTTTGCAAAGATTATATGTGTGGCAGCAAATGGAAATTTCATACCTTCCATCCAGGTCTGAACTACTGCATCAATTCACATCATTCCCCTCCCTGAATTCAATGTAAACTTTGACCTTGGATGTAAGGCTGGAAGAAGATGGGGGAAAGCAGGAAGCATTTTCAAGTACACTGCTGCTTCAACATGATGCTTCTTTACCTTCAGCAATGTGCTATATAATTTTAAAACGAAACTCTCAAAGGACCAATGTTTCACTGAATAATTGTTGATGCCTCTCTCTTATGGACGGTGTAAATTCAAAAGTAATTAATTAAATAAAAATATTGTTGTGGGTGGCTGGATTCTAAAAACGTGTTGCTTTGGATTTATGCAAAGGAGCGAATCAGGAGCTGGAGTAGGCCACTCAGCCCCTCAAATTTGGTATGCGCTAATCCGATTGTAACCTCAGTTCCATATTCTCATCTGACATTTACCAGTCCACCCCACTTACTTTTCCCAGTGGCTATTCATCTTTTCCTTAATAGTATTCAGACTCTGATTCCATCATTCTTTGAGAAAGGGAGTTCCAAAGACTTCCACACCTCAAAAAAACTGCCACTTTATCTTTACCTTGTATAAGTACACACACTCACACACACACACACACACACACACACACACACACACACACACACACTCACTCTTCAAAGCATTTCCTAATATACACTTGAATAATGATGGCTTCATAATCTTTATGTTCATTCACATAAATTGAAGCAAAATCTAATAACAGTACACCATAGGTCAGTGAATTTTTGATCTCACCCTGGACACAAGTAACTTATCAGCCTGCTATTATAACTGTAGGCCTCTAACATAAAACTCTCCTGCTACCTCCTTGCTTGAGTACCAGGTCAGACATCAGGTTATATTAATGTTTTAGTCATTGTCAGTCCCATTCGTTTTCCAAATTTTAATCTTGACTTCTCTGCATTTACTTGGGGTGTATGAGGTGTATCCCTTTCTTGGTTTTGCTAAACATGTCTTAAACTTAGAAAGTTATTATTATTATTAGAAAGCAAAGGCGATTACATTAAAGGTTGCACAAAATATGTGTCCATGTATTATGTTGCTAAAAGCTTTGGCTAATTTATTCAACTAATAAAATATTATTGATTTCAGATTGAAGTTGTAAAGAGAGGAGACATAAGTCATTGGAGTGCAGCAAGAACTTTAAATTATGTTGTTCTTTATGTATTCAAAAGGTAACCCAGGGTAGTGCCTGAGGACTGGTGAATGTTTTAGCCTTCTTTCCCATTGTATGGATAAGCCCTGAAACTGTAGATCTGCCAGTTAAAACTCAGTAGTAAGGAGGTCTCACATGGACAAGTATGGATTGATTAGAGAAACAGGTTTGGAATAGTTAGAGGCAAATCAGCTAGATAAAGCATTAGCGAAGCAGCCTGTGAAATATAGTTTATATTGTGTGCAGTTCTGGTTACCCCATTACAAGAGGGATGTGAAGGCTTTGTAAAGAGTGTAGAAAATGTTTTCTTGGATGTGCCTATACTAGACGTATGAATGGTTGGGGAAACTTGGGTTGTTTTCTTGCATGCTAAGGAAAGGACTGATAGGAGTTTACAAAATTATGCGAAGCATAGCTAGGGCAGGTAGTCAGTGTCTTTTACTCCAGGATAGAAGTGGCAAGTACTAGAGGAAATCAATTTAAGGTGAGAAGGAAGAAGTTTAAAGGAGATGTGTAGGGCAAGTTTTTTTTTACACATAGTGGTAGGTACCTGGAATGGACTTCCAGGGATTGTGGTGGAAAAAGATACAATTGTGGCTGTTAGATAGACACATAGTTATACAGGCAATAGAGGAATTGGATCACATACAAACAAGAGAGATTTAGTTCACACTGGCAATATGTTGAATTGCAGGAATTGTGGGATAAAGAGTCTGTTCTTGTGCTCTGCTGATCTTCATTCTAAGTTCTATGTTTAACTGACTTGGATGAAGTTTTTTGAAGAAGTAACCAAGAGGGTTAGTATCCAAAATAGTAGATGTATTTAAGAATTTCCAAAGTGTGCTTGATACAGTATCAGCAAGAACAGATAGGATGACAGGGGCTGCAGCACAGACACCAAGCTGGAACAAGAGTAGCAGTAAAAAGATGCTTATTAGATTTGAGGGAAATGTATAACAGGTGTCAGAACTGTGATCACTATTCTTGTTAATAATTCTTAATAACCTGGATATATTGATGAAACTATAAAGATATGATGGGCTGTGAGGAAAGTAACAAAATATTTCAAGGACATCAAGGGAGGTTAAAAAAAAGGTTAACAGGCTTTGTAAACAGAGATACAGAATGCAGAAGTAAGGAAGTCATGATAAATCTTTATAAAACCCTGGTTCATCTACTGTGACTAGTTCTGTGAGAGAGATATTAAGAATCATACAAAGGTTTTAGAGAAAGTGCAGGGCAAAACTAAAATGATTTGGGGGTGAAGAACTTTATTTATGTGGATAGGTTGGTTTAGCTGAAATAGCTTTTCTTTAAATAAAGAGGTTTCGAGGGGAATGAGAGAGGTGTTAAAAGTCATAAAGGGCTTAGAGTAGGCAGAGAGGAACTTGGCATTAACAAAAGCTGTGCAAGTGAGTGGGTGGGCGAGCGGGAGGTGGGAAAGGTGCTTGTTTTGCTGCTGTTGTCCGTCTTGTCTTGTTTTGTTGTTGTTGCTACCGCTTGTGTTGTTCTGCTGAACATTGTGGGTATGCTATGTTGCCACTAGAACATGTGGTGACACTTGCGGGCTGTCCCTAGCGCTTCCTTAGGTGTGTTGGGTGTTAATGCAAGACACGTTTCACTGCATGCTTCGATGTAGATGTAAGAAATAAAATCTGAATCTGTCAAACAGTTAAGAAGAGAGTCATGGAAGGAAGATGACATCAGAGAAGCATTTCCATGTAGTAGGTGGTAAGGGTTTGGAATACACTGATGGGCTGGTAGCTGAAAAAGATTATATTGCAGAGTCCTGAAGGTTGTTGGATAAAGATCTGAAACCAAAGAATTTTTTTAGGATATGGGAGAAGACAGAAAAATAGATCCACCTGGCAGCAAGTAGAATTGCTGCCTCTCTGCTCTGGTAAGCCAATTCAATCTTTCCTTCTAGTGTTGTCCGTGTGCAGTTCACATATTCTCTCTGTGGTCATAAGAATTTCCTCCCACATGTCAGGTTGTAGGTTTGGAAGATTAGTTGTCCACTGTCATTGCCCTTATAGTAAAGTGCGTGGACTTGATGGGAATATAGGTGCAAAAGGTTACAAGAAATGTTAGTGGAAGAATGGAGTTGCTCTTTCTCATCTTGTTGGGCTTTAATGTCTTCCTTTTTCGCGAGAAATAAATGGGGAAATATGTAGCCTGTGTAGACCCAATGGACCAAATGGGATCTTTCCATATTATAAAAATTCTGTGATTCCTTAACATCTCAGAAAATAAAATGACCCGTAAGCAGGTGGTAAACTTGGTGAAAGAGCTAACCAGAAAAATGGATGGGATATGCTCCATAATTGAATTTTGAAAAGAAGAAACAAAGTTAAGGATTTGGAAATGTTCAAGAATGCAAGAAAATCAGCACGGGGCCCTCACCCCTGCACCCTCATTCAGGACACAACTCTCCTTCCAAGACTCTTCCACATAGGCCTTCTTTTATACTACTTCCAAAAATATATCTACTTCTTCATGTATTTCCACCACCTAGTTTTCACAGGGGTAAAGATTTCCCGAGATTCATCAACTCCTGTGACAAAATATCTTCAGTTTTAAATGACCTACCTTCAAATCAAGCCTGCTTTTTCAAGATTCTCACTAGCAGAAACATCTCAAGAGATAATTTGATATGCTCAGTTAGTATCTAATATGATTTAGTAAGTTCGCTCCTCATTCTTCGAAACTCCAAACTGTACAGATCTAACTTATCTAACTATTCGTGATAGGACAACTCTTTCATCACAGGAATTAGCCTAATGAATCTCACCTGGACTCCCTTCAATGCTAGTATATCTTTTCTTTAATAATGGAACCAAAAACTATGCATAGTATTCCATATGCAGCCTGATAGTTCTCTCTATTTTTAAACTCCAGTGGCAATGAAGGTTAATATACCATTTGCCCTTTTAATTACTTGCTGCACTTACAGTCTGATCTTTTGTGTTTCATGCACAGGAACACCTGGATCCCTCTGTACCTCACTCATTTATAGTCTCTCCATTTAGATAATAATCTGACTTTTGATTCCTCCTAGCTGAAAAATGCTAAGGGCATGGGTTATCTCTCTGGTAATTATGTGAGAGAAGCACAGAAAATGACATTCATCTCCTCAGATGAGTTGCAGGCAAAATGATGTCAATGTGCTTTGTATTGACCTTGTAACCAGAGACTTGGACAACTGAACCAGATGTGAACATCACTGAAACAAGAGCGAGAAAATAATAAAATAAATCTGGGTTAAAAAGTTATTAGTATTGATAATTAAGTTCCAGGATTGACGTTAAAAATCTGTCTCATTCAGAAGTGCTCTTCAAATGTGGGTATTTGCCATCCTGACTTTGTCTTAAACTACTCCTTGAAATGTCCAGAGGAGCAACCTGGTCACAGACAGGATAATAAATGCTGACCTTGTCAGTGATGTCCAAGCTGAAATATTGCCTCCTGTCAAGATGATGAAAAATGATGTAAGTGTTGAATAATAATCACTAAATAAAAGCCAGTGGAAGACAGTCAAACATAATATGAGGAAGGAGAAAAGTATGTCTGTGTGAACTCAGAAACTCCCACCATTTTCCTGCCCCTGAAAAAAAAGGGATTCTGAATTAACTGGAGAAGCAGCCATTTTAAATGAAGGTGGGGAGAAGAAGTGTTATTTTTTTCCTTTAAGATTGCAATAATAATTCTTTTGAGAATTGGTTGCTGAATCTGTTTGGGTGGAAATTATTTCTTTACTCCTTAAAATATGCACTCAGGGCACCTGACCAGGGTTGCTGGAACAAAAGGTGTTGGCAGGGGCACTAAAATGACTTGCTCAGTGTAATACACTATTGCATAATTTGAATAATTATTTGTAATTGTTTGCATATTTGTCTGTCAGATTAGAAAAAATTATAGTGATAAAGGTAATAATGACATACTACACTTTCAAACCAGAGTGTCAAGGATATTAACAGCTGAGTTTTATACACACATATCATGTCACTAACTCTACTATTAAAGGAATGTAAAACTTTTTTTTACATGAAACAAAATTGGCTAAAGCGTATTCGGAAATTACGGCACATTTCATTGTTGATGTATGATAACCATTTAAAAGGCAGTTGCCAAGTGTTTCATCAGTTGTAGAAGGCCTTTGTTCTTATCTCGAAATTTCTTATGCTTTCTTATGCAGGACCACATTACAAAATCATTCATCATTATAATGGTGCCCATTAATTTTTAAGTGTTTTGTTGACAAGGTAATTCCTAACAAGGTCAGCTTATCCAAAGATGTTATTTGGGTGTTGAACGGAGCAATGTTACTTCTCAACAACATTTGTTTTAGCTATTAGATGTACTACTGTGCTGCTTGGATTTCCAGTCTGAAGATTTTCTCTTGTCTGTGATTAGATATATTACATTAACTTCTGTCAATAATGAAATACCTCTAAAAAGACCAATAAATATTTGCAAATACATATAACCAATAAATCTAATCTACAGGCTCCAGAACATTTATAGGCATGAAGTATGCAAACAAGCTCTTTGACCCAACTGGCCTTTGCCAATCAAAGTACTCATCTAAGCTCATCCCATTTGCCTGCATTTGGTCCATGTGCTGATCCATATACCTGTCCATGTACTTTTCAAATGTTGATGTACATACCTGAACTGTTTCTTCTGCCAGCTCATTCCATATGCTGACCACGCCCTGAGTGAAAATGTTGCCCCTATTAAACCTCTCAATTTAAACCAATGCCCTCTAGTTCTTGATTCCCCAACCCAGCGAAAAAGACTATGAACACTGATGCTATCTAGACCTCTTCTAATTTTATTTACTTCCATAAGATCAACACTCTTTTTCCTATGATCCAATGAAAAAATCCCATTCTCAACCTCTCTTCATAGCTTAGTCCCTCGTGTTCAGGCATCTTCCTTATACATTTCCTCTGCACTCTTTCCAGCTCAATAACATCTTTCTTATAGCAAGTGACCAAAATGGAACACAATGTAGGTTTATGAGCCTGCAGATTAGAAAGGAGGGTTGGGCAATGTGACAGAAAGATGAAAATAACATAAGTTATAGATGATAACATAAAGATGATAATAACATTTGTTTATTTATCTATGAATAATGTAATATTTTAAATTAAAAATAATATTACTTAATTATAAATCGTTGAAACAGTTACTCATTTGTTGGTAATTTTTATATGTTTGCAGATGTTACAAATTTTGAGATATCTTGAATATTTGGTAAAGTTGGTAAAGCTGGGAATAGAATGTTGTCACTTGTCAAAGGCATGCAGTCTACTTTACTGAGGGGGCCGGTTTGCTCTGGTCTGCCCACTTCACTGGGTTGCATCAATCAAGGCTACTTGACTCCATTACATCATCAAGACACTCTGGCCACAATAGGATGCTCTTGGTCAGCAACTTTGGCCACATGGATTTGGAGCAAGAATGTTTGGCACAAGAGGGATACATGCATCTGTAGTCGGGAAAATACTTGAAGCTGTCATTAAGGAAGAAGTAGCGAAACATTTAGAAAGGAGTGGTACCATTAGACAGACGCAGCATGGATTCAGAAAGGCAGGTTCTATTTGACAGATTTACTGGAGTTCTTTGAGGACATAATGAGTGCAGTGGATAGAGGGGAACAGGTGGATGTTTTATACTTGGACTTCCAGAAGGCGTTTGATAAGGTGCTGCACAAAAAACTTATAAATGAGATACAGATGCATGGAGTCTGAGGAAGTGTATTGGCATGGATAGTGGATTGATTAACTGATAGAAGACAGAGAGTTGATATAAATGGGTGTTTCTCTGGTTGGCAGTCGGTGGTGAGTGGGGTGCCGCAGGGTTTGGTGCTGGGCCTGCAGCTGTTTACCATTTACGTTGATGATTTGGAAGAGGAGACTGAGTGTAGTGTAGCAAAATTTGCTGATGACACTAAACTGAGTGGAAAAGCAAATTGTACAGAGGATGTGGAGAGTCTGTAGAGGGATATAGCTAGGTTAAGTGAGTGGGCCAAGGCCTGGCAGATGGAATACAACATTGGTAAGTGCAAGATCATTCACTTTGGAAGAAATAATAGAGGAGCAGATTATTATTTAAATGGTGAAAGATTGCAGCATGCTGTTGTGCAGAGGGACTTGGGAGTGCTTGTTCATGAATCGTAAACAGTTAGCTTGCAGATACAACAGGTTATTAAGAAGGCAAAAGGAATGTTGGCCTTCTTTGCTAGAGGATTTGAATTCAAAAGCAGGGAGGTCATGCTGCAACTATACAGGGTACTGGTGGGGCCGCCCCTGGAGTACTGTGTGCAGTTCTGGTCTCCATACTTGAGAAAAGATATACTTGCTTTGGAGGCAGTGCAGAGGAGGTTCACTAGGTTGATTCCAGAGATGAAGGGGTTAACCTGTGAGGAGAGATTGAGTCACCTGGGACTATACTCTCTGGAATTCAGAAGAATGAGAGGGGATCCTATAGAAACATACAAAATTTTGAAAGGGATAGATAAGATAGTAGGAAAGTTGTTTCCATTGGTAGGTGAGAATAGAACTAGGGGACATTGCCTCAAGATTCAGGGGAGAAGATTTAGGATGGAAATGAGGATAAACTGTTTTTCTTAGAGAGTGGTGAATCTGTGGAATTCTCTGCCCAGGGAAGCAGTTGAGGCTTTTTCACTAAAAATATTTAAAATACAGTTAGATAGATTTTTACATGGTAAGGGAATTAAGGGTTATGGGGAAAAGGCAAGTAGATGGAGCTGAGGTTACAGACAGATCAGCCATGATCTTATTGAATGGCGGGGCAGGCTTGATGGGCCAGATGGCCTACTCTGGCTCCTATTTCTTATGTTCTTTTTTTTGTAATTTATTTTTTATTGAAGCTCATCATCAAACAAACATTTCAATAGGATGTATTTCAGATGTACATATATATCAGATGTACATATATATCATATATTCATATTTGCCACAAATCTCCACATAATATTTATCTGAGGTATACACTTATAGAAAAGGGAGGAAAGAAAGAACAAGCAAAAGGAGAAAGTAGGGAGTGATCTTTTTTATATACAACATATTCATTGATTTGTGAGAATAAAATCAGGTCTATGAGGTGTTATATAGTTAAACCATTTTTCCCACTATGAATCAAATTGTTCCTACTTAAGTTATCTTCTCCATTTTGTAAATGTCCTTTGTAATTTCCATCCATGCATTTAAGGTTGGGCTCTCCTGTGATAATCATTTCCTAGTAAGAGTCTTTTTACCAGCCACCAACAGTATATTCATAAAATATTTATCACTTTTCAACCATTCTTGAGGTATATACCCAAAATATATGTTCTTACTTTCTAAGGGTATTTCACATTTAAAAATGTCTTGTAGGGCATTGTGTATACCACTCCAATAGTTTTTGATAACGGGGCAATCCCGGAAAATATGGTAATGGTTTGCATTTTGATTTCCACAATCTCTCCAGCAAACAGGGAGGTTACTATAATAATGCGATTTCTGAGAAGGTGTATTGAAATATCTTATCAAGCTTTTCCATCCAAACTCCCTCCATTTCTGTGAACTGGTACACTTCCATTGATACCTCCATATTGTTGTCCATTCTTCCTCAGATATACTCAGGTTTGTGGAGGAATTTAAGGTGGAAGGTTATATGGGAGGCAGGATTTAAGAGTCGGCACAACATTGTGGGCCGAAGGGCCTGTACTGTGCTGTATTGTTCTATGTTCTATATAATTATCCCTCCTTCCTTCTCCCATTTAGTTTTTATGTATCAAGTCGAATGTGTTTTAAGATTTGACAACCCCTTATACACACTTGAAATGATTCTACTACCATTATCTGAATTATATGCTTTTCTAAATAGCTCTATCAAACATGTACTTGCCTTGGTTACATTTTTAACCCTTCTATTAACATACTTTTGCATCTGCAAGTACCAATAAAAGTCTGGTTTTTCTAATAAGTGTTTCTCTTTAAGCATTTCAAAACTGAATAGTGTTCCTTCTTTCACTATATTGCAAAGAAATGTTATTCCTGTAGTTGTCCAGTCCTTAAATCCAGCATCCAATTTATTCAGCGTAAATCGGAGTCATATGCTCACCATTTAAGAACTGCAATATCTCCTTTTAGTTTATATTCTTTTATAATAGTTTTCTATACTTTAAAAGTCCATTTCACCCATGGGTTATCAATAGTATTTATGTAACTTTGTAGGTTGTTATCAGCCAAAATTGCCTGTATCGGGATGGAAAGTATCCTCTCCTCAGTGTTTTTCCATTGAGCACCAGCATATCACAGCTCTCAACTGTGCTGCAAAATAATAATCTCTAAGAGAAGGTAGACCCCATTCTCCCCTTTTCCATGGCTAATTGCAAAGTTTTGAGACGAACTGCAGGCCTTTTACCATGCCATATATATCTTGTTCCATTCATTGTATTGATTTTGGTTAATCTCTATTGGTAGGGTCTGAAAGAGATATAATAGTCTGGGCAATATATTCATTTTAATGGATTCAAACCTTGAACTGAGACTAAAAAAAGGAATTGGGTTCCGTCTTGTTATATCTTCCTTAATTTTTTTTATATATAGGCGGATAATTGTATTCTGATAATTTTGCCAAATCTTTTGGCATAATGATGCCCAAATATTTGAAAGTCTCTGTTTGCCATGCCCAGGGATATCTGCTTTCAATTTCTCTTGGTGGGCTATAGTTATATGAAAGTAATGGGGTTTTATTTATGTTGATCTTGCATTCTGATAATTGACCACATTGTTTAAAGGATTGCATCAATATAGGTAAAGAGTATGTTGGTAGCCCTAGATAGATCAAAATGTCATCTGCTTAACAGGCCAATTTATGCTCTGTCCCTTTAATAGTAATTTCCCTGATATCTTCATTTTGTCTGATGTATAGAGCTAATGGTTCCAGATATAACGCGAAGAGTAGCGGTGACCATGCACAACCCTGTTTTGTGCCCCTTTCTAGGGTAAGACTATTTGATAAATATCCATTGATTTTAATCGTAGCAGTAGGATTGTCATACAGTGTCTGTATAGTTTTAATAAGTGTGTCTTGGAAACCAAATCTATGTAAAACACAGTAAAGAAAATTCCAATTAACTGAATCAACTGCCTTTTCAGTATCCACGCTTATCACTATTGCTTCAATTTTATTTTTTGTATATGGTCCATAATGTGAAGTGTCCTTCATATATTGTCTTGTGTTTGGTGTTGTTGTATAAAACCTATCTGATCATTATGTATCAGTGTGGGTAGAAACTCTTCTAATGGTTTGACCATGATGGAGGTAAATAATCTATAATCTACATTAAGAACAGATATTGATCTAAATGACCCGCATTCCATTTTATCCTTGCCTTCTTTTGGTATAGCTGAGATTATCGCCTCCTTCCAGCTGGGTGGCATTTGCGCCTTTTTTAGAGCCCAGTTCAGTGTGGGGAGTAAAACAGCAATTAATTCATTTTAAAATTCTTTGTACCACTCTGCCATATACCCATCTGATCCTGGTGACTTGCTTAATTTAAGCCTACTAAATGCAGCTTTTAATTCAACTTCAGTTATGTCAAGAGCCTTCGTTCTATTTTGTTCTTCGCTTAAAGTGGGTAACTCTAGAGAATTCAGGAAGGTGTCAATTTGAGTTATGCTTCCCCCTGGAACTTTGGAATATAGAGTTTTGTAAAACATTTCAAAAGCTTCTTGAATTTCACTTAGCTTATTTTTTTTATCATTTTTGTTCTTGGATCCCTAATTCTATGAATTGTATTTTATGCTATCTTTTTTTCCAGTTTCCACGCCAGTATTTCATAGAATTAGATCCACTTTCATAGTGTCTCTTTTTCAGAAACATTAGACTTTTCCTGATTTCTTGTGTAGTCAAACTATTAATTTCATTCCTAATATTTTTAATTTCCTCTAATGTATCCTGTGCCAAGCTCAATTTGTGTTTTTTTTCTAGTTCCTTCAACTTATTTTGTAATTCCTTTCGTGTTTTATCCCTTTATTTTCTTAGATGAAGATATCGCTATAATTTTCCCTCATAAGACAGCCTTCAGAGTATCCCATAGAATGGAAGGTGAAACCTCTCCATTATCATTGAATTATAGGTAAAGACCAATTTCTTTTTTAACTTGTTCCTTAAAATAGGGATCATTGAGTAGACTTGAACTTAGTTTCCAAATAGTATTCTTTGGTTGTAGATCGAAATCAACAGATAAATATAGGTGCATGGTCACTTACATCTATTGTCCCAATTCCACAGGTGTTTATTTTGACTTTATCTTTTCCAAATTTTATGAAATAGTCTATTCTTATATGTACAGAATGGGGAGGGGGTCACAGAATAA
Organism: Hypanus sabinus; assembly: GCF_030144855.1. Classification (NCBI taxonomy): domain Eukaryota; kingdom Metazoa; phylum Chordata; class Chondrichthyes; order Myliobatiformes; family Dasyatidae; genus Hypanus; species Hypanus sabinus. The sequence goes on along the minus strand of NC_082715.1, from coordinate 101,266,128 downwards.
TAAGTGTAATCCCTTCTGTTGACGAAAAGGTCCCTCCGTTTATCAATTAGACCAACATCCTCAAAGAGTGTGTTAACTTCTTTATGTAAGGACTTCATTTCACAGATTTTTCTATTGGAAGAGTCTAACTTTGGTTGTAATTGTAAATTTAAGCCTCCCCCACATATAAAGAGACCTTCTATTTCCGTTACCATAATATTAGTAATTTTCTGAAAGAAACTAATATCACTTCCTGGGGGGTGTGTATATATTCAATAGAGTAACTGAATTGCCATTTGTATTCCCCCTTACCAGAATATATCTGCCCTCCTTATCTCCCATTTCAAATACTTTTTCAAAATTTAGCTTGCTTGAGATGAGAATAACAACTCCTCTCCTCTGTCCTGATTTATATGAGGAGAAAAACAAATTAGTGAAGCCCATTCTCTTTAGTTTCCCATGCTCATTATCACTTAAGTGAGTTTCCTGTAAATATACTACATGGGCTTGTTCTTTCTTCATTTTTGATAGAATTTTACTGCGTTTGATTGGATTTAACAGCCCATTGACATTAAAAGAAATGAATTTTACTTTGTCCTTAACCATATGTATTTATCTGTCAGTATATCATTAAAATTAGCAAAATAGAACTTAATTGATCGACTCCCTGAACAAATAAGAACCAAGAAATGCGAATGATAAGAAGGTACCGAAGGTGTGATTCCAATGCTGAGGTCTCTAGTAGATGTCCCTGGGTTGAGCTAGAGGAAATGTCTAGCCGTGGGGGATAGCCTCTCCTACCTGTGAGTTGAGGCCCTCCACTGCAGTACCCCTAAAAGTAAGTGAACAAATCTATGTCCATATATATATTCTCATTTAGGTGGGGAAAAAGAAGTTAATGAATGAATAAAAAATAAAATAATTGAGTAATATAAAATCCACATTATAATATATACTTCTTGAGATAAGTACAGCACTGTCTATTTTTGCTTATCAACACTTTTGAAATTAATCAGACCTTATGGCTCTTCTGGAGGGGGTGAGGGCTGTCTTCTAAAAACTCACATTCTCTTCCTGATATTGTTCTCTCGCCCTCCTCCTGTCCCCTGCTTTCTCGATTCTCTCACTATTTCCCAAGCAGAGTGGGATAGCTGCTCGGCCAGGCTTTCCCTCGGTTTGATCACACTGACATGCAACACTCTGTCCTTCCTGTCTGCAGTCGCCTCTTCCACTGTCTGATACAGCTGTGTCCCGTCTTCATAAAACACTTGCAGCTTAGCAGTGCACGGAGTCTGGAAGCTAATTCTTCCTTGGTCTAACACTCGCTTTGCTTCAGAATATTCCTTACATTTCTGCAAGATCACTGGGGGGTAATCTTGATCAAAATATATTAATTTCCCATTAAAAAATACCTACTTCTTTCCCTAGGCCTTGCGCAGAACCTCTGCTTTGGTGTTGTACCAAAGGAACCTGATTAATATTGACCTTGGCTTATGTTCCCTGTCTCCAGAAGGCCCTGGGATGAGTGCGCGGTGTGCTCTGTTGGTGTCAAGTTCCATCGTCGAGGGAAGCTCCAGTGTGTCTCATAGCAAGTTTTCTACAAACTCTACCATAGACAACCCCTCCACTCCTTTGGGAACATTATATATCCTGATATTCTTTTGTCGTGACCTTCCTTCTTGGTCGAGTAATTTATTTTCTTGTTGACTTAAGACTTTTATCATCTTACTTAGCGTCCGTTCCACATTTTGAACGTGATCTTCCACCTTTTCAATTTATGTCTCTGCCACCGCTATTTTTTGATTAACGTTGGTGAGCTCTGACTTGATATCATGTAATTGCTGTTTTATGTCTTTTTGGAATTCCCGTATTGCTTCCAGAATTTTTACTAATTTTGCCGCTTTGTCTAAACGAGCCCCAGTGTCAGCCTTGCTGCTATGTGCTCATGTAAGAGAGCCGTTCGCTGCAACCCCCTTGTCCACAAGCACAGCAGTGACGCTATTCCTTTCCCCCATTCTTGCCCCTCTTACCAGTTCAGATATTTTCGAGAGATCTAGTATTTGGCGGATTAACGGGGCAAAGTAAGCGGTCTTCCAGAGGAGCTATTATTTTAGGCTGCCATTCTGAACAGCGACATCACCGGAAAACCTATTTCCTATGTTCTTATGTAATGCCTCTGGCTGCTTGGTCCCACTGAAGAAATTCCAAGTCAGTTGAGAACTGATGGGAGATGCGTTTGATATTGTCTGTGTGTATTTTCCAGAGGTACTTGATAAGAAGGAACATAAAGAGTTTGAAACAAAATTAAAACTGTGGATTAAGACTGGCAGTTGTGGCAATGGTGAATTTAAGAGAAAGTTGCAAATTAATTATCCCCTTAATGGTTTCAAAGCAAAGCATGATGTGTACAGAATTACATTAAAACTTGTTGAAAGATGGACTATACCCAATTAGCTAACTTCTTTTTGACACTCTCTTCATGGTTTCTGAAATCTCTTTTCAACATCCTGGTATTTTCCATTTCTTATTATAGCGCTACTTGTCTGAACTTCATTATATCAGAATTGACTTCACTGTATAATAGCTTATATTTTTATGAGATTTGTAATCAGTTTTTGTATACAGAAGTAGCTAGAAAGGTACAATGATCTTTTATAGTTCTGTCCCAAGCAGCTTGCCCATCACAAATGCATCTACAAGCTGAGAGGCACCCCCAAACAAAAATGCCGGCAGGCCCACAGCAGGTAGGTAGCAAGTTCAATCCTCTTGGTCTCTGAAACTCTCATTTGTATGTATGAGCTGTACATAAGTCGAGCATTCGTAAGGTGAGAGGACCTGTAAATGTCTCTCAGCAAAATATCGACCAAGTTATTTATTAAACTCATAGAATTACAGAAATTTATGACACAGAAGGAGGCTATTCTGCCTATTGTATTTGCACTAGATGAAGAACTACCAAGGCTAATTCCATTTTCAGCACTAGATCCAAAGCCCTGAAGGTTACTGCTCTTCAATTACACAACCAATTTTTGTTTAAAATATTTGCAAAGTTGATTCTATTAAAAATTTGCCATAAAGGTATGTTTGCAATAAAAGCAGGCATCTGCCATCTTTGTAATTCTGAATGTCTGGTTCAAGGTATTCTTATTTTAAATCTCATTTAAATTGACAGAAATACAGTTTGCTCCATATTAAAAATTTATCACATTTTAAATAAAACAGTATCTTAAAATGAACTATAACACACGGAGAGCCACAGGGCTCCGGGGCTGACTCCTGGTGTCAGAAGCCTGAGAAATGAGCAAAGGCTGGAAACATAGGACTTACCATTGAGTGGGGAGGAAGGATTTTAACTGTGTGGGGTAGTGAAAAGTGACCTTTTTACTATCTTACAAAGCAAAGGCCTATCTCAAAGCCAGAAGGTGGCTTAATGGACCTGGGCAAAATACTAAGTGAGGTAAAAAGGACAAATTATAAGGAATACTTTGCTTACTTGTGGGAGTAGGATAAAGTGACAGGAATTCAACCAGCTTAATAGGTTCATGATTTAAATGGTATCGTTGCGGAGAGGGAGGTTGCAGAGTGAGTTGGAGACAGTTCCTTGTGGACATTACATGCCAGTTTTAAAAAGTGAGTGGGGCCTGTCGGGACTTGTCCGCATAGCGGGAAATTGTTGGGTTTGATGATAGCTGGGGTTAATTTGCAAGGACCAATAAAAAGAAGAGGGGTTTGTGCAGAGCGACCATTGGTGGAGCAACCTTTGTGAGAGGGGACAGTGTTAGAGTGTTCACCAGGCTTTGGCAAGAATGGGTGGAGTCTGTAACTTCAGTTTGAGATGTTAGAGGCATAGGCAGGATGGTAGTTCATGCAGTGGAATGCTCCTCCTGTAAGATGTGGGGTTTCAGAGTATCTGACGGTCTTCCTGATGACTGCATTTACTGGAAGCACACCCAACTTCAGCTCCTGACTGACAAGGTCAAGGAACTGAAGCTGCAGCTCGAAGTACTGGGGACCATTAGGAGGCTGAAAACTTCATTGTTGAGTAAAGGAGGTGGTCAGTAAGCAGTGGTCACACCAAGAATGCAAGCTTCAGATAGTGGATGGGTGGCCACCAGGAAAAGTAAGGGAAGTAAGCAGTCAGTGCAGGGTTCCTCTGCAGCTATTTCCCTCTGCAACAAGTATAGAAACATAGAAAGCTTACAGCATTATACAGGCCCTTCAGTCCAAAAGCTGTGCTGAGTATGTCCCTGCCTTAGAACTACCTAGGCTTTGCCCATAGCCCTCTATTTCTCTAAGCTCCATGTAACCAACCAGGAGTCTCTTAAAAGACCCTATCGTTTCTGCCTCCACCACTGCCACATTCCACGCATTCAACACTCTCTGCGTAAAAAACTTACCCCTGATATCTCCTCTGTACCTTAAAACTATGCCCTCTCGTGCTAGCCATTTCAGCCCTGGGGAAAAGCCTCTGACTATCTACATGATCAATGCCTCTCATTATCTTGTACACCTCTATCAGGTCACCTCTCATCTTCCGTCGCTCCAAGGAGAAAAGGCCGAGTTTACTCAACCTATTCTCATTAGGCATGCTCCCCATTCCAGGCAACATCCTTGTAAATCTCCTCTGCACCCTTTCTATGGTTTCCACGTCCTTCCTGTAGCGAGGTGACCAGAACTGAGCACAGTACTCCAAGTGGGGTCTGACCAGGGTCCTATATAGCTGCAACTTTACCTCTCGGCTCTTAAACTCAATCCCACGATTGATGAAGACCAATGCGGTGCATGCCTTCTTAACCACACAGTCAACCTGAGTGTCCTATGGACTCAGACCCGAAGATCCCTCTGATCCTCCACACAGCCTTACCATCAATGCTAAATTCAGTCATCATATTTGACCTACCAAAATGAACCACCTCACACTTATCTGGGTTGAACTCCATCTGCCACTTCTCAGCCCAGTTTTGCATCCTATCAATGTCCTGCTGTAACCTCTGACAGCCCTCCACACTATCCACAACACCCCCAACGCCTTTGGAAACAGCAGAGTGGGAGGGGGTCACGAGTGGGGGAATGACCTATCAGGGCACAGCATTTGCAGCAACCAGGCCAGTGGCGTTGTGGCTGGCTCTGATGCTAAGCAGTGAAGAATAGTCAGGTAGTGATATGAGACTATAGTTAGGGGGAATGGCGAGCAGATCCTGTGGGTGCAAAAGAGAGGGTAGGATGGAGTGTTGCCTCCCAGGTGCTAGGGTCCAGAATGTCTCTGAAAGGCTGCAACAATCTCTCAAGAGGATGAGTGAGCAACCAGAGGTCATGGTGCACATTGGCACCAATGACATAGGTAGGAAGGGGGAAGAGGTCCTGTGCAGTGACTATAGGGAGGTAGGGAAAAGGCTGAAGAAATGGACTTCCATGTAGTGATTACTCCCAATGCCATATGCTAGTCAGGGCAGGATTAGCATGATGGTACAGATGTTTGATGGCTGAGGAAGAGGTGCAGGGGGCAGGGTTTCATATGTCTGGATCATTAGGATCTCTTGCGGGAAGTTATGACCTGTACTAAAAGGGCGAGTTACACCTGAACTAAAGGGATACCAACATCCTTACAGGCAGGTTTGCTAGAGCTGTTGGGGAGGGTTTAAGTTAAGTTGACAGTGGGATGAGAAACGAAGTGATAGGTCTGAGGATGAAGCAGTTGGTATACAAGTTGATGCAGTGTGTAGTGAGGCTGTGAGAATGGACAGGCGGATGATAAGGCGAAATTGCTGTCAGTAAGATGAGGTGATGTAACATAGGGGCAAAATTGAAAAGGGTACTGAATACAGGGATGAAGTTGCTACAGCATATTTGAATGCACATAGTATATGGAATAAGTGTAAATATACGCAGTATACAGGTCTTGTAGCACAATTGTTGTGCTATGATGTTGTGGGCATCACTGAGATGTGGCTGAAAGAAGATCATAGTTGAGAGCTTGACATCCAAGGGTACACATTGTATTGAAAAGACAGGCAGGTAGACAGAAGGGCGGCTCTGTTGGTAAAAAAAATGAAATCAACTCCTTAGAAAGAGAACACATAGGATCAGAAGATGTAGAATCTCTATAAGTAGAGTTAAGAAACTGCAAGGGTGAAAAGACCCTAAAGGGAATTATATACAAGCACCCAAACAGCAGCCAAGCTTTGGGATATAAATTTCAACAGGAAATAGAAAACACAGATGATCAGGGCAATGATATGATGGTCATGAGGGATTTCAATAAACAGGTAGATTGGGAAAATCAGACAGGTACTGGATCCCAAGAGAGAGAATTTGTGGAATACCTACAAGATGGCTTTATAGAAAACTTGTGGTCAAACCACTTGGGGATATGCAATTCTGGACTGGGTGTTGTGTAGCAAAGCAGATTTGATTAGGGAACTTAAGGTAAAGAAACCCTTGGGAGGCAGTGAACATAATATGATAGAATTCACTCTGCAGTTTGAGATGAAGAAGCTAAACTCAGATGTATCAGTATTGAAGTGGATTCAAGGGAATTACAGAGGTATGAGCTTGCTATAGTTGATTGGAAGGGGACCCCAAGAGTGATGATGGCAGAACAGCAATGGCTGGAGTTTCTGGGGCAACTTGGAAGAAACTGGATAGATGCATCCTAAAGCTGAAGAATCATTCAAAAAATAGGATGGGGCAAATGTGACTGACAACAGAAGTTAAAGACAGCATAAATGTAAAAGAGAGAGCATATAATATAGTAAAGTCTAGTGGGAATTTAGAGGACTGGGAGGCTTTTAAAAACCATCAGAAGGCAATTAAAATAGAGATGAAAAATGGAAGTAAGCTGGTGAATAATAGACAGACAGACATATTTTATTGATCCCGAGGGAAATTGGGTTTTGTTACAACCACACCAACCAAAAGTAGTGTAGAAATATAGCAATATAAAACCACAAATAATTAAATAATAAAAAGTTAATCATGCCAAGTGGAAATAAGTCCAGGACCAGCCTATTGGCTCAGGGTGTCTGACACTCCGAGGGAGGAGTTGTAAAGTTTGATGGCCACGGGTAGGAATGACTTCCTATGACGCTTAGTGTTGCATCTTGGTGGAATGAGTCTCTGGCTGAATGTACTCCTGTGTCTAACCAGTACATTATGGAGTGGATGGGAGTCATTGTCCAAGATGGCATGCAACTTGGACAGCATCCTCTTTTCAGACATCACCGTCAGAGAGTCCAGTTCCACCCCCACAACATCACTGGCCTTACGAATGAGTTTGTTGATTCTGTTGGTGTCCGTTACCCTCAGCCTGCTGCCCCAGCACACAACAGCAAACATGACAGCACTGGTCACCACAGTCTCGTAGATCATCCTCAGCATCATCCAGCAGATGTTAAAGGACCTCAGTCTCCTCAGGAAATATCAAAGAGGATACCAAAAGTTTTTTTTTCCCCCAGTGAAATAAAGAGTAAACCAGAGACAGAAGAGGATATTAGACTGCTGGAAGATGACCCTGGAGAAATAGTAATGGGGGATAAAGAAATGACAAATGAACTTAATGAGTATTTTGTGTCAGTCTTCGCTGTGGAAGACACTAACAGTATGCCAGAAATTTGAGAGTGTCAGGAGCAGAAGTGAGTGTAGTTGCTATTACTAAGGAGAAAGTGTCTAAGGAGAAGGAAAATAAGGTTTCCTTAAAGAAAAATCTTACCTGACAAACCTGTTGGAATTCTTTGTGGAAATAGCAAGCAGGATAGACAAAGGAGAATTGACGGATGTTGTGTAATTGGATTTTCAGATGGCCTTTGACAAGGTGTTGTACTTGAGACTGCTTAACAAGAAAAGAGCCCATGGTATTACAGGAAAGTTATTAGCATGGATGGAAGATTGGCTGATTGACAGAAGGCAAAGAATTGGAATAAAGGGAACCTGTTCTGCTTAGCTGCCAGTGACATGGTGTTCAGCAGTGGTTGATATTCTGACACCTCTCTCCCCTTTCTCAATCGCTCTGTCTCTATCTCTGGAGACAGCTTATCTACTGATGTCTATTACAAACCCACAGACTCTCACAGCTAACTGGACTATTCCTCCTCCCACCCTGTTACTGGTAAAAATGCCATCCCTTTCTCTCAATTCCTCAGTTTCCACCACATCTGCTCTCTGGATGAGGCTTTTCATTCCAGAACAAAGAAGAGGTCCTCCTTTTTCAAAGAAAAGGGCTTCTCGTCCTCCACCATCAATGTTGCCCTCAACCACATCTCTTCCATTTCGCGCTCATCTACCCTCAACCCATCCTCCTGCCCACCCAACCAGGGATAGGGTTTCTTTTGTCCTTACCTGCCACCCCACCAGAACACAATTCTCTGTAACTTCTGCCATCTCCAACAGGATATCACCACCAAGCACATCTTTTCCTTCTCCTCATTTTCTGCTTTCCGCATCCCTCTCCACTGATCTCCCTCCTGGCACTTATCCTTGCAAGTGGAATAAGTACTACACTTGCCCCTACACCTCCTCCCTCACTACCATTCAGGGCTCTAAACAGTCCTTCCAGGTGAGGCAACACTTCACCCGTGAGTCTGTTGGGGTCACATACTATGTCTGAAAATCCTGGTGTGGCCTCCCATATATCGGTGAGACCTGACGTAGATTGGGAGACCACTTTGCCGAGCACCTACGCTCTGTCTGCCAGAAGAAGCAGGATCTCTCAGTGGCCACCCATTTTAATTCTACTCCATTCCCATTCCCATTCCATTATATCTATCTATGGGTTCCTCTACTGTCGTGATGAGGTCACACTTAAGTTGGAGGTACAACACCTTATATTCCCTTGGGGTAGCCTCTTACCTGATGACATGAACATTGATTTTCTCAAACTACCAGTAATGTCCCCCCCCCTTCACTATTACCTATCCCTTTTTCCCTCTCTCACCTTATCTGCTTGCCTCCCTCTGGTGATCTTCCCCCTTTTTTTTCTTCCATGGCCTTCTGTCCTCTCCTATCAGACTCCCCCCTTCTCCAGCCCTGTACTGTATCTTTTTCACCAGTCAACTTCCCAGTTCTTTACTTTACCCCTCCCCCTCCCGCTTTGAACTATCACCTCGTGTTTCTCCCTCCTCTTCCCCACCTTTCAACTCTACCCCTCTTCATTTCTTCTCTAGTTCTGCTCAAGGGTCTTGGCCTGAAATGTCAACTGTACCCTTTTCCATAGATGCTGCCTGGCCTGCTGAGTTCCTCCAGCGTTTTGTGTGCGTTGCTTGGATTTCCAGCATCAGCAGATTTTTTCTTGTTTGTGATATTGGGACCATTCCTTTTCATGTTCACATGTCAACAATTTGGATGACGGAATTAATGGCTTTGTGGCCAGGTTTGCAGATTATAAAGGATGGTAAAGGGGCAGATATTGTTGATGAAGCAGGAAGTCTGCAGAAGGACTTGGACAAATTGGGGAGAATGGGCAAAAACTGGCAGATAATTAGTGTAGGGAAGTGTATGGTCATGCACGTTGCTAGAAGGAATAACGGCATTGACTACTTACTAAATGAGACTTGGGAATTCTTCTGCAGGATTTCGTAAAGGTTAACTTGCAAGGTTACTGTATGTTAAGGAAGACAGATGCAATGTTAACTTTCATTTCAAGATGATTGGAATATAAGAGCAAGAATGTGATGCTGAGGCTCTATAAGGCATCGGTCAGACCTTATTTGGAGTATTGTGAGCAGTTTTGGTTCCCTTATTTAAGAAAAGATGTGCTAGCATTGGAGAAGTTCCAGAGCAGGTTCATGAGAATGAATGTGCAGAGGATGTTTCCTATTATGGGTGAAGTCTAGAACCAGGGGGCACAACCTTGAAATAGAGGGATATCCATTTAGAACAGAGATGAGAAGAAATTTCTTTAGCCAGAGGGTAATGGATCTGTGGAATTCATTACCATGGATGGCTGTGGAGGTCAAGTCATTGAATATATTTTAAGCAGAGATTTATTGGTTCTTGCTTAGTCAGGCAGTCAAAGGTTACCTGGAGAATGCGGGAGATCTGGGTAGAGAGGAATAATGGATCATAGAATGGCAGAGTGGATTTGATGGGCTGGATGGCCTAATTCTGCTCCTACATCTTCTGGTCTTTTGGTCTTATGACGTCAAAGGTTATGGGTAGAAAGCAGGAGAATGGATTTGAAGGGTATAATAAATCAGCCATGATTGAATGGTAACAGATGATGGGCTGAATGACCTAATTCTTCTCCTTAGTTTTACATAGTTTTACAATTTATGGACCGTTCCCAGGCAAATCTTCTTAACCATGAGAAGGTGCCACACTGGGAATTAATTTCTGGGCAGAGTATTAGAGGAAGAAAACCTCTGAGTTGTTTAACAAACTGATAGATAGTGCAACGTGGAGCTGTCTGTTGCTTCCGGCTGGATGAACTAATATGGATTTAATGGTCTTTCTCCTGCATACTTATCTTGTGATCTTGTGGAGATTATTGCAGTTCCTTAAATTATAATCAGCTTACCATCGGCCCACAATAGCTGTCTTATACAGCTTTTTATTTCTCTCTTTACCTGCTGTGCATGGATAACACCGAGCCAGGTGGGACTCAAGGGAGGCTGATATTCCGCAAGAGTTCACGATAATGCCAGTCCGGAAGGAGCCTATTGATGGAACCAGCTGCTGCTTAATTTACTATTTATTTGTGTTTGCTCATCATTTCACAGAAAAAAAATAACTCAGTGACTTTCAAAGCAAGTTCACAAGATTTTGAAAACTAAGTCAACCCAAAACATTTTAAAGGAGTATAGTCCATGATTTGCTGCTACATGTAATAATCGATTTTAGTGGCACAATATGGTTACACCGATTAACCATAAAGTTGAAAAAAATCACCATTTATGTTTGTTCATTTGCTGTCATTCCAGTAATAGCTTTGTGGAACATGAATAGTGAGTTATTTAAGCCTAGCTATAACTAAACTGTGACAATTAAATACAGGCCTTCCCAAAATGGATGACTGTAATTAAAATTCACTACACTTTTCATAAACTCTGAATTGATACTATTAACACATACAATAATCTACTAAAGAAGATTGATTGAATTATTTTTCCCCTGTGAGATTAAAGTAATATTCTCAGCCTTGCAAAAGCAGGTCTTGATTTCACATAAAATATCATTTGAAAATAAAAATGGAAAACAATATGTTGTACCAAGTGCCATTAATAGACGTTCTCTGAAATGAAGCCCTTGTTCATTACAAACCTTGTTTATCCAGATATCTTAGGATTAAAGATACTCTGTTATCATCACTCCCACCACCCCCACAGCCAATCTTTGCTTCAGAACCAGCTGACTGTGTTCTTAACCCAAACAAGATTAATGTTTCCTTATCACATCAGTACAGAGCCTCCATTCCATATTGTTAAAGAAACCTTGCATTTATAATACTTTTTTCATGACCTCAGGACACTGCAAAACAAGTTACAGTTAACTGCGTGCTTTTTGAACTGTTTTAATCTATTGAGGATTGGAAGACAATTTTCTAAGGATTTTTAAAAACATTAGAAGTGCCAACATATTACTAACAGTGATTAATAGCATATACTTCTCTCCAGATTTAGAGGAATATAGCCAATTGCAAAGTTTTATGGTTTTAAAAGTAATAAGATAAACTGCTATGTGAAATTGGCTCAAAAGACTACATGGCATGCTTCTTAAGTGAGATTTTAAACAATAAGATTGGAAACACATTATCTGTGTGATTCTGCTGATGTCCAACCACTTTATTCTCAGCTGTATTAATTTTTAGACCAACCTGTGATTAATTTGATTCACTGCCAGACTAACTGAGGAGTCAAAAATTAACTTGGAAAATGAGAGTGCTAAACAATACCTTGAAGTGTTCATTCTGGAGATTCAGAGGCTTTCCCTTAAATCAAAGCCTGCTTAAGGTTGTCACCTTTTAAAATGCTCAATAATGATGAATGAATACTCCCATTATAAATCTCTTTTGAAAAGGCAGGAATCTAATAGTTCCAGCACTGGCCTCCTAGCCAGATGGTCCTAGGTTTGAATCCCAGGGGTTGCCTGTCAGTATCTACCAGTCACCATTGGAAAAGTTTAACCAGCCAGAACAGTGAATCATCTTGATCCATGGAATAAGTGGGGAGAAGCCGATACCTGACCTTGTGCAGGTACATTTCTTCCTGCAGTTTAAAAAGCAGCATCGCATGTATCTGTGGGGAAACCACAAATTCATCACTTTCCCTATTCATAAAAGAGAGCAATCAAGAATGTTTTTCTTTATTTCTGTTGTAAGCCAAAGATACCAGCCGGCACTGTGGATTAGGAAACTGTCCATTTTCCTCAGGGACCAGGATTTAAATCCGACTCGGACAGATGGGGTGAGAATCCCCTCTATCTTTAACAGATGCAATAGACTTGAAACATAATTAGTTTAGGCGACTAAGATAAACTAGTTCCCTGTGGATGCGACTCCTTGCATAATTACACCTGTCTTCACAATATGCACTAGAAAAATAATTTTCGGAAGTTTCTAACTTAATTGGCTAATATTAACAGAGCCAGTCATTTGTACAAGGGAAGACATTTGGATTCTTGCTAGGTGATGGATGTGCAATGATACATTAGTGCAATTATAACTATTGATCCTGATGGAAAGCAAGAAACATTTTTTGTCGTTTACAATACTTACATGATAGTTGCCTATCAGTACAAAGCTCATAGACAAATTAATCAAATTTTCCAAAACTTTTAGCAATGGCAAGAGCAAGGATATATCTAATGCCTTTTCTTTCCACAATTCTTCCATCAAACTGAAAACCTGAGCACACAAACATAAATAAAGGAAGAAATAGCACACTCAGCCCTTCAAGCCTATTCTACCCTTTAGCAACATTATAGCAGCATAGAGTCATGCCGCTCACAAATAAGCCCTTTTGCCCATCTTGGTTCTATAACCCTTGGTTGCAGATTCACCCATGCAAGGATAACTTCTCCAGTGTCCACCATTTCATCACCCCTTGGGGTTTCATTTTACTAAACTCTAGCAAGTACAAGCCTAGCTTGTCCATCTTTTCCTTACAAGGCAACCTGTCATCATTTCAGGCAATAGTCTAATAAATCTTTACTCAACTATTTCTAATACGTTTTCCTCCTTAAATAAGAAGACCTAGAGTAATCTGCCACTGCCCTTAAGGTGTGGTCTTACTACTATCCTACAGTAAATGCAGCTCAATCTCTTTATTTTTATTTTCAATTTTACAGACAATAAATAATAACATTCTGTTGCCTACCTAATTAGTTGTTGAGAATCATAGAAACCACTACGTTATGCATCTCAGAGTTATATAGTCTCACTGCTCTCAATAAAATACCTTTAAATATTTTCTTGCCAAAATAATTAATTCCACTTTTTTCCACATTATACTCAATTTTCCAGATATTTTCCAATTTACTTCATCTATTTGTACGTCTTAAAAGCCTTCTTATGCTACCTCACAATTTACTATCCTTCCTGTCTTTGTATCATCAACAAATTTTGCAGTCTTGCCTTTGGTACATTCATCCAATATACTATATGAGCTGACGAAGGTCGAAGCCCCTTAGCAGATCTTGTTATAATTGCCAACCAGAGAGAAAAGATGCACTTATACCTGTCAACAACACAAGGTCCTGACGAAGGGTCTCGGCCCGAAACGTCGACAGCGCTTCTCCCTATCGATGCTGCCTGGCCTGCTGTGTTCCACCAGCATTTTGTGTGTGTTGTTGTTTGAATTTCCAGCATCTGCAGATTTCCTCGTGTTTGCACTTATACCTGCCCTTTGCTTTCTGTATTCCATCTATGTCAGTGGGTTACATGAACACTTTATTTTCTAAATAATCTTGAAAAGATGATCCAACATGTTTAGAAAACCCACTTAGACTACATTCACCAAATCCCCCTTTGTCCACAGCTTACATTATTTCTTCAATGAGTCCCAAAAGAAATGGTCAAATAAGCTCCACTTTGCCCTCCATTGTAGATCCCACAGTGGCCTCATCAGCCATCCTAGAACTCAAAGATCCGGAGACAAGCAAGTCATCCTTGATTCCAAGGGAGTTTTTAAGAGAGATTGTGGATCTTCTACACACAATTAATTAAAAAACAATCTTTTGAAGCTGTTGTCCAAATTGTCCTAATTTCCATAAGCTTCCATCATCAATAGATTGAGCATTGAAAGACGTAAATGGAACGAAGTTGTAGTTACCCACTATATTGTTACATTTCCAAACACATGAAAAAAAATCAGGATTCAAGAACTTTATTTGCTTCATTAGTTAACTTATTTATTTTCTATCAACCACTCTGGTTTTACAATCTTATTTTTGCAAATGTAATGTCCTGCTCTTAGAGAACAACACACGCGAAATGCTGGAGAGTCTCAGCAGACCAGGTAGCATCTATGGAAAAGAGTTATCAGTCGACATTTTGGGCTGAGACCCTTTTTCAGGAGACCTGAAAGAAGATCCTGAAGAAGGGTCTCAGACTGAAACATTGACTGTTTATTCTTTTCTGTAGATGGAGTCTGGCCTGCTGAGTTCCTCCAGCATTTTGTGTGCGTTGCTTTGGATTTCCAGCATCTGCAGATTTTATTGCGTTTGTGTGACTCATACACAATTTAGTTATGAGAAATTACAATTTATTTTAACTTCTTTTCTCTTTTACCCATTTGATTTTTACTCTCATCTTATTTTCCTTCTGTATTACTTCCTATTACTGATTTTCCATTAAATGAACGATTCAAATTTATGCTTTCTCCTTTAAAATGTGCAGAACTGCTCAAGAATTTTCAATCTGAACCAAACAATCAATTCACCCAATTACACAAACATTTCTTGCAAATGTACATTCTTGTAGCAAAGCCCACAAAATGTCTACGGGCAGCTGCAGGCATAACGAATGATGCTGCTGATCACAAAATCTGTGCTAATTTTTCTGGCACCTAACTTTATTTGTCATTTTGATTGATTTTTTGAGCAGATCTGAGTTGGCAGATTATCTGATTGTGGACAATTTTGACCATTTCTTCGATTTCAGATATCCAGTAGTCTAGAATTCAATCAAATTATTATGGAAAGTTTATTTGACATAGTACAAACAGTGCAGAGGAAAACAAAAGAAGATGCAAGAATGTCATTCTGGGTGAATGTGTAGGTTTTTCAGATTGTCATCCACTCCTTCCATTGCTCTGCACGGTCTCAATGTTTTCACTAGGTGAAGACTTGAAGTAGCTGGTGCCTAACTGAATGATTGGGCCAGGGTTGTCCTTTGTCAAGGAGAATGTTGCGCTATGACACACATGACGGACATGTTGGTAAGTCACATCTCTTTTTCCCTCTGCAGTGTTTATCTTGCTTTGCATTCATGGTATTTTCAAAAGCAATGAAGAAATTGATTCTACTTATCACCTTCTATATCCTATAGATGTTGTACAGTGCTCCTTATTGCTAAACGATTACACGCAGTTAAATATCAGCAAAAAATATCTATTTCAGCTTTTTCAGTCAGATCATTCTTTTTCATAATATTTGGTTTATAGATTATGACCAGGTAAGTTGTTTATTGTGTGACCATTCCATTAATTATGCTTCAAAGCCATTTCAGATTTTTAAAAATTGAATTTCAATTTTGTTATTATCATTTTTAATTCATAGGATTCTTACCTGAATTGAAGATAGTTTGATGCACGTAAGTTCTTACTAATTATGAAAACCGGCTCCTCAACGTAAGGGGAAACCGTTCAGCTTAGAACCGCTTCTGCAAAAGTGCGAAAGGGAAAGCATGGGGTGTGGTGGTGGGCCACAGGAGGGAGAGATTGGAAGGTTATTGGAGAGTGGGGTTGTTCCCAGTAGTAGTTTTTAAAGTACAGTAGTTGTTGCTACCCTCAGGAATGTTGTATGATGTAAAAAATAAGTAGCTTAAACAGATATTGCATAGATTTAGTGGTGTGGTGCATAAATGCTGTGTTTGACAAGCAGGACCTTGTCTTTGCACAGCTAAGAGAGCTTCACACACCTGAGAAAGTGGCTCCAGGAACTGAAGGGGAGTGCAGGCACGTGGTCATATTTTGTTTAATTAACACTTTGATTCTGATGTGAAAGTTTGCATTGTTAATACTAGTGTGATATACATACAAGCTGTTGGTGTTACTGTAGTGGATTGTTAGAGCAGAGCTGAGTTCCCGTTTAAGATTTTTAACGTTTTATCTTCTTGTACACCGGCACAATATTGGGGGTTAATATTAACTCTAGATTTTTGATGAAATTCTGCTTTCAATGGAGTTGTGTATACAGAACTTTATTTATGAAAGGCCAATTACTGTTATGTTCTAGCATGAGCAGAGGCTTTGTGAGCCTGTCATGCAGGGAAACGTCTGAAGTTGATGTTGAGTATGTGGATGAAAGGGAGAAGTTTCAAGGGCAGCTGTCAATGCTTGCCCAGATAGAGAGCTTAAGGAAGACCTCCTGCGAATGTGACACAATTGTCTCTTGGAGTTAATAGCAAATTGATCTCTTCATCCTCTTCAACTTCCAGTTCCTCTTGCTGATCCCCTGTGGTCCATTAATACCTTTCACCTCTAGGGCCTCCACGACAAGATCACTTTGTAAGGCAAGGCTTATAAGCCTGCATTTGTAGGTCTGTGATCCTTGAAGTTCAGGAGACGGAGGGGTGATCTAATTCAGACATATCAGATCCTAAGGGGGCTTGACAGGATATATGTTGAGTTCCTTTCCCCAGTGAGAGAATCACAAGTAAGAAGACATCATTACAAAGTAAAGGGTAGGCTGTTTAAAACTGATGTGTGTAGAAATTTATTCTTTCAGAAGCCGGTGACTCTCTAGAATGCCTTGCCATAGCCCTAAGAACTGTGGAGGTAAGGTAATCAGATATATTTAAAGTGGAGATCGAAAGATATTTGAAAGATTGGTGATTTGAGTGTTACAAGGAACTAGCACAGAAAAACAGATGGGAGTTGAGGTCAGCATGGATCAGCTATAATCAGATTGAATGGTGGGGTAAGCTTGGAGACAGCACCTTCTCTTGGAGACAGAACTGGACGCAGTACTCCAAGTGTGGCCTAACCAGTATGTTTAATGTTCTGTTTATTATTTGCTCATTTTTTTCTGTTTGTGTGATTTGTTCTTTTTTTCACCTGTTGGGTGTTTGATGGTCTTTGTTGTGTGGGGTTTTTCTTTAGTCAGGTACCATGGGGTTTCTTTGCTTGGGAAGACAAATCTCAGGGTTGTATACAGTATACATACTTTGAAACTTTGAGGGTTTTTGTAAATGGGCAGGTGTAGCATTCCTGTCACTTATAGGGATATGTGCCAGGAGGGAGATTAGTGGGGAGGGATAAATGGACCAGGGAATCGCGGAGGAACTGATCCCTGTGGAAAATGGACAGTGAGCGGAGGTAAGGATGTGTTTGGTGGTAGGCTCCCATTGAAAATAACAGAAGTTGCAGAGAATGATGTGTTGGACAAGGAGGCTCATAGGGTGGTAAGTGAGGACAAGAAGAACGCAGTCCCTGTTAAGGTGGTGGGAAGATGGAGTGAGATGGGATACAGAGAATATATTCACCTTTTAAAAGCTGCTGAGAAGCTTGCAGTTTAGGCTGAAGGTGGTCATAGTCGTTAAGTCATACAGTGGGGAATAGTCCCTTTAGTGGGCAAAGACCATATCACGTAGACAGTACTGGAGATCAGGATTGAACCCGGGTCACTTGAGCTGTGAGGCTGTGTCTCTAGCAGTTCTGCCCCTTTTACGGGTGGCTAAAGCAAATCTCTAAGTCTTCACTCCAACCTACTGCCTTTGCAGCACCAACACCAACAGTGAGTGTGAGCTCACATTCACTTTTAAACTGAGACAAAACCAATTTCTATAAGGAGAAAAGATGGGAAAGCAAAATATACCAGAAGAGTTACAAAAAAAGATTTGAGAAATGTTCATGCTATAATGTTTCCAAAATCTATTGAGAACTCAGGAAAAAGTAAAACAATCTAAATAAATAAAAATGATAGAAGCCAAGAAGCATAACATCACCTCATTATTACCTCCTTATTTGTCTAAACTCCATTTAGAATGGATGGTGTTGTCCCTTCTGATGGAAGAAACATAGGGAACATTCTGATTGCAAAATAGAAAGATTCCTGTTAATTCCTATTGATTTGTGTAACTTATTCAGCTATCATGAAAGCTGGATAAAAGCTTGTTGGCCGAAAGAAATAACCCCTCATTATTGAAAAACTAATGATTAAAGTTTCAGATAAGGTTAGGTTAGATAAAGATTTTTATCTTAATAACGAAATAGGAGGATGGAATTTAAACAGTGATAAGCACTGGCTATTCTCCCCCTTTTTGTTCAGTCCTGATGTAAGGTCTTGATCCAAAAAGTTGACCGTTCCTCTCTCTCTACAGATGCTGCCTGACCAGTTGAGTTCTGACAGCAGTTTGTATTTTTTCTCCAGTGAAAGCAAGTAATTGAAAATTTTAAAAAGTTGTAGGTTACTGTGATCTGAGCCAAAACAGAAAAGTGCTGGAAACATTCAGTTGGCTAAGCAGCAGCTGTGTGATAAAGATGATTCTTCACAATTACTGTCCGCTGCAACTAGATTTCACCATCAGTATAATGTACTCCCATCCCCCTTGCCTTTCAAGAGATGAGTCTCTTTGAGATCTCCTGATCTGTTTTTGCATCCCTATTAACCATAGCCTATCATGCGGCATTTTCTCATACAACTACAGAAGATACAATGCCTATCCCCTTTCTCCTCTTTCCTTACCATCATTCAAGGATCCAAATGGTGTTCTGAGGTGAAGCAATTTAGTTACACTTTTTCCAGTCTACCTTGGTCTCCTCCACATTAGAGTAACCAAACACAGACTGGGTGATTGATTGACAAGAGTATGTACACCCTGTCTACATCAGTGACTTGGAGTTTCTGATTGCCCGCCATTTTAATTCTCCATCCCACCTCCACTCTGCCCTGTCTTTCTGTGGCCTCTGTACCGTTACAACAAGCCACAATCCAACCTTAATGAATAACATCTTGTGTTCTGTAATGGGACATTGCTGCTTTCCATACTCAATATTAAATTTGGATTGGCATAAAATCATGGGCGAAAGGCCTGTGTTGTGCTATACTGTTCTGTGATCTAAATTCTCTAACTTCTCTGTAACTTTTTCCTTTAGCGTAGTCTGAAAGAATATACAAATGTGGAGAAAAT
Organism: Hypanus sabinus; assembly: GCF_030144855.1. Taxonomy (NCBI): domain Eukaryota; kingdom Metazoa; phylum Chordata; class Chondrichthyes; order Myliobatiformes; family Dasyatidae; genus Hypanus; species Hypanus sabinus. The sequence continues at coordinate 101,246,867 of NC_082715.1, read as the reverse complement.
AGGAAGAGAAACAAAATGGAGGCGGGATAAATGGAGACCACTGTCAATTGCAATGGAATTAATAAAACAATCAATTAACAATCAAATTCAAATAAGGATAACAAATATTTATAGACCTAATAGTTTCCATTGCTGTAAAAAAAATCAATGAGGGAGTTCTATTTACAACGTGCGAACAATGTGATCAAATGAAAATTTACGATAATGGTTCTATATGGAGAACTGAAAAAATTCAGATGAAGCTTAGATGTGACAAGCCGTATGTGTATATTGCATTATTAATGTGATTACTGTGCAATGGATAAAAAATGAAATGAATCAATGCAAATAAGAAAATCAGAACTGAAACCCCAGACTGTCTGGGCAATTGAAATGAAAAGGATTTACCACACTGCTAGGAAAAGAGGAGGGCACATTAATTCAAGATTTATCATAATCATTTATCTTAATGAGGGTGCTCCCAACTGGGTGAATAGAGGCAGAACACACGGGAAAGGCAACCAAATCTTGAATAATAAACAGCCAAAGGAGATGAGATCAAAACACAGATAGAAACAGATGATTAGCAAATCTGAAAATTAAATGATAAACTTTGCTTAACCATTTGATGAAATTAGAAGAGAAACAGAAAATATAACCTCACTAAGTTAAGTGTTTATTTGTTTCTGTTCACATTTACACAGATTTTGTAAGTTAGTTGATTACTTTGATATTAAATAAGTACATCTAAGATTTGCATTTCTTGTTGTCTTATGACAATTTCCTCCCTATTTACTTCCTATTTCATATTTCACTGTTTTATCTTTAATTTTATTTCTAACTATATCAAGTTCTAAACTATTTCCAGACGTTTCTTCAGTCAATGATGCCTGAGGAATAAAAACATTAAACTGGCCAGCTTTTGATGTTGTTTTCCTAAACCAAACTGGCAGCATTAATCTTGAATGAGTCATTGACTGTGCAGAGAGAGGATATTCTGACAAACAACTCTCCACTCACACTCTGAGGGTTACTGCAAAGAAGCTGTGGGATCTAACATTTCACATATTATTATAATTACTGTAATGTAAGACCCGTGAAGATCACTTTATTTTAAATTAGCCTGCAAGCTGGAGGAGAGCTTCACCTGTGACCAGGAACGGCTGAGGTAGTGATGAAGGATAGAATGCTTAGTGTTTCAGAGATGTGGAGATTAGTGCTGGTCCAAAGATAAAATGAAATGGCAAAGAACAACTGGAATCAAGAACTGCTGATGAATGATATGTGATTAGACTAGCAACCACAGCCAGGTTGTGCTGGCCTTGTTAACACTGCCAGACAATACCTGGCCTCTTTATACATCACTCCCTTTGTTGTGTACTCAAATATTAAATACACACCACGAATATTTGAGTACAGCATACCCTTGATTTCCTTTATTCCTGGCCCTCTTCATCCCAGGATTTCTTAAATCCTGGTCACCTTTATTCTTGATACCTTTTATTCCCACCAGTCATTTATTCGAGATCTCTCATTGTGCTGCTGGTCAGGACAATCTCAGATCTTGGAAAAGCTGAGTATGAAAATTGTCTGATTTGAACCTTCTAAGAGAACTGTGGAAAGTCTGATCACTCATATGGAACTGAGGACTGCAGCTCATTTGAATGAGGTAGGAATGTATGGAAATTGTTTTTTCCTGTCTTCTACTCGACTCCTGCCTGGGACACAGTGAAAATGAACCATCAAAGAATTAAAGTATTGTGTAACGTGCATATGCAAAAATTCCTGAACGGTTACTGAAGTGGGGAAAATGCAGAGTAAACCATTGACAAAACAGAAGACTGATGGTGAGTTCAAACTGCTGAGATTACGCCTGGGCAATAGGGTATCTGTTAGACAGGAAATTGATCTGCAGCTTGTATTGGAGAAGCACATTGAGTCTAATATCTTCATTTTGGCCTGCCTGAGATTTTGCAGCTAAGTTGGCTCCAGGGAGCCACAGTGCCATTTGCTGCTACAATACTTTAGTCTTCTGAATTACTCCCACTACAATCTGCAGCCTGGAACTTCCCTTGATGCAATATACTTTTGAACCATCTTAATGAACTAGTGATTTCATGATCTTCTGAAAGACTAGGTGGACCTAATTCTCAAACATGCAGATATGGCACCTTTAAGTGGATGAAAGTACATTGTCATGGTCGGAAGAGAGGGAGGAGGGGAGATCTCCAAGCCAGGCTGAAATACCAAGAAATTAAAGTTCCTCTACTTAGCATCTTGCTGGCAAATGTACAGTCGCTGGAGAACACAATTGAGGACAGAAGGGTAAGATTTCTATGTTGGGGGTAATGAGAAATTGATGTTCTGTGTTTCACAGAGACATGGCTCTCTCTGGATATATTGATAAGACCTGAAGGCTGATTCAGAGAAGGCAATTGATGGGGGTCTATGTTTCATAATTAACTCTTCGTGGTGCAAGTCTGTGTCTATTGATGCTTGCGGCATGCTTGAGTGCTCAGTGGAGGGTGCTGATTTTTTTGCTGGTTGGTTGCCTTACTACTGCTTGTGTGTGGGTTAGGGGAGCCGGGGGGGTGGGGGGAGGTCTTTGGGATTCCAATGTTTAACTGTTGGTCATTCTTCGGGGCACTCATCAGTTTTTGTGGATGTTTACGAAGAAAAAGAATTTCAGGATGTATGTTGTATACATTTCTCTGACATTAAATGTACCTTTGAAATCTGATGAGACACTGGCAATGTTGAATGTTGCCATCGCCATCATCTGTGAGTTCATACATCAGGATGCTCTTTATTGACCATAGACCAGTATTCAGGATTGTCATCCCCTCAAAACTAATCAATAAGCTTCAAGACCTTGGCCCCAATATCTCCTTGTGCAATTGGATCCATGATTTCCTCACTTGCAGACCTCAGTCAGTTTGGATTGACAAAAACATCTCCTCCACAACCTCCATCAGCACAGGTGACCACAAGGCTGTGTGATTAGGCCTGTGCTTTACCCACTTTATACTTATGACGGTGAGACTAAGCAGAGCTTCAATGCCATATTTAAGTTTGCTGACTGTCTTTGGCCAAATCAAAGGTGTTGATGAATCAGCAAATACGAGGGAGATTGAAAATCTGGCTGACTGGTGCCACAATAACACCCCTTTACTCAATGTCAGTAACTTCAAGGAGCTGATTTTTGACTTCAGGAGGAGGAAGCTGGAAGTCTATGAGCCAGTCCTCATCAGAGGATCAGAGGTGGAGAGGGTAGGCAACTTTAAATTCCTTGGTGTTATCATTTTAGTGGATCTGTCCTGGGCCCAGCACGTTAAGTGCTGTTTCGAAGACAGTGCAGCGGCACTTCTACTTTGCAAAAGTTCAAGATGGCATCTAAAACATTGACAAGCTTCTATAGATGTGAGGTGGAGAGTATATTGACTGGTTGCAGCTCAGCCTGGTATGGAAACACCAATGGCCTTGAATGGAAAATCCTACAGAATTAGTGGATCTCCCCAGTCCATCATGTGTAAAGTGCTTCCCGCCATTGAACACATCAACAAGGAGAGCAGTCGCAGGAAAGCAGTATCCACCATCAGGGACACCCCACCACCCAGGACATGCTCTCTTCTTGCTGTTGCCATCAGGAAGAAAGTACATAAGCCTCAGGACCCACACAACCAAATTCAGGAGCAGTTATTACCCTTCAACCATCAGGCTCTTGAACACGAGGGGATAACATTACTCAACTTCACTTGCCCCATCACTGAACAGAACTCACAACTCACTTCCAAGGAGTCTTCATCTCATGTTCTCAATATTTATTGTTTGTTTATTTATTTATTTTTCTTTTTTTTTCATTTGCACGGTTTATTGGCTTTTGCACATTGGCTGGACATGGTCTTTCATTGATTGCTTTGTGTTTCTTGGATTAGCTGTGTATACCCACAAGAAAACAACCTCAGGCCTGTATATGGTGACATATATGTACTTCAATAATACATTTAATTTGAACTTTGTCCTTTATACTTTGTCTTCCCATGCAAGGAGCTGTCCACAACTCAATGCTGCAGACATTTCAAGGAGCAGGGCTACAAGCTGAAGAAACTTGATATGGACTCCATAATGTCTATAAGAAAAAAGTCTGTATTTTAGGACCTACAGGTCACTGAAAACTAAGGAGCAAGACCCTTTGTAATGACCTCTCAAACTTTTTGCTGTTGAAATAATGTTGAAAGACATGGACAGAGTAGATGTAGCAAAGCTGTTTCCCATGGTGGGGGAGTCTAGTACGAGAGGGCATAACTTAAGGATTGAAGAGCACCCATTCAGAACAAATATGAAGAAATTTTTTAGCCAGAGGGTGGTGAATCTATGGAATTTGTTGCCGCGGGTGACAGTGGAGGTAAAGTCATTGGGTGTATTTAAGGCAGAGATTGATAGGTATCTGAGTAGCCAGGGCGTCAAAGGTTACGTTGAGAAGGTGGGGGAGTGGGACTAAATGGGAGAATGGATCAGCTCATGATAAAAAGGCAGAGCAGACTCAATAGGCCAAATGGCCAACTTTTGCTCCTTTGTTTTATGGAAATGTTTGGAAATAAACTATTGATGCCATATCAATACTGTGTAAATATGGTAGACAAATATAACTAAATGCCTGGGTACAATGTGTGATGACAGATGAATGTTTGTATTGCAAATTTTATGAAACAAAAATATTCAGGGGAAAGCTATGATCCATAGTTCCCCATATTCCTTCTCATTCCTTCATTGAATCTCATCTAATTCAATCTACAGGGCCTGTTCCAGAGTCTTGGGAACAGCACTTAAAAGAGTGAAATTGAAATTTAATTAACCAGAGGATACAATTCAGTAAGATATGAGCACTCTAGAACTCTAATGCTTTACCTGTATTGATTGTGCATTCAGCAAAGATAAACCTACTGCTTAACCAAATCCAGGCAGCTCTGCTGGATTTATATTAAGGGACCTTTGCACAGATTAAGGAAAATTAGATTTAGGAATCTGAGAGTAGGGTACTTAAAAGCTGATAGAATTACTGAGGAAATAGCAAACATAGAGTTGAACTGTACTGAAATATGCCTTTGCATTTTGTGTTTTATATTCTGTGTTTTTGCTTGTACTTCATGTTGCTGTTCACACGTGGGGGGAAGGGGTTTTAACGTTTGACATTTTCCTTTGAATGGGTTGGTTCCATGGTTCTTCTTTGTCTTTTGTAACTGTCTGTGTGGAAGACAGACTTCAGGGTTGTTTACCACGTGCATGCTTTGATAATACATTTACTTTGAATCCTTTGAATTATTTAATCATTTGAAACTTAGGAGGATTCCCAGGACTCATCAGGCTAGTATCAAAATGTCAGGAATAGGTAAGGTTGAGCAGCAGATTGGAGAGAAACCTCCAAGAGGACCACAACCTTGTCGTGGTTTGGAGGCTTGCGTGCTTCAATGACCCAGAGAGCTATTTTGGCTGGAGTCAGGGCTTTGTGATTTGGTTCTTGGTAAGGTCACCCATCCCAATTAGATCAGAGGGTGAGGGACAGACTAAGAGTGGTCCATCGGTCCTCCAGGCTCAAGAGGTCCAGCTCAGGGCTACCAAAACTGACTGATAAAAGAAAATTGTTATGAAAATAGCAATGAGGAGTCTTCCTACATTTGAGTGTGACAATATTCCTAGTCTTTACAGAGGTCCAGGTTGCTCCTTGGCACACGTGGCTACCATGAATTAGCTGTGAATGGCTGTGAAAGTGACTACCAATCTCAGCAGTCATTGCCCTAGGGCAATCTTTCTCAACTTTTTTGCCCAGGAGGAACCCTTGAAATAATTTTCAGGTCTCAAGAGCCCCTATATAAAAATTATTATATTTACAGCTCGTGGTACGTTAGCGTGATCGGTAAGTTGTAGATATAATAATCCAAAAATAATTGTCAATACACTTTTGAGTAGAGAATGAAGTTTTAGCCAACTGTTCTTGAAAAAAAACAGGTAGTTAAGTTTAGCTTAACTTTCTTGAACTTAATCTCTTTCTTTCCATTTCATAAATTTTAAAAACTCATAAGGCAAACATAATAAATTTCTGTTAAATAACTGGCTTAAGCCAAAATGTGATTTGATTTTTCTCAAGGTAGACTCGGTAGATTTAATTTAAACAAAGGTAGTAAATTGATTTTAATTAATATGGTTTACAACATGAAACTTCATTAACAATGTTGAATAGTAAAGTTACTAAAAACCTTAAGCCAAGGCAAAATGTTGACTTGCAGGTACAACAGGTTATTAAGAAGGCAAACAGAATGTTGGCCTTCATTGCTAGAGGGATTGAATTTAAGAGCAGGGGAGATCATGCTGCAACTATACAGGGTACTGGTGAGGTTGCACCTGGAGTACTGCGTGCAGTTCTGGTCTCCATACTTGAGGAAGGATATACTGGCTTTGGAGGCAGTGCAGAGGAGGTTCACCAGGTTGATTCCAGAGATGAAGGAGTTAGCCTATGAGGAGAGATTGAGTTGCTTGGGACTATACTCTCTGGAATTCAGAAGAATAAGAGGGGATACAAAATTCTGAAAGGGATAGATAAGATAGAAGTAGGAAAGCTGTTTCCATTGGTAGGTGAGACTAGAACTAGGGGACATTGCCTCAAGATTCAGGGGAGAAGTTTTAGGATGGAGATGAGGAGAAACTGTTTTTCCCAGAGAGTGGTGAATCTGTGGAATTCTCTGCCCAGGGAAGCAGTTGAGGCTACTTCACTGAATATATTTAAGATCCAGTTAGATTAGTTTTTACATGGTAAGGGAATTAAGGGATATGGGGGAAAGGCAGGTAGATGGAGCTGAGTTTACGGACAGATCAGCCATGATCTTATTGAATGGTGGGGCAGATTTGATGGGCCAGATGGCCTACTCCTGCTCCTATTTCTTATGTTCTTATGTAATATAAATAAAAATATAGCTTAAGACATTTTCTTACTAAGTGACATGATCAGGCTCAGATATAGGCCTAGCATATGAAACCTGTGCTTGGTTTTCCTGCACGAATGCTCAATTCTGGGTTGAACTTGAGATATGCACACACGGATTTCACCTTCAACTGAAATGAAATTACTTCTATCCTTGCTGAGATGCTTGTTAAACAAGAAAAAGCTTGTTCACTCATGTAAGAAGTTGAAAATTGCAGCAAAATGCTAATTGTTTTCCTATGAATGGCAGTGTACTCTTCTTTCACAGAAATCCATAACTTGTCCAGGGGCAGGTCAGGAAATCTCACTTTAAGTGCATGATGAGAGTATAGGTCACAAAGTTCTTCCTCTTCTTTCAAAGTCAATTTCTCAGGCTGAACAGAAGATTCAGAGAAAGGGTTCCTAATAGAGTCATACACTTGTGTTGAAAGGGAGGGAAAATACTGTTCAATTTTGTTCTGCAGTTCTTCAAGGTTGTGTTCAATAAGACTCGAAACTTACTGATATCCTTTTACACTCTCAAGCCCAAGCGGCAGTAGAAACATTTCAAGGATTCCTTTTCAACATGATTTTTCCAAAGATTCAGTTTCCTTTTAAATCCAAGAATTTTGTCACTTAGGTTCAAGACATTTTCCCTAGGGCTTTGCAGAGGCCTGTTCAACTGGTCTATATGATGAAAAATGTCTGCTAAGTAGTCTGGTTTCTGTAGCCATTCTTTCTCTTCAAAGCACTCAGCAAACTCTGGCCTACTATTTTCTTGAAAAATATGCCTGCACTTCACCGTTCAGCTCATAAACCCTGTTGGGAACTCTTCCTCTGTTAAACCATCAGATTACTGTATGTAGCAGGAGATTGGTGTGCTCTTTGTCCAGGTTTTCACACAGATTTTTAAATATTCTCTAGTGAACTGCTCTTAGTTAAATAAAGTTAGCCATTTTTGTGGCATCATCCAGAACTTTTTCCATTCCATCTTTAAGAGTGTTTGACATCAGCATCTCTTTGTGAAGAAAGTGTGTTGTGATAATGTCAGGAATTTTTTTTACATAAAGAAAACTCTCAACCATTGATGGGGCACCATCAGTATAGATGCCAACTCAGCTCCTCCAAGACAGACCTTTTGTTTCTAAATATAAAGACAAAGCATTAAAACATCTTGGCCTTTGCTTGTTTCAGGCAGCTACTTGCAACCAAAATGTTTTCCTTGATCTTCACCATCATTTACAATCTTACAAATGTTACTACATGATAATTATTGGTGAAATCTGTTGACTCATCAACTGGATAGAGAAGCTGTTTGATTTTCTGTTTATCACACAAACCTTCTTCTGTATCATGCGACATGTCATGAACATGTCGACCTCTCGTAATGTTTGACAGTGAAACTTTTCAATTTCTCATATTGCATCCTGTCCCACTATAATTTTACATGCTGGTATTATTAGCTCTCACTGTGTGAATTTTCCTTTACTGGCTAATAACTTCTGCTACTAAATAACTTTCTTCTTGAATCCTTTTACTGACTTTGACTTTATTAACAAAAGCTTTACTCTGTTTGTTTTGAGATTCCAATGGCTGTTTAAAATAATCAGCACTTTTAGATGTCTTGGCTGTGATTTGTAGTTAAGGATCTTTTCTAAGTTTTTTACCACAGACCAGGCACAATGGAATAGGACAACTTGGATCAGCAGTCCATGTAAAAACTGTTAACCAGTAGCTTTCAGTGTAAAGTTGGACTTTTCTTGTGTCTGTTGTTGCACGAGTGCAGTGAAATGACTCAAAAGATCGTAATTCTTCAATTGTCCCCAAGCCTAGGCCTAGAAAACTCCTTTTCCATCTCACTACTCCTTTTCAAAAATTGCCACATTTGACAGTCAGACGTGTCTGTGAAACACGGGTTAATAAAATACCCCTGTGTATTTTACAGGGAGAGGTTGACATCACAGCCCAAGTTGGGCGAATCCATTCAATGATTGGAAAACACACTTCATGCTCCTCATCAGCCTACTGTCCTCCCCTCCAGATTCAACTCAATAAACATGGTGCTATTGTGCACTGCCATACCGGGCTGAGAGACTCCTAACGAGATTGCTAACAGGTCTGCTCAGTCACTGCCCACCATTCTCCTGCCATCTCCCCATAATCTTTGATGCCAAGGCTAATCAAGAACCTATCAACTTCCACTTTAAATATATTCAATGACTTGACAAGGATTTCAACAGATTCACCACCTTCTGGCTAAATAAATACCCCCCCCTTAACTCTGTTCTAAATAGACATCCTTCTACCTTGAGGCTGTGCCCTCTGGTTGTAGAGTGTCCCACTATAGGAAGCATCTTCTCCACATTCACTCTGTCTTGGCCCTTAAACATGCGATAAGTTTTAATGAGATTCCCCCTCTCCATTCTTCTAATGGATTGCTTGTTCATTGTGCAGCTCCGCCTCAGCTCAAATGAACATGCTCTCGTTTTCTAGACACCCATAGCTATTGTGCTATCAGCTAGACACAAACCAAAGAAATCAGGAATTTGTAAGCTGAAAGATACATTCAGGATGAACAATGTGTGCATATATTAAATTTCCTGTGAAATAGCCTATTTCTCCAGACATGCTCTCAGTCTTTTTCATTCCAGTATGCAAGCACAAGAGCTATCATGCAGGAGGCAAAGGATATTCACCTCCAGCATGGCTCTTGACATCCATGAGGAACCCCAGTTATGAGTTGTGCTCCATGACAACCAGTTATGTCCATTATCTTGCTGTCTCTGCACTTCGGAAGAGCTGAAGGTGCTCCCCGTACTTGCTGGAATATTGGTGTTGTGTAACATCCTGAACAGCAGTTCCAACTCGAGAGGCTTGCAGGTGGAAGCAGATGAAGGGATTTTCCCATGGGGAGAAAATACAGAAAAAAGGAGGTTTAATGGGAGAGCTGGAGCAGAAAGAGGCAGAGGGTCAAGTCACCCATTTACATTAATGTGCAAGATGTCTTAATAATACCAATGAACCCCTGAAACAAAGTCATAGAGTTATATAATACTACAGCACAGAAATAGGACCTTAGGCCCATCCTTTCAATGCAGAACTGTTAATCTGGTAATTCCATCAATCTGCACCTGTACCTTAGACCTCAATAATCCTCTCATCCATGTTATTATCCAAATTTCTCTTCAATGTTGAGATGGATTCTGCATTCACCACTTCACTGTCTGCTTGTTCCACACTCTCACTGCCCTCCGAGTGAAGAAGTTCCCCCTTGTGTTCCTCTTAAATATTTTATCTTTCACCTTTAACCGATGACCTCCAGATCTGCTCCAAATTAGGCTTCATCAGTGTCTTATACAACTTCAATATAACATCTCAACTCCTGTACTCAGTTCTTTTGATTTATGAAGCCCATTGTGCCAAAAGCTGCCTTTGCAACCCTTTCTTCCTGTGAAGCCACTTTCAAGGAGTGATGTATCTGTATACCCAGATCCCTCTGTTTTAGTGCACTCCTCAGTGCCCTACCAAAAAATGACTGAACCCTTTTGACCAACCTCCAATGCAGGATATTTTAAAAGACCTCGAAAAAGCCCATGTAAACAACATCCACTGCCTTGCCTTCATCAGCTTTCCTGGTAACCTCCTCTAAAAGATTTATAAGATTGGTTAGACATGACGTACAATACACAAAGATGTTTACTATCACTAATCAGATCCCGTCTATACACACACTTATATATAAATCCCTTAGAATTCCAACAATCTATCCACTACCGGCTCACAGGCCTATAATTTCTTGGCTTATTCTTAGAGCCTTTCTTAAATGGCAGAACAAAATTAGCTATCCTCCAGTCCTCTGGCACCTCACTCATGGCTAAGGACATTTAAAATACCTCTGCTAGAGCCCCTGCAATTTCTGCACTAGCCTTTCACAAGGTCAAGGGGGTGCCTTGTCAGGCCTGAGGATTGATCGTCATTACTTTGCCTCAAGACAGCAAAAACCTCCTCCTCTGTAATCCATATATAGTTAACGATCTTAGTGCTGCTTTGGCTTACAGTTCTATAGACTCTGTATACCACTCCTGAGTAAATTCCATTTAAAATCTCTCCCATCTCTTTTGACTCCATGCATGGATGACCACATTGATCTTCGAGAGGACCAATTTTGATCCTTACTATCCTTTTGCTCTTAATGTATCTGTAGAAGCCCTTAGGATTCTCCTTCACCTTGTCTGCTGGAGAATCCTCATGTCTTCTTTTAACTCTCCTGATCTCCCTCTTAATTGTTCTCATGCCTTTTTATATTCTTCAAGTACCTCATTTGTTCCTTGCTGTATGTACCTGGAGTGTATCAACACCCACTAGCAAAAATGCTCCACCTGTCTTTTCCATTAAACAGTCAATCAATCATGTTTTCAACCAATGGGTCCTGCAAAGTATTGATATTAATCATGAAACAAGTGAAAGGATAAGTTTGCTCACGCGACAATGGATTTGAGGGAGATGCTAATCAATCTTTTTTTTATTTCATTCTTTAAAAATAGAAGATTAATAACCTTCTGTCAAAAGCTCACTTCTATACAGTTGGTGAATTATAATTTCTCCATTTTGGTTTTCCTACCACTTCTATGTGGAGCACCATAGGTGGCCTCAGCAGATGTAAAGCCAGACCGTACATGACAGCCTGGATGCTCTTGAAGCTTAAAGGATTTGCACCATTTTGATATGAGGGATTATGTTGAGTGTTGGCTCTACAAGGAGTCAGAATGAGTGGAGTCAAGGATGGGATTGTCAAGAAAACTAATGAGAGTGCTAGGGGACCTTTTATCCTTTGAGAGGAATCAACCAATGGCCATGCAGACTTAGCAGATCAATGCAAACTTCCTTGAGGAACCTATTTAAAGACATGGATCCCAAGAAAACGTTGGTCACAATTCATTGGGCTTTGAATCATGGCTCTACACTTCTGCTACAATGAAGAATGTGAGTAGCCTTTGTGTTATCCTTCTCCACAACACAGTTCAGAAGTTGGAGAGGATTTCATTTCCCCAGCACCCAACCCAATGCAAACTCTATAGTCTATCATGCTTACTTGTAGGATATGAGTTGCCAGTTAAAGAAAACAGAGAAAGCTCCTCTTTCAAATGTCCCAAGACACCTGACCACATTCAAATTGCATTTCAAATCCATATATCATCAGGATAAAGTTTAATCATCTCGCTTATTGCCATCCAATAGCATCAACACTGTTGCCTCCCTCAGCATCAACATTCTGAGGGGTGCCGGTGATCTGAAACTTATCTGGATCGCTACAAAGATAAGGCGGTGGCGGAGCTCAGAAAACTACCCTGCGTGACTGCATCATCAGTAAAGATTGTAGACACAAGAGACTGCAGATGCTAAAATAACAAACTGGGACAGCAAATAATCTGCTGGAGGATTTCTGCAGTTCAGGCAGCACCTGTGGGTTGAAAGCAATAGTTGATATTTCAAGTTGAAACCCTGGATCAACAGTTTCTTTTTTTTTTGTGTATGAAATAGAAATTTCATTCAAATAATGAATTGCATTGATTGTATTTTTTTTCTCGCCTTAAAATGTATTTGTTGGATACAATCAAACTGGCATGGGAAACGGCTGCAATCTCTTGTTACTGTAGACATTTTGAAGGAAAAGAATAATCCATTTTAATTAGATTCCCAGGAACTGACTTGGAATTGCCTTCTTTTCTCCCCAGACTGGGTCTGCCAGGGGAGTTTTCAATGCACAGATTGCTTATTTTTGATTTTTTGTAATCTACTTAGTGTCATACCTTTGTTGTGCATCATGCTGTGTCATTTTTCCCAGTTCAAGTGGTACATAACTATCTAAAGTGGTTAAAGATCAGTTGTGCTATTAGGACACCAGCTAAGAATACTGCTTGCAAAATAATTCTTTTGCAACATATGGGATTTAGAGGCCCAGAATCACTTTCTTGAATCCATATGATTCTTTCAACAGGCAGCGTCCCTTTTCCAGAAAGAAATTTTAGATATCTGCTTCCTCTGGACCCTGGAATGATGTTTCACCGGCATTTGTAGCCCTTGATTTTTCTGCCACTGCCACCTTTCAGGAGCATCAATCATCGCCCCCAGCCTGCAGTAGACAGCTGCATTAAGCAGGTCACCAATGCCCCGTTAGTCAGGGCAAAGCGCTACTTCACCTTCTCCATTGACCTCAACAATCAATGTTAGAGAGCTTGGGGAATTGTTGATTCCCTCAAGGCCAAGGTGTCATTAACATCACACATGCTGTCATCACTGTACCAGAACATCAGCCAGCAGCGTTTGTGTATGGAAAAAGGCCGCAAGTTCAACAATATTCAGTCCCGATGCCAGACTCATGATAATACCAGTTTATGCAAGGTTCACAGACAGCTGTCACAATGGTTTAAACATGCAACATGCAACCATCCACATGCAACCACTCCAGGAAGGTGACAGATGGTTATTGGAGGGGCAAGGCATACCCCTAACACCTTATGGCTACCATCCATGCTTAACACAGCTGCGATCAAAGGCAGGGGAGCAAGTTTCATGATTATGTAGAATGCTTAAATAAAATAAAATCAGGAGCCTTGGCAGTTCTGCTCACCATGAGAGTTCTGAGCTATACGGGGAGAGAAGCTCGCCCCACTGAATGAGGAGGACCCTGTACAGCAAGCTCTGACTTGAATGGATGATGAAAAGCTGCTGTGAAACCACACTACAAAACAATAAAGCCAAGGGAAATAAGTGCAAGTTCCGCTTTGAAATAATTTTCACCCAAGTGGTAAATGATGTTGTTTCCCCAAGTTGAAGGTTTACTGAATCAACTTTTCCAGCAGTCCACTAGTAATGCTAGTGAAAGTCTGTTATTGCTCAGTTAAGATACTCAGATGCTCTTGTTCAGCAAATATAGGGTTCCCAATCTACGTGCAGACCACTGCTGGAATTGGAATTAGTTTGTTATTGTCACATGTACCGAGACACAGTGAAAGGCTTATCTTGCAGTCTGTTCATATACTGTAGATCAATTCATTCCACAGTGCCTTGAGATAGCAAAAGGAAAACAATATCAGAATTCAGAACTAAGTGTAACTTCTACAGAGAAAGTGCAATGTAGGTAGACAATAAGGTGCAAGTTCATAACAAGATAGATTGTGAAGTCAGTAGTTTATTGCATTGCACTAGGGAACTATTCAGTAGCATTATTATGGAATATGTCCTTGAGCCTGGTGATACGTGCTTTCAGGCTTTTGCATATCCTGCCTATGGGAGAGGGGAGAAGATTAGTTTTATAGATTAGCCTTATTTGTCACATGTCCATTGAAACATTGAAACATACGATGAAAGCATTGCTTTGTATCAATAGCAAACAAAGCTGGAGATATGCTGAGGATGTCCTACAAGAGTTGTTATGCTTCCAGCACCACATAGCATGTCCGCAACTTACTAATTTCTAACTCATGAGTCTTTGGAGTAAGGGAGCAAACCTGAGCACCCAAGGAAACCCAGATGGTCATGGAGAGAATGTACAAGCTCCTTACAGGCAGCAGCAGGAATTGAACATCAGTCTTACAACTGGCACTGTAAAGTGTCTCACTAACCACTATGCTACCGTGCCAAATATCCAGGGTGAGTAAGGTCTTTCATTACACTAGATGCATTACTGAGGCCGTGAGAAGTATGGATGTGAGGCTGGTTACCGTGATGAGCTAAGCTGTGTCCAAAACTTTCAGTCACGGGCAGAGCATCTGCTCTACCAAGCTGTGATGCACCCGCAGACCATGACCGACTACTTTCATTTATAATCTGACCTTTTCAAGCACCAATCCCTCTGCAAGAATGCATGGAGGCCCTTCCATTGGAGAATCTTACTGCTCTGACGACTATGCTTCGTCAGAGTTCTGACACTGAAAAGGGCTTCAGGAAGGATGAAAGCCCATTTACAAGGGACTTTCAGGAGGGACCACTAGTACGGAGGTAGACTTAATATTGGGAAATTAAAATTTTTTTAATACAACATGTTGTTGTAACCTGGAAGTAAACTGACTGAAAGTGAATTCAATCAGTCACTACAGCAATCTAAAAGGAGGAATTAGTATATGCACCAAAGAAAAAATGGCAACAGTGGAGGAAGAGCAGCAGAGTGGAACTAATTAGATAGCTCTTTCACACACCAGTAAAGGTGCAATCGTTTGAATGGACCCATTCTGTACTACAAGATATTATAACATAAACAGATAAACACAAAGTATTCTGCAGATGCTGGAAATCCAAAGTAGTGCACATGAAGTCCTGGAAGAACTCAGCAGGACAGGTAGCATCTATGGAGATGAATAAAGAGTCGATGTTTTGAGCTGAGACCCTTCATAACACGCATACATTTTTGGAGGAGCTCAGCAGCCCAGGCACCTTTGAGGTTTGCTGAGTTCCTCCAGCACTTTGCAAGTATAACTCATACAGATTTTAACAAAATCCTAAGGGTAGCACCTTATTTCCATGAATTGTCAATCATGATCTGTACAAAGCATATCTCTGCTGGCTACTTGCCCAATACACTTGAGCAGGTTGACACTGATGAAAATTATGATCAAGAGGAAATTATTATTTGAAGATTAAGACCTCAAACTCCACACAATACTCATTGTTTACCTGGCAGCATTCATTCCTGTTTTCCTTTGTGTTTCAGAGACATGGACTAACTACAGAAAACACTTTGAAACATGGAATAGGTACGATCAATGTTGCCTGTGCATAATTCTCAAATTCTCTGACAGAGCATGTAAGCCAACATCAGCATTCTCTCACAGATGAGAATTCCCAGTGCTGAGGCTCCAATGACATTCGCGTAATCTGCATGCCTGACACCAGGCTACTGAAACAATCACTCCATTTCAAGCACAATCATTGCAAGAGGTTGCCAAGGTGGACAGAATAAATATTTCAAAGACATTCTCAAACCTTTTTATCCCATAGTCATTCAAACTGGAGAAGGGGCATTCAGGATGGAGAATCTCGATTACAAGCCAGATGTAAAGGGTGGGACTTCTGCGCCCCCACCCTACACCCCAATCCATCTAGCACCTCCTTCCTTATCTTGTCAAGCCATCAGATCCCATGGAACGACTGACTCTGAGCAACTGTAGAGAAGAAACAAGTAGAAGAGGTCAGCTGGGTAGACGCCATTTGCCCAGCATGCAGTGCCTCCATAAGCCTATGCTTCACAACACACAGGATTGCTCACTTCTGCCTTCCCCTGCACAGCATCCAATCCCGGTTACTGTGAGTGAAGGCCTGTTGTTTTCTTGTATTGTAGGGAGCGATGCGGGTTTGGGGTCAGGGATGGTGAGGAGCATATTGTTGGCCATTTCCCTCCCTGCCAGTGAAACCCTTCCATTGTCTTATATCACAATCTAACACAAGTTAGAACAGATGAAAGCTATCTGCTGGAGGTACGGAGGGAGAATAATGCTGGTCAGTTGACCTTCTGGTTGATACCTATTAGTGATTTACATTTCTGGTCCTTTCTGGTATGAAATTGCAAAACCTCTCTCTTTCTCTCTACTGATTTCCCATGGGGTACCAGCTGCCAAGCTCGAGGAGGTAGATGGATGATTTAGTCATTCTTCAACAGCATGCCCTGTGCAAACGATTTGATAACAATTTCTGCAAGCAGGTCGCATCTCCTAGAAAACAAACCTTGCCTCTGTTATTTCCGGCTGATACCAAGTCAAGGTTGCTTAGCTAGGGTCTTACGGTTAACCCTGATCACGGCACATCCATTGATCTGTGCTGTTGGCAAGGTAGCCGCATTTAATGGCAACATGAGTCAGAGAGCCTGGGCTAAGCTGCTGCAGCCCTGTCTCTGAACCCTGCTCTCCAGAGAGTGTGGCTGTGATGATGGATCGCCAGGCTTACCCTTTACACTCTGTGATCAAGTCAACATACACTTAAGTATGGCTGGGCGCAGGACATTCACAAACAGTGATGTCTTTGTTTTTTTTGACTGCTCGCGGTTGCATTATTTATTTTTTCAAAATCAATTCAGACCAAACATAATCAATATTAATTAAATTAGAAAAGCAGGCAGTTATCCTGATGGCTTAATGAGTTTATCTGGTAAATTGTGAAAGTGTGCAGGGAGGGGGCCCTACTGGATCTGTAATGAATTTGCTGTTGTCATCTAAGGTAGAAATGCAAGTCTTGTCATACCTTTGCCCTATGTGGATGGAAGCTGAAGTTCATATTCATTCCCGCCTGTTTGAGGCAACAGCTTAATGGCCTAATAACCCTTATGAGCTCATGCATGAATAAGAAGCTTTCAGCCTCTTCTTTAAAAAGAAATCATTTGCAGTACCGACATACACTCGGTGGCCACTTCATTAGGTATCTCCTGTACCTAATAAAGTGGCCACTGAGTGTACATTCATGGTCTTCTACAACAGCAGTCCATCCACTTCAAGGTTCAATGTGTTGTGCTTTCAGAGACGCTCTTCTGCACACCGCTGTTGTAACATATGGCTATCTGAGTTACTGTCACCTTCCTGACAGTTTGAACCAGTCTGGCCATTCTCCTCTGACCTCTCCCATGAACAAGTCATTTTCATCCACTGGACTGCCACTCACTGGATGTTTTTTTTAAAATCTTCAGCACCATTCTCTGTAAACTCCAGAGTCTGCTGTACGTGAAAATCCCAGGAGGTCACCAGTTTCTGAGATACTCAAACCACCCTGTCTGGCACCAACAATCATTCCATGGTCAAAGTCACTTAGATCACATTTCTTCCCCTTTCTGATGTTTAGTCTGGACGACAATGTAACCTCTTGCACATGTCTGCAAGCTTCAATGCATTGAGTTGCTGCTATGTGATTAATTGATTAGATATTTGCATTAATGAGCAGGTATACAGTTGTATCTAATAAAGTGCCCACCGAGCATATATGAGCATGGGCATTCTGCACATCCATTACTTATAAATAAAGATGTAGAAATTGTTTGTATTCCAGCATTTGAATTACATTCTGAACCGAAGCTGCTGTCTTTGAACTTCAACAGATGGAGCTTGAATCTATATGAGCTGCATTCTACCCTTGAGAGCATGAGAAACAGGTGCAACAATAAGCCAATTGGCCCCCTGTGCCTGCTCCACTATTCTAGCCTTAGCATCCCTCTCCTGCTGTATCCCTAAAAACCTCGATTCCCTTGTAGTTCAGATTCAGATTATTTCAATAACTCTTCCTCTATAGCTCTCTGGAGTAGAGAATTTGCTCTCTCTGAAGAGTATAAAGACTTATACCCTGCTGAGAGAACAAATTCCTCCTCATTTCCATTTTAAATGGGTAACCTCTTATTCTGAAACTATGTCACTGGTTGTAAATATTGCAACCAAGGAAAACATACTTTCAACATCGATCCCCAAATCTTGTATGACTTTCATTCTTCTAAAATCCATTGAACATAGGCTGAACATTTATTTGTACATCAATCTCTTCATTCCAGGAATGAACCCAATAAAGCCTGCTCCCCTTCTATAAGGAGTACTCCATCTGGGAGTCTTTTTTTTTCCTGAATGTTTATTTCATCTGCCCTTGCATTTGGTCCCACTTTTTATAAGCTTGCACCATACTAAGTGATGTTGGGTAATCTGTCTGACAAGTTCCCCATCCTCCCCTCCCTTTGTTCTCTTTCTATGCATTTTCCTGGTGGTGCTTTTAAAGATGTTTTATCAATGGGCGTGTTTCTTGTTGTGGCCTCCTTGCTCCATCTAAGGGGTTTTGGAAGAAGGTAAGCAGGAGCAGGTGAAGTTGGCTTGTGTATCTGGGCTTAATGCATTGTACAACACCTTACAAAGCCTTGCTCTGCAATGGCCATTATAAGGGATAGAGAAGAAGAGAATACATAATGAAAGATGGCCATGGCAACTATGAGTCTGTCAGCCCGCTGCAAGTGGGTACTTTGTATCTGCTTTTTGTTCATTCCTTGCCACATTTCACTGATTTATAGAGCAAGTGCATCGACATGACAGCAACATGAATTGAAAACATGGGTTTCCTTGTGCTTTTCAAAATCAGACAAGCAGGTGCCAGAATGTTGTGTATTCTCCCTGTGATTCTCCATCTAGCTCACAGTCAAAAGCTGTTAGGTTGTATTGTAAGGCAACATTGTGAAATTAAGCTAAGTGTGAGCACACATGCTTTGGCAACCTTGCTGAGACTGGCAAATTTATTTTTCACCTGCTCCTAGGACTGGGTGACAGGTGAGGCAGCATTCATTCTTGCTGCTACCTCCATCAGGTTGCTCTCAGCGAGGCCAGTCCCTGCTCCCTTTGGCACCATGCTTTACCCTAGAAATTCCTGTACTGTACCCAAGGATGGAATCAGGATTAGGTTTATGATCATTGACATATGTCGAGAAGATTTTTTTGTTTTCCAGCAGCAGCACAGTACAATACAATAAAAAGTACTGTAAATTACAGAAGAGGGTGCCATCTCTTATAATAATCTTGTTAAAAATGTTTTCCTCTTTTGTAGATGATGAATTCAGATGGCAATCACCAGCCTAAGAGTTATTGGCCTCAGAAGTCACAGCCCCTTTCCTCCAAGAAAGATGGTATTATGCTAAATTAGACCCTGGGCTATGCTTCTGGCAGTACTGGCACAATAAGTAATTGCTTATATTTATACAGTGTCTTTGAAGTCAAAAAGCAATTTTGCAGACAATAAAGTTCTTTTGAAGACTACTCACTGTTTTAATGTAAGAAATGTACTCAGAAAGATTTGAAGAAATGGCAATTTGTGGGAAGGTTGAATGAGACAGGTCTTTTCTCTTTGGAGTGAAGGAGGATAGAAGTGTGTAGGATGATAAGAAGCATAGATAAAGTGGAGAAGCCAGCACCTTTTTCCCAGGGCAGCAATGGCTAATACAAGTGTGTATAATTTTAAGGTGATTGGAGGAAACTATAGAGGGGTTGGTGATATGGTGAGGAATGCACTGCCAGGGATAGGGGTGAGGCAAATACATTAGGGGCATTTAAGAAACTTTTAATAGGAACATGGATAAAGGAAAATTGGAGGATTATGGGGGAGGGAAGGGCTTGATTGATTTTAGAGTTTTTTAAAAGTTCAACACAACATGGTAGACCAACTATATATTGTGCTATAGTTCTATATTATATGTTCTAAGATAGTGACTGGAATTTTTTTATGAAGGATGAATATTGATCAGGATTTTAACAATAACTGCACATCCCTTCTTTGAAGTATTTTACACCAGACTGAGAGAACAATCTTGGTTTAATGTCTCATATACAAGATGATAGTGCAGCACCTGCCTTGAAGCGCCAGGCAGAGTTTTGCACTCAGATCTCTGGGTTGTGGTTTGAATCCCAGAACTTCTGCTTCAGAAGTACGATTGAGCCATACCTATGGGGCAAAGGTGGTTACATGGGCCTATTCAAGCTGGACACGATCTCACTGAGCTCAAGGGTCTAAGTGATCTGCTCCTATCCTAATATTCCAAAATATTGTTAGTCTGACTGATGAAGGAGTATTTTTATAAATTGTTACAAAAGAATGTTCTGAGGCTTCCAGCCCCATCTGACAGGGCCATAGATCAATGCTGCTTTTGATTAATCTTCCATAATAAATGGAAAACTGTGCTAAGTATGTATAGCAACCAGCACAGTATCACCAGGAACACATGCTCCTTGCAAAGTTACAACTGCATCTTTCACAATTTGCACAGATTGACTGTGTGGTTAAGAAGGCATACCTGCGCAGGTTGACTGCGTGGGCAGATGGTGTATTGGCCTTCATCAACCATGGGATTGAGATCAAGAGCTGAGAGGGAATGTTCCAGCTATATAGGACACTGGTCAGACCCCACTTATAGTACTGTGCTCAGTTCTGGTTGCCTCACTACTTTAAAGGTGTGGAAACTATAGAAAGGGTGAAGAGGAGATTTACGAGGATGTTGTATGCCTTATGAGAATAGGTTGAGTGACCTTGGCCTTTTCTCCTTGGAGCGACGTAGGATGAGAGGTGACCTGATAGAGGTGTACAAGATGATGAGAGGCGTTGATCATGTGGATAGTCAGAGGCTTTTTCCCAGGGCTGAAATGGCTAACACGAGAGGACACAGTTTTAAGGTGCTTGGAAGTAAGTACAGAGGAGATGTCAAGGGTAAGTTTTTTTTCACAGAGAGTGGTGAGTGCGTGGAATGGGCTGCCGGTGACGGTGGTGGAGGCGGATACAATAGGCTCTTTTAAGAGACTCTTGGAAAGTTGCATGGAGCTTAGAAAAATAGAGGGCTATGGGTAACTCTGGTTAATTTCTAAAGTAAGTACATGTTTGGTACGGCATTGTGGGTTGAAGGGCTTGTATTGTGCTGTAGATTTTCTAGGTTTCGATGTTTCTAATTTTTACAGCATTCATTTTCCAGATCCTTGCCCAATCATTACAATCCTTGCATTGTGCACTCTGAAAGGCTAAGCTTTAAGAAGCTTCCACTGAAGCAGATGAGAAGATCTTAACACTCATATTCCACAAGGTTAACCTTCTCCACCAAATTACCCCCGTGCAGCACCAACAGTTGGCCTCCAACGATGAAGGTTTACAATGAGATCTTGAGCAAAGTGGACCACTTACCATATCTCAAGGGCCACCTATTGACAAAGGCAAACATTGATGGTGAAATTTCCCTTCAATGCACCAGCACTATTTTTGGAAGAGGGGATTCAAAGATCAAGATCTGGCATAAAACCCATAGCCTGCTAGGCAATAATGAACACTCCCCTCTTCTATGCTTCTGAGAGCTACAACAGGGATCTTGAGGTATTAGTAAAATACACCAGTGGTGTTTTGTATAAATTCTCCAAATCCACTGGAAGTATGAAAAAAAAATCAAGCCTAATGTCACAATTTAGTAGCCCTAAACAATGTAGTCAGATAGTGGGGTGAAGATATGTCTCTAGCAAAGGAGGTGAAGGTGTTCCTTCCCTCTGCTACTCTACAGGACACCATTGGGCAAGGTGTAGCACCTGCTTAGCCCCCTGATGAGGGTCACATGAAGTCATGGGAGCAGGTGGTGGATGGTCGTATGAGTAGCTGGTGCATATCACAAGTCCTGGTTTGTGACCACTAATGCCAGTTAGACCATTTCTAAAGAGCATTAGTAATGGCTGGGGTGACCTGTCTTGTAAAAGACACTGTCCAGAAGAAGGCAATGGTTAACCACTTCTGGAGAAAAATTTGCCAAGGCCAATCATGATCATGAAAAGACCATGGATGCCTATGTCATATGACACGGCACATCACAAACAAGCAAACAAAATAACGTAGGACAGGTCATGTTCTTTGTGCACCTGGCAGACAGAGGAAGCTTCAAAGATGTGCTTAAAACCCTCTTCGAAAAAATGCAACATCTCCATGGAACCCTGGAAATCTCCAACGCATAACCTCCCAAATGGGAGAAGAAGCATTTGAGAATGTGTCCAGACATCAAGGTGGAAGGAACACACCATTGTACAAGCTGCCTAGCTACCCACCTGCCCCTTCAACCATAACCTACTGAATCTGCGGAAGAGTCCTCAGTTTCCACATTGGCACCATTAGCTGTCGCTGGACTCACAAAACTGGTCTAGAATTAAGTTGTTCTCAAATCTAAGAGGCTGCCTGAGAAGAAGCATAAGACTGTTAATTGAATAACTCATGGTATATGCATTCATTTAGCAAGGGCCAATGCCAAACATGAAGTGTTGTAAAGTTTCCCCAAGAGTGTATAGATCATTTATAATGTACACACATTTTCATACATTTAGCCCTCAGGAACAATGGAATATTTTCACAGAACCTATAACAATTTCTATTGCCCTGAAGATGATTGAAATAACTAATGCAATCTGTTCACCAACCTCAGTAACAATTAGCATGTGCTAAAAACTTGCTAAATGGAATAATTTCACACCTTATACAACAAGATCTTTCACTATCTTTGCTCATTTGCTTTTAGGTGACTGCCTTGTGAGAAAATATACTTTCAGAGCCTTACTGAGGACACTAGCTCATTCAATGGTTTTGTACAGCCATAGAGTGGGACTAATTGATATTCTATCTAAATTTGTTAAACAAATGCTCAAGGTCAAGGCTTGCACTGGGAGCCTGGGCTGTTCAAAATGATACAGGAAGAAAAGATTTTCAGAATGAAATTTAAATATTGTTGTATTCAGTGAGAGTCACAAACACTTCACAGAGTCAGAGTCATACAGCATGGAAACAAGCCCCTTGGTCTAGCTCAGAGGTCGGCAACCTGCGGCTCCAGAGCCACGTGCGGCTCTTTGATCTCTGTGATGCGGCTCCCCGTGGTTTGTTAGCTTTTGAAAAGTAATTCGAAATTTGAAGATTATGGTGATCTTGTACAATATGAAAACTTTGCGGAGACCTCATCTCCTGGCACATCCGAACCGGCTCACAATTAGCCACCGTTCCGACTAAGGGAGATAGCCTACGGGGGTTTGTGAGTACGTGTCTTTTGGAGCATCCGCGCCCACGGGGACGGGTTGAGCGAGGCTTTAAAGCAAGGCTGTTTAGTTCGAATAAAGTTACCTTTGACTGCAGTCTTTATTTTAGCGCTGCGTGTAGCGCTACACCGCTACAACGTGTTTTTATCGCTATTAATATACATCACCACTGCCAATGCCTGACACCCGCCAGTGCGCGCATTCTTTTAATTCTTCGATCCAAGGTAGGCTAACTATGTAGTAACCTTCAACCCGACGTCTTTTTTTCGGAGTTCAAAATGTTTTTGTTGCATGCAGAAATGTAATTTCGTTTTCTCTGCAGGAGTTCATCCATTTCAAAAATGCAACACATTATAGTTTGTTTATACATAGCATAAAGGCAAAAAAAACCGTTGTATGCAGTGTTATTTCATTTTGTGGCTCCCAGTGTTTTCTTTTCTGTGGGAAATGCGTCCATATTGGCTCTTTTAGTGGTACACGTTGCCGACCCCTGGTCTAGCTCATCTACATTGGCTATGTTGCCCAGCAAGCTGATCCCATTCTACCCACATTTGGCCTTTGGCCCTCTAAACTCTTCCTATCTATGTACTTAGCTATTTAGCTTTTAAATGTTGCTATTGAGCCACCTCAACTATTTCTAGCAGTTCATTGCAAATATGCACAAAACTTTGCATCAAGAAGCTCTCCCTGATGTCCCTTTTAAATTTCTGGCCTCTAATATTAAACTTATGAGTCACTTGTTTTTAGCTGCGCCTCACTGGGAAGAAGACTATATAGTTTCACCCTGTCTATGCTCCTCATGGTCTTGTTCTAGTCTACATAACCTATCCAAGTAACTTAGGGCCCACATTCCAGGCAGCATCCCAGTAAATATTTTCTGCATTCTTTTCAATTTAGTAACATCTTTCCAATAACAAGGTGACTAAAATTGTATGTAGTACGCCAAGTGTGGTCTCACCAATGCCTTATATAACTGACGTAACTTCCCATGTCAAATGCCTTCTTCACCTCCTATCTGCCTATGATGGCATTTTCAGCAAGCTCTGCCACTGCATTCCTAGTTGCTTCCATTCCATAACACTCCCCAGGGCCCCACCTTTCAATGTACATGTCTGACCCTAGCCTGATCTCCAAAAATACAATAACTCACATTTATCTGGATTGAAAGCCATTTACCAATCCTCATTCCACATACCTAGCTGATCAAGATCCTTCTGTAATCTTTCCTAATTTTCTACACCATCTACAATACCACCTATTTTAGTATCACCTGCAAAATTACTCAGCATGCTTTGTACATTCACATCCAAAATATTTATACCAATTATAAACAACAGAAGTTCCAACTCTGACCCTGTGACACATGTCTAGTCTGAGAAACAACCATTGACCATTACCCTCAGATTCCTACACTGAGTCAATTGTGATCCAATCTAATATCACCCTGGATCCTATGTGATCCCAACTTTCAGATTAGTCTGTCATGAGGAATCTTGCCAAAAGCCTTACTGAGGTCCATATAGACAACATCCATTGTACTATCCCATCTACACTCTTGTTAATCTCCTCAATAAACTCCAAGAACTTTGTCACACATGACTTCCCATGCACAAAGCTGTGCTGACTGTCCCCAGTCATACCCTGTTTCTCCAAGTCTTGGTAGACCCTGTCATTTAGAATCTCTTCCTGCAACTTACTCACCATTGATGTCTTATTCACTGGCTTGTAGTTCCCTAAATTGCTTTTGCTAGACATTTTAAATAAGGATACCATATTAGCCACTGGCCAATCCTTTGGAGCCACACCTGTGACCAGAGAGCCAAATCTCTGCAAGGACCTCTACAATTCCTGTAGTTTCTCTCATGGTTCAAGAGTTTCTCTCATGGTTCTCTGGGGATACGTACACCTACAAGGCCTCCAATACTTTATTCCTGCTAATTCTTATGTGCTCCAAGAGAACACCACTTCTTTCTCCCATTTCCTTAGCTTCCATTGTTTTTTCCACCGTAAAAACCTGAAGGGAAATATTCATGAGAACTGGCTTCCATCTCCTTAATTCCTAACTCCTACCCTTCTTGAAGTCATCAAGAGATTCACTAGTTGCCTGTTGTTTATGGGTACTGTATACCTCCTTCATTTTCTTAACCACAGCCTTAATATCTCTCATCACCTAGGGTTCCTGAAATCTGCTGACCTTGCCTTTCACCCTAATAGAAACAAGCAGGCCCTGAACTCCTGACCTCACATTTTTAAAGGCCTCCAACTGATCAGATATTCTTTTCTCTGCAAATAATCTCACCAAATCATCAAGCAAAATCCCACCTAATGCCTTCAAAATATGTCCTCCCCAATTCTGGACCTAAACCTATGAATAAGTTGTATCCTTCTCCATAATTATATTACAAAAATTATAGAATTATTGCAACTGAATTGAAAATTTTTGCCAACAGGCACTTCTGTGACTTTCCTACCTCATTTCACAGGAGGAAATCCAGTGTTGCGCCTTCTCTAGAAGTTCACTCTACACTCAAGAATCTCCTATCTAATAAAATCTTCTGCTGCAGTAGCCCATCTATTTCAAGGTTCGATGTTTTGTGCATTCAGAGATAAACTTCTGCACGCCACTGTTGTAATGCATCGTTATTTGAGTTACTATTGCCTTCTTGTCTGCTTGACCCAGTCTAGTTATTCTCTTCTGACCTTGCTCAAGGCATTTTCACCCACAGACCTGCTGCTCATGGGATGTTTTTGCTTATCGCACCATTTTCTGTAACTCTGGAGACTGTTGTGCATGAAAATCCCAGATCAGCAGTTTCTGAGATACTCAAGCTACCCTGTCTGGCACCAACCATCATTCCACAGTCAAAGTCACTTGGATCACATATGTGTATGCTATTATGCATTGAGTTTCTGCCACATGATTGACTGGTTATATATTTTCGTTAACGAGCACATGCACGGGTGTACCTACTAAAGTGGCCACTGAGGGTATATAATGATGAAGGAAGCTGTTGTGGACATACTTCTCAAATTCCACTCCATCCAAGCCTTTTATACTGTGGCTGGCTCAGTTAAAATCTCCCACTAATCGTTCTCCATTATGTTCACAGCTAGCTGCAATCTCTCTACATATCTGCTTCTCCAATTCCCGTTGACTGTCAGGGGGTGTATTAGAAGACATAAAAATATGCTCCTTGAATTTCCAAGTCATGTTGCCTGCATATTTTTTAAATTGTGCTTTAAGGATGAAACTAGAATAAATATCTCTTGAGCTTCCAGAAGTCTCGACTCTGCCAGCCCAGAAACCAGTCACTATTTTATGCCTGCTACCTGATGTCAGAGCCAATTACAAGGGTGCAACACTGCTTCACTCCACTTCTCAACCTTTCATGCTGCTAGTTTGAGCTTTACCCCCACTGTTCTTCCCACTGAGCTGGAGTTCTTCAAACTCGATTGCTTTCATTCCAGAAGTGAGATCACTTCCACCTCAGTCACTGAGCTAAAGTATGCAGATCCATGCCAACATACACATTCAATGGTTGTGCTCCAAGCCATCATTGATTCATTCATTAAAATGTACAAGAGCAAACACGTCACACTAAATATCTGCAAAACAAAGGTCCCTTGTCAACAACACAACACTCTAATCTATAGACCATAGAACAGTACTACACAGAAACTGGCCCTTCAGTTCATATGGTGACTGTGCTATCCACGATGCCATATGAAACCAATTTCATCTGCCTGCATGTGATCAATGCCTCACCACTCCCAGCCTTTTCATGTGCTGACCTAAATCCCACTATTGTATTTACTTCCCCCAATACCCCTCCTAGCCCATTCCAAGTGGAGTTGGATTGTAGCATTGCATTTAGCATAATGCTATTACAGTGGAGGCAATCACTAATTGGGGGTTCCACTGTCTGTAAGGAGTTTTTAATGATCCCTCTGTGACTATGTGGGTTTTCTCCATGAGCTCCGGTTACCTCTCATATTCCAAAAACCTTCGGTTTGGGCTAGTAAGTTGTGGGCATGCTGTGTTGACTCTGGAAACATGGCTTTCCTGCCAACTTGATTTGATGCAAATGACACATTTCACTGTATGTTTTGTTGTACGTGTGACAGATAAATCTAATCTTTCATTCCAGAAGTGAGATCACTGCCCCAAACATCTCCATTAAACTCTTCTCCCTTTCAGCTTGTTCTCTAGTACTTGACATTTCCACCCTGGGAAAAATATTCTATCTACCCTGTCCATGTCTTTCATAATGTTACAAACTTTCATCAGATCATCCCTCGGCATCTGACACTCCAGAGAAAACAACTCAAGTTTGTCCAGCTTCTCCTAACAGCTCATACCCTCTAATATAGGGTACCTTGATATCCTGAGATAAAAACCTGGAAAAATATTTGTTTTCGTATCTCAAAAGTCATCTCAGTGAAGGCAAGCATTGATGATGAAATTCACCCCTGCCTCCAGTGTGCTGGTGCTGACTCTGGCTATCTGAGATAAAGAATTCTGGAAGATCAACATCTCCACATCGCACTAAGCTCACAGTCTACTATTAACTGCTAATCTACATCAAGCTCCTCAGACAATGGAGTGACACCACCAGTAGTGTCATTTGGCTCTGATAACAGGACACGTCATTTGAATGCCTAGCACCAAACTTACAGAAGTCACCTTCCACTCAAAATGCCATCATGGCAAGAAATTACCCTGGAAACAGAAGAAAAACTTCAACATAGTTCTCAAAGTCACCTTTAAGAATTGTGATATCTTCATTAAAGCTTCAAATGAGAAGGTGCATTTGGGGTGACATTGGGAACCTTGAGGCTCATCAGCAGGAGCATGGGTGGTCACATGGAAAAGGAGAAGGAGCACACTACCGCCCATTATCATCCACCTGCTTAGTTAAACTGTCCCTGACCCACTTACGGTCAAATTTGTAGCTCCCACGTTGATCTCTTCAACCATCCCAAAACCCACAGAGCTTGAGTTGAAAGAAAGTCATTCTTTACCCCCCAGGGATGGCACAAAAGGAGAGTTTATGCCACAGGAAAAATTTGAGTATGCACATTGAATTTCAAGGCCATTGCGTTTGTTCATTCTATATTTGCAATTTAAGAAATGAATATAAAATAAATGGTTTCTCCATGACACCGCCAGAGTGATGACATAGACAGATACGTTGAGGACATTTAACACAATCTTAGATAGGCACAAAGAGGACAGAAAAATGCAGAGCTATGTGGGAGGAAAGGGTTAGGTTGATCTTGGAGTAGGTTAAAATGTCGGCACATCATCATGGGCTGAAGGCCCTATACAGTTCTGTACTGTTTTATGTTCCATGTTCTATGTTCCATGACATCAGTTTCTTAAGGTGGTATTGTTTAAAATGATATAAATATTTTAACAATGTTTCTAGGCTAAAACATAATCTAATTTAGTAAGAATACTTAAAATAAAGGTATGCCAAGCATGAATTCTATATTTGCTCATATCTGCCAACCTTTATGTCTCCAAAGACCTTCAGAATTACTTCTGTCCTTTGAAAGCATCAGAGAGGAATCAAAAAACAACCTATGAACTATATAAAAAATGCAAAATGGATGATCCGCTATGAGGGTTGGGTGTAGGGCTAGCAACCCCATCCTGTAAAAATCCAGAGCTACAGAAATGCCAACAGAACTTCCAAAGACCTCATCCCTGTGAGAGCAAGGATACCAAGAAGATGGGGAAAATTTGAAAGACTAGCCCAGGCAGAGGACTCTGCTGAGCTGTTGTGACAGTTACTGCATATAAAGGCAGCTTTAACAAAGGGATATTGACATTTAACCTCACTTCTCGAGCAGTACCTTGGGTAATTACAAAACTCACGACCTGAATAGCAGTTAACTGAAACAATAGTACACATGTATATCATTTGCACATAAACTACAGATTTATAATCCTTGAAAATCTTCAGTGTTAATAGGATTGAACCTCATTTCTGTAGACCTGAATCCTAACTTGGTCAAAGGGATGACTATATGGAACTATTGATATCTTGGGCTTTCTGTCCATTAATCATGATTGCAACTGCGATAGGATGAAACAAGTTGTTAAAGCGAGAAGCCGGATGTTTTAATGTGTCTGCATTCTGTCGTCCTAGAAATAACTATCCCAGGAATCAACTAAATCATCTACCCAGTCGGATCTAAACAAGGTCCTATGGTTGTGGTTATACCATTAATTCTGGTCTCTTCAACTTCCCCTGGAGCTCTAGTATTTGGTAGGAAGAACAACAATTGTCTGCTGCTTAGTGGGGTGGGCTCAGTATTTTCCTGACTGCTCCTTGAGCTTCAGATAACTGCTTCTCTGGTTGTTGGATATATGACAGTGCTCCCCCAGAACTATATATTTAACTGAGATCTCCTATGACAGGCTTTTGCAGCCTGAACAACTGCCACAAAATGGCATAATGACATTGTGGCAGCCAATCTTTGAGTTCCAGTAATTTCTTACCTCATTTCTCACATTGTTCTTATCAGCACATCACTGTGCATAGTGCCATGACGTATAGTTTATTAATTTTAGAGTTTGATTAATTGGTAATTTATAATCTTTGCCTCCAGTTTTCAATTAGCATCGCCACTTCTTCTAATGACTATACCTCACATTGTATTAATATCTTATATTAAATCACCTTCATTTGCCTAAATTATTTTTTACTTTCCATATAAATAACTGGAAAAAGTTGTCCTCCAAAAAAACACTCTTTCCATGAGACTGGGCAGATTATAATCATTGATACTGCCCTTGGATCATTCACCACTGGCAAATGTAAGTTTCATCAATCACACTGAAATCCTCTGTTTAATAGAATTATACAACAAATCTCAAACACAAGAAAACCTGTAGATGCTGAAAGTCCAAAGCAACACACACAAGGTGATGGAGGAACTCAGCAGGTCAGGCAGCATCTACGGAAAACAGTAAACAGTCAATGTTTTGGGCAGAGACCCTTCTTCAAGTGTCTGAGGGCGAAGGGGGGCAGGCGATGCCTGAATTAAAAGGGGAAAGGGGTTAGCTGAAAGGTGATAGGTGAAACTGGGTGGGTGGGAAAGATCTAGGGCTAGAGAAGAAACACTTCCTCCGAGCCCAAGGGTAACCTTGGGCTCTCACGTGGGCCCAAGCTATGCCTGCCTCTTTGTCGGCTATGTAGAAGCCTTCTCCAGCTATACTCCCCAAATCTTCCTCTACTACACTGATGACTGCATTGCTGCTGTTCATTACCTGTGCTGATCTCATCTATTTAATCAGTTTTGCCTCTAACTTCCAACCTGTCTGTAAGTTCAGTTCGGCCATCTTGGACACATCTCTGCTCTTTCTTGAGCACTCTGTCTCTATCTCTGGAGACAAACTGTCAACCAACATCTTTTTAAAACCTACCGATTCCCATAGTTAACCCACCTGATCTCCTGTAAAAATGCTATTCCTTTTTCTCAGTTTCTTTGCCTCCAACACATCTGTTCTCAGAATGTGGCTTTCCATTCTAGGTCATCAGAGATGTCCTCCTTCTTCAAAGAATGGAGTTTCCCTCCCTGCACCACTGATGCTGCCCTCACATGCATCTCCTCCATTTCCTATATATATGCGGTCACCCCATCTTCCTGCCTTCTTAATAGTGATAGAATATTTCTTGTTCTTCCTCCCACCTCTGCTTTCCAAAGGAATTGCTCCCACCGTGATTCCCTTGTTCATTTGTCCCTCCCCACTAATATTCCTCCCGGTACTAATCCCTGCAAGTGGCGTTAAGTGTCACACCTGCCCATAAACCACCTCCCTCACCACCATTTATGGCTCCAAACAGTCCTTCCAGGTGAGGAAACACCTCACCTGTGAACCAGCAGGGGTCATCTATTGTGTCCAGTGCTCCCAATGCTTTACATTGGTGAGACCCATTGTAAATTGGGGGACCATTTTCTTGAGTACCTCCACAACATCCGCCACAAGTGGGACTTCCCGGTGGCCAAGTCTTTTAATTCTGATTGCCATTCCCATTCTGAGATGTTGATCCTTGGCCTCCTCTTGTGCCAAGATGAGGCCACCCTCAGGGTGGAGGAGCAATACCTTACTTTCCATCTGGCTACCCTCCAACCTGATGGTATGAATATCAATTTCTCCTTCTGGTGAACAAAATTTCTTCCCCCCTCTGACCTTTTACTTCTTCTCACCTGCCATTACTTGCCCCCTGGGTCAACCTCCTCCTTTACTTCTTTCCGATGCTCAACTCTGCTCTCCTGTCAGATTCTTTCTTCTCTATCCCTTGTCCTTTCCCTCCCACCTGGCTTCACCTATTACCTTCCATCTGGCCTCTTTCTCCACCCCCATCTTTTAATTCAAGCATCTCCCCCACACCCCACTTCCCCTCAGTCATGATGAAGTGTCTCAGCCTGAAATGTCGTCTGTTACTCTTTTCCATAGATGCTGCCTCACCTGCTGAGTTCCTCCAGCGTTTTGTGTGTGTTGCTATACAGTAATTCTTTGGTTGACCATGCCATTTGTGGATAAGACGAACACTATCCTATTGGGATGCTGTTAATAAGTGTTTGGGTTCTTATTAGCTTATCTCTTGTCTCAAGTTTCACAATAAGTTGAAATTTATTATGTTCTAAAAAAAATAAAGAACATATCCAGATACTGGATTATCAGACAAGGTTTGGTCCATTATCATTCCTGCGCTCCTCTGGGAACCCATTTCTGTCCATTCTTGTCCTCTTGACTCTAGTCCAGGCATTCCCAACTTTTTTTTATGCCATTAAGCAAGTGGTCGGTAGATCCCACGTTGTGAACTCTGCTGTAGTCTGTCTTCTCAGATGTGACTGGATATGTTTCAGTTCCACTTGTATAAATTCCTCTAAAACCTTATACTTTGCTCTGTGATCTCCTATCTCTATTCAGTTACTTCTACTCATCTAATATCACATTCAGATTCTGTTCCCATTTCCTGCACATATCCATCCTTGCGAATAATTGCTCATATCTGTCTTCCTTTGCCAGCTTCATGGCATACAGTTTTGATATGGCTTATCCTTGTTTGCATACAGTTAAATGATTGAATTGGAAATATAAAAATAGATGCTGAAAACATGAATCAAAAACAAAAAAATTAGGAAAACTCATGTGCTCGGGCAGCACATGTGGAAAGAGGAACAGCCAATGTGTCTGGCCTAATACTTTTGTCAGATCTTATTGCATTAGGGTTACTGAACAGAAAAAATTATTTTAGTAGAGACATATTTAAACAATATATTCTTGCAGCATTTTTTCAGTTAACAGAAATACTAGCATTTGCTTATTTTATTTATTTGCAATATGATTCTTTTACCCTTATTGCTTAGCCCTACTTCCCATCACACCTTATGATAACAATTTTACAACTGTTCACAGATCCTCCCTTTTCCTTTCAGCCCGCACTCTCAACTCCCCGCACTTTCCCAATCTCCCTCCTCTCCAGCTCTCTCTCACTCAGATGAAGTCACCTTACCTGCAGACTATGATGACTGGGTGAAATTACCAAGTGTGGGGGTAAGTGACAGATGGAGTTCTGATCCTTGGGCCACAGGTCTGCTCATGACGTTCAAACCCAGCAAGATCTTCTGTCTCCTGTTGTTGATGATCTCCTCACTTCCCTCTGCTGATCAGTCTCCTATCAGCCTTTGTTGATCATCCCCTCGTAGCCAACAATCTCCCCTTTCACCACACCTGATGATTCCTCACACCCCCGACGCCGAAGATCCTGTAAATTCCCCATTGCTGGTGTTCCTTGAACTATCTCACTCTCAATCCCAACTAGACTATTGATGATATTTATGTCTAATTAATATATAACTTATTTTCTAAGTGTGGTCTGAAAGAAAGATGCCACTTAGCGGGAAAGAGAGCCGTGAAAATTTATGAAGTTGTTGCTGGAACTAAGGGAGTCCAGGGTCTCAAGTAAGTTATGCAGAGAGATCGGCACTTTATCATTGGCGTATAGAAGAATGAGGGGCATAGACAGGGTGAAAGTGCATAGCAGTTTCCCAGAGTTGGGCATTCAACAAATAGAGCACGTAGATTTAGCATGAAAAGGGAGGTATTTAATAGGAACCTGAGTCCATTGTCTTATTAAATGGGAACCATAATCAACATGGACTAGTTGGTCTAAAGAGCCTGTTTCTGCACTCTATGATGCTCCTGTGATGTGGCTGCAAGCAAGTTTTCCATTATTGCTGCCCCTCATTGACCATAAACTCTGGTTGACTTGACTACTGCAGAATCCTTGCTGCCTCTTTTCCTGACACATCTACATCGACCCCATGCCTAATACATGTATGCCCTGTAGCAAACCCATGCACATGCTGGTTCTCAGGTTTGTTATCATCTTAAAATGTGCTGTGTATTATGACATTATGGATAGCATCATTTGAATCAATGAAAATAAGAATTGTCATATCTACCAGTTCAGTTCTCTATCATGAAGTTTGATATCTTCTGATTCTGTGGTCGTTGACTTGAACAAATCTTAAGCCTGGGGTGTTACTCTTAAAAATATTCACCCTTAAGACTGCGGAGGCTATTGGCCTTGTAGTGGTTCACAAATGTATCCTGCGTGAGCCCCCAAATGCTGTGACTGAATTAAAATAGATCCACATAGAAACTGTAATGGAAAAATATAAAAGTCTTCTTTTAACAAACTAAATTATTTACAAGAATAATCCGTGCAATGCCTTTTCATTCTTTACATTCATAGCCAATGCATCAAAAACTCTGTGTCCACTCATATGTCACTCTGGGGAGGAACACTACTACAGTAATTGAGGGGCTTCCTCTCCCAACCCAACTCCTTCTTCTCCCATTGCAAAAGAACCCTACACTGGGGTCCTTCGCCACCAAGCCCTTGTGGCGGCTGCACTATGCTTCAGTGCAGTTCGCAGCACATTCCACTCAGCCTGAACTGTGCCAGTTGGTAGCTTTCTTCCATGGACATCAAGATGTGCTGTTAGACCAACGACTTTCAGGCAGAACAAAGGGCACCTTTCACAAGGTTGATGATCTGCCAGCAGCACTTGATGTTTATGTCTGTGTGTGTCTCTGGTCAGAGATTAGAGAGTCTTCCGTCACAGGATAAACCATGACACAGGCCCTTGCAGATTTTGCCACACTCTCTTCAAAAATCCACAATCCACAAAGGTGTGAGCTACTGTTTCTTCCCCAGTACCGTCATCCCATGGGCAATGCATGGTGGGAGTGATGCTCTGGGCATGCAGGAAGGATCCGGCTGGGACGGTCTTTCACACCACCAGCCAGACAAGATTTTGTTGTTTATTGGTGAGATGTGGTGATGAGGCATTCTGCAAGATAGACTGGACTGTCTGCTCAGGAAGCCACCCCACTGTGTCCATCATATCCTTCCCCTGCAGTATCCGCAGGACGTTCCATGCTGACCACTGCCTGGTGGACTTGTGGTCAAAGCTGTTGGTCCTGAAGAACATTTCCACAAAGAACAGGTTTACGACAATGTTTAGCTGACAGGGATGTGGTGCAGCAACAGGGCCAGATCCATCTTTCTCTACAAAGGGGACTGATAGAACCTGAACACATAGTGAGTACTACTTG
Source organism: Hypanus sabinus (assembly GCF_030144855.1). Lineage (NCBI taxonomy): Eukaryota > Metazoa > Chordata > Chondrichthyes > Myliobatiformes > Dasyatidae > Hypanus > Hypanus sabinus. The sequence continues at coordinate 101,211,751 of NC_082715.1, read as the reverse complement.
TGTTCTTGTACTTAGGTTATTCACACAACCTGATGCAGCCACACATGAAGATGATCATCAGGGTGAGGGCAACATTGGGAACATTTTTGCTCCTGTTGTCCAGGGACTTCTGCATTGTGACCCAACTGACCCGCACCATCTTGGATCCCCAGACGAACCTGAAGACAGCTTGGGTGATTCAAGCTGGAAGAGCAGGAGATAGGCCACACCTGTGCCAAGTGCAGCATCACTGAGAGCACACCACACCTGATGACCAACTTCTTCTCAGTTATTCATAGGGAGCACACTACCCACAGTCCCAATTTGTTTTACCTTTCCAGTCCACTCCAGCCTATTTCTGTTGCATGCCTCGGCCCCTCCAAATCAGATTCCAAGCACATTGAGGCAATTAGATCTGAAGGTGAAGAGGATACCGGATCATTTGGACCAGCTGCCAAAGAACATGGCCTCCATTATTTATATGGTTAACTCTGGACCCTAGTGTCAACTCAAACTGGTCACAGATGCTGATCAAACTCTGAACCAACTTGGATTCAAGCAGAAGGCAGTGATGTTGTCCATGTACAAGGAAGCTTTTACTTGGGTCCCTCCACTGCCCAGCAACATCACCTCCCTTATGCTCTCGCCCCTTCCTGATGGCTTTGGCAAAGGATTCTATACAAGACAGGGGAGAGTGGGTAACCCTGCCTTGCTCCAGACTTGATGAGGAAACTATCTGTTTCCCACTCATTGCATTGGACTGCACTGCAGATGTTCGTATGGAGTGATTGGATCCACTTCTGGATTCACTTTCCAAAACCCATTTTGGAGAGCGTGCCCATCATGTACGTGTGTGATATCCTGTCAAAGGCTTTCTCCTGGTCCAAGCTGTCCAGACGGGTGTCCACTCCCTGTCCTTCTGGTAAACTATGAAGTCCCTAAACAGCGCAAGGTTGTCAAAGATCTTCTTAGCACTGGATTTTTCTGAGTGGATCAAATGTCCCTGAACAGACTTGATCTTGTTAGCAATGGCCTTGGACAGGTTCTTATTGTCTACATTCAACAATGAAATGAGTTCAATTCTGGTGTCACCTCTGTCCCCCTTCTGCTTGTAGATGTGGGCAATGATCGCATTCGTCATCGGTTTGAAGCATAGGATTGTACACTTCTAGCAGGACCAGGCTCATCCAGTCCCAGAGAGCCCTCCAAAGTTGGAGGCAAAATTATTGATGTTCTCTTTATTTACACAGCGGACCTTCAAGAGAGAGAGTCCAGGAGAATCTCACTCTCCTGACACTATGTTTGATAGTTCTTCAACACAAAGGTAACAATAAATGATTAACTACTACTCCAGTTGCTTCAATCACCTACTTAGCTTTAACTTTTTCTATATATTCATGTAATTATGTATTTACACAGGATTATGTATTTACAATGGTAGCACATCCCAACTAGCGGATACTCATTGAATATTCAATACTGGTGTCTGTTCCAAAAGCCAGACATCCAATGCATGCCCCTTTTATTACGGATAGCTCCATGAATATGCAACTAACCAGAAGTTTAAGGCTACATCCACATTAGACCGGATAATTTTGAAAACGCCGGTTTCACGTAAGAGCAATAGGCGTCCACACTATGCGATTTTGAAAATACCTCTATCCACACTGAAACAGAGATTTCGGTGAATCTCCTCCTACTGGGCATATGCAGGACACATCTACCGAAAACAAGCGACATGTTTGGTGTCAAGACTTGCTGTAAAAGTGCGCGTTTGCGTAGTTACAGACTAGAAAAATTTAAAACGATGGACAGCTGTTGGCTCTCACGCAGGAGAACTTAAAACTAAAAAAAAAACAAATACTGGAGCGTACGGCGGCAACTGTCAGGGAGTTCACCGACAGATTGACCTGGATGACGACGAACATTGAAAGACTGACTAACTCTGTTGCATTAATAAAGCACCTTGTTAAATGTATAAAACATGTCCGCATCAGTGTTATTTTGTATTTCCATATAATGTTACATTAGGCTGTTAAACATCTATGGTCAGAGAAGTACTTGCATAAAGAGGTAAACCACCTTCATACGAGCAAGGACAGAAAACGACAAAGTGAGTACAGTATACTTATTTATTCAGTAAGTTATGGGTCAAAGCATTTGGTGAGGTACATTTCTAACTCTTCTGGCTTCAGTCTCGTTGCCGTCTGTTCTGAAATTGTTAGGTTTCGTTCGAGAAAACAATGAAATAGCGCGTTGTGTTCTGATAGTGTTTTCAGAAGTCTCCGGTTACGCCGTCCACACTGATCTGCTGGAGCAGCGTTTTCAAAAATATCCACCTTGGAAAGCGTTTTTGAAAAGCTCCGGTTTCAGGAGACGAAAACAGCGTTTTAGTGTGGACGGAGGGTAAAAACCAAAAGAAAAAGCTTCGGTTACGGATTTATCCAGCATAGTGTGGACGTAGCCTAAGAGACAAAACAGATCGGTCCTGCACTGTGCCTTAAATGGCAAGGATGCACTGTTAACAATGTGCTAATAGCAGGAACTTTCATCTATTTCAAGACTCAAGATTCAAGATTGTTTAATGTTTTTCAGTGAGCAAGTATAAAGGAGAATGAAATAATTGTTACTCCAGCTCTAATGCAGCCCAAAAAACCCACACACAATGAGATGAAGAACACAATAATAATATAAAAACACAATAAATATAAATACATAATATAGTTTACATACACAGATTGATTGTATGTCCATAAAATGATACTAGGCACAGGAGTGTCCATACATAAGGTGACTGACAGGAAATGATAATGTAGAGGTGGCTGGGCAGGTTAGTGAGTGGAGGTGTTGATCAGTTTTACTCCTTGGGTTTAAAACAGTAAAAGATAGGGCACTAGAGAGTGTGGTAGAAGAAAGGGATCTGGGAAAATAGATCCATAGTTCATTGAAAGTGACACTTTGAGTCCACAGGTCCTGAAATGGTTGCTAGCTAGCTTTCTCCCTGATGGGAGTGGGACAAGCACTCTATGAACAGGGTGGTTGGGATTCTTTGTGATGTTACTGGCCCTTTTCTGGCAACTTCCTGTGTATATATATATATATATATATCCTTGATAGCAGGTAGGCTGGTGTTTTCCCCTATGTAGTCTCAATGAGACTGAATCTGAATGCCCCATTAAATTGTGTACAGGGTTATTTCCTGAAAGTTGGTTCTTATTTTAGTTGATCCATAATTATTCTAACTCCAGAATGTTCCCTAACACTGAGTACTTCTACAATTTTCCATAAAATGTTGATCCAATAACAACAGGATCTGAGATAATAAAAAGCAATAAGACTTTTCAACCATTTCAGAATCTTTAACTCTCAGCTTTATTAATCCTGCTTTTCTGAATTTAGGACACAAATGTGAAAGCACATCACAAAAGTTCAAAACTCATTCAACTGCTCGCAGTTTAATATTTTCTCTCTTTAAGAGCTGGCTTGCCAGTCGGAACGTGCTCAATAGAAGTGGCATTCCTAAAGGAAGCATTCTCTCTCTATCTCAGACTCACATTCTACATTAAAACATGAAAGGATAAATTACACATCATTGATTGGACAATAACAGAATTAACTTGAACATGAATCAAAGAACTCTGCAATAGGATGCTTCAACCAAATTGCTGCAGATACAAAGCCATGATGAAAAGCGGAGCCTTTTCATCAAACAGTAGTCATCAAAATGGTATCCATGGATTTCTTTGTAAATTTTTGTATCTCCTCATTTTCTGTTTTGGTGTTAGGAAAAATCAAATGATCAAGGAGTAATTCAACACCGGACCCATTCAGTTGGTCGAAGTTTATTATTTTACAGCAGTGGGGAGCAAGCTTCTGAATGTCTCAGAAAACATTCTCCACCAAACAAAGGAAATCATGTAATAGAGTCATCGTCACAGAAAAGCACAGTACAAACAGGCCCTTTGGTCCATTCAGCCTGTGCCAAACTGTTTCGACTGCCTACTCCCACCAATCTGCACGAGGACCATAGCCCAAACTTCTCTTAAATGTTGGAGTTGACCTTGCATACTGCACTTGTTCTGGCAGCTCATTCCACAGTCTCACAACCCTCTGAGTGAAGAAGTTTCCCTTCATATTTCTCTTAAACTTCTTACCTTTCACCCTTAACCCATGACCTCTGGTTGTAATCCCACTCAAACTCAGTGGAAAAAGCCTACTTGCATTTACCCTCTCTATACCCCTCATAATTTTGTATATATCTATCAAATCTCCTCTCAATCTTCTTCATCCAAGGAGTAAAGACCAATCTATTTGCTTTTCTTATAATTCACCTGGCAACAACCTTGTAAATATTCTCTTTACTCTTTCAACCTTATTTACATCTTTTCCATGAACAAAACTGTGCAGAATACTCCAAATTAGGCCTCAGCAATGTCTTATAGAACTTTAACATAACGCCCCATCTCCTGTACTCGATACTTTGATTTACGAAGGTCAATGTGCTTAAAGCTTTCTTTACAAACTTATCTGTCCGTGATGCCACTTTCACTGAACTATGGATCTATATTCCCAGATCCCTTTCTTCTACCCCACTCCTTAGTGCCCTACCCTTCACTGTTATAAACTAACAACACTTGTCTGCATTAAATTCCATCTGCCATTTTAGCCCATTTTTCCACCTTTTCCAGATCCCACTGTAAGCCGTGAAAGTTTTCCTCGCTGTTCACTACAACCCAATCATGTAAAATATTTATACATTTTATGTCAGCCCATCTTGGCACATTATGAACCTATCATATTCTTAACTGATGGACATCTTTAAAGTTACTTTAACTGCCATACCTGAGCCTGTACAATGTCCTAATGTTCAGAATTCCTCTGGCACCCTCCAGCAGTGAGCATCTTCAGTAACAACAGGAATATAGTCATATCCCACAACATCAACAAACAGGATGGCAGAATATAGTATTAATGGTAAGACTTTTGGCAGGGTAGAGGATCAAAGGATCTTGGGGTTTGAGTCCACAGGGCACTCAAAGCTGCTGCGCAGGTTGACACTGTGGTTAAGAAGGCATACGGTGTATTGGCCTTCATCAATCGTGGAATTGAATTTAGGAGCCAAGAGGTAATGTTGCAGCTATATAGGAGCCTGGTCAGACACCACCTGGAGTACTGTGCTCAGTTCTGGTCGCCTCACTACAGGAAGGATGTGGAAACTATAGGAAGGGTGCAGAGGATATTTACAAGGATGTTGTCTGTATTGGGGAGCATGCCTTATGAGAATAGGCTGAGTGAACTTGGCCTTTTGTCATTGGAGCGACGGAGGATGAGCGATGACCTGGTAGTGTCCCCTTCCAATGTACTTTGGCCAGCTCCTCGCTCACGTCTCTGTAATTCACTTTACTCCACTCTAATAATGATACATCCAACTTTATCTTCTTCTTCTCAAAGTAGATACCTCATATGATGATTTTTGTTTCCTAAGGGCACCTTTACCTTAAGTTTCCTGATCAAATCTGGATTATTACACAACACCCAATCTCTAATTGCCTTTTGAAGAGATAATACATGGAGTTAGGCAGTCAACTGCAAAGCAGGATCTCCAGGGTAGTAACCTCTGGATTGCTCTCCGTGCGATGTGGCAGAGAGGGTAAGAATAGAATGATTAGGATCTCCTCTAGGGAATGTATGACCTGTACAACAAGGTTAGGTTGCACCTGAACCAGGGATGATTAATATCCTTGTGGGCAGGTTTACTAGAGCTGCTGGGGAGGATTTACACTAATTTGGCAGGGGGGTGGGAACCAGAGTGATAGGCCGAGGATGGGGCAGTTAGTGTACAGCAAGATGCAGTGTGTAGTGAGGCTATGAGGAAGGCCAGGCAGATGATAGAGTAAAATTGCAGTCAGTGGGATGAGTTAAAGTGTAACACGAGGCTAAAATCAAAAAGGGTGATGAATATAGAACTGAAGGTATTATATTTAAAAAGGGCAGAAATTCTAAATCGGGTTTCACTTGGAGAAGGAAGTCAGAGGATCAGAATGGGGGTGAGGTGGGAGCCATTTTGATTTTTTCTTATTCTCATTGGAGTTAAGAGAGGTGGGACTGCGCAGGCATGTGACATCGGGCAGTAAAGCGGGGAAGATATTAAAAGGGCAGAAATTCTAAATCAAGTTTCATTTGGAGAAGGAAGTCAGAGGATCAGAATGGAAGTGTGGTGGGAGCCATTTTGTTTTTATTTCAATTCTGATCAGAGTTAAGAGAGGCGGGACTGCTCAGGCATGTGACGTCAGGCAGTGAAGTGGGAAAGATTTAAAAAAGGCACAGCCCTAAACAGCAGGCAACGTCGTTTGTGGGCAGTGGAGTGAGCCAGGAGCAGAGTGAGGGCTTAAGGGCTTTGGCTCAATGTGCTTAGGCGGAAGCGGGCAAGGCAAGGTAGGTTTAGGTTTCAGCTTTTCCTGTTATTTGAGGAAAGGGGAAGTATGAGTGTGAGGGCAGCTTGTTGTTCTCGGTGTCGGATGTGGGAGGTCCTGGAGTCTTCTAGCTTCCCAGACGTCCACATCTGCGCCAGGTGCACCAAACTGCAGCTCCAAAGGGACCGTGTTAGGGAACTGGAGCTGCAGCTTGATGACCTTCGTCTGGTCAGGGAGAGTGAGAAGTTGATATTGAGGAGTTACAGGCAGGTGGTCACTCCGGGACCACGGGAGGCAGATAGGTGGGTTACAGTCAGGAAGGGGAAGAGGCAGGTACTAGAGAGTACCCCAGTGGCTGTACCTCTTGACAATAAGTACTCCTGTTTGAGTACTGTTGGGGGGGGGGGGGAAACATTCTACCTGGGGGAAGTGACAGTGGCTGTGCCTCTGGCACAGAGTTCAGCCCTGTGGCTCAGAAGGGTAGGGAAAGGAAGAGGAAGGCAGTAGTAATAGGGGACTTGATAGTTAGGGGGTCAGATAGGTGATTCTGTGGATGCAATCAGTAGACCCAGATAGTAGTTTGCCTCCCTGGTGCCAAGGTCTGGGATGTTTCTGACTGCATCCAGGATATCCTGAATGAATGAGGGTGAGGAGCCAGAGGTCGTGATACATATAGGTACCAATGACATAGGTCGGAAAAGGGAAGAGGTCCTGAAACGAGAGTATAGGGAGTTAGGAAGGCAGTTGAGAAGAAGGACCGCAAAGGTAGTAATCTCGGGATTACTGCCTGTGCCACACGACAGTGAGAGTAGGAATGGAATGAGGTGGAGAATTAATGCGTGGCTGAGGGATTGGAGCAGGGGGCAGGGATTCAAGTTTCTGGATCATTGGGACCTCTTTTGGGGTAGGTATGACCTATACAAAAAGGATGGGTTACATTTGAATCCTAGGGACCCAATATCCTGGTGGGAAGGTTTAATGGAGCTGTTAGGGAGGGTTTAAACTAATTTGGCAGGGGGATGGGAACCAGAATAATGGAGTGGAGGAGAAGGAAAACAGAAATAGATCTAAGGTAGTGAGCACTAAGGATGTCAGGAAGGACAGGCAGGTGATGGAGCAAATTTGCAGCCACTGGGATGAATTTCAGTGCAATCAATGCAAAAAGTACCAAGTACTGGACTTAGGGTGTTATACTTAAATGCATACAGCATAAGGAATAAGGTGGATGATCTTGTCGTACTGCTACAGATTGGCAGATATGATATTGTGGCCATCACTGAGACGTGGCTAAAGGATGCATGTCTCTGGGAGCTGAACATCCAAGGATACATGGTGTATCGGAAGGATAGGCAGGTAGGTAGAGGGGGTGGCGTGGCTTTAATGGTAAGAAATTATATTAAATCATTAGAAATAATTGACGTAGGATCGGAAGGTACAGAATCTTTATGGATTGTGCTAAGAAATCGCAGGGGTAAAAGGACCCTGATGGCAGTATAGGCCTCCAAACAGCTGCAGTGATGTGGACTACAAATTACAACAGGAAATAGAAAAGGCTTGCCAGAAGGGCAGTGTTATGATAATTGTGGGGGTTTTAACATGCAAGTGGATTGGGAAAATCAGCTGGGCACTGGATCTCAAGAGAGAGAATTTGTAGAGTGTCTACGAGATGGCTTTTTCGAACAGCTTGTTGTTGAGCCCACTAGGGGATCAGCTGTATTGGATTGGGTATTGTATAATGAACCAGAGGTGATCAGAGAGATTGAGGTGAAGGAACCGTTAGGAGGCAGTGATCGTAACATGAATGAGTTCACTGTGAAATTTGAGAAAGAGAAGTCGAAATCCGATGCGTCGGTATTTCAGTGGAGTAAAGGAAATTACAGTGGCATGAGAAAGGAACTGGCCAAAGTTGACTGGAAAGGGACACTAACGGGAAGGACGGCAGAGCAGCTGTGGCTGGAGTTTATGCAAGAAGTGAGGAAGGTGCAAGACAGATATATTCCAAAGAAGAAGAAATTTTCAAATGGAAAAAGGATGCAACCGTGGCTGACAAGAGAAGTCAAAGCCAAAGTAAAAGCAAAGCAGAGGGCATACAAAGAAGCAAAAATTAGTGGGAAGACAGAGGATTGGGAAGTTTTTAAAAGCTTACAAAAGTAAGTTAAGAAGGTCATTAAAAGGGAAAAGACAAACTATGAAAGGAAGCTAGCAAATAATATCAAAGAGGATACTAAAATCTTTTTCAATATAAAGAGTAAAAGACAGGTGAGAGTAGATATAGGACCGATAGAAAATGATGTTGGAGAAATTGTAACGGGAGATAAGGAGATGGCGGATGAACTGAACGAGTACTTTGCATCAGTCTTCACTGAGGAAGACATCAGCAATATAACGGGCATTCAAGGGTGTCAGGGAAGAGAAATATGCACAGTCACAATTACGACAGAGAAAGTACTCAGGAAGCTGAATAGTCTAAGGGTAGATAAATCTCCTGGACCAGATGGAATGCACTCTCGTATTCTGAAGGAAGTAGCAGTGGAGATTGCGGAGGCATTAGCAATGATCTTTCAAAAGCTGATAGATTCTGGCCTGGTTCCGGAGGACTGGAAAATTGCAAATGTCACTCTGCTATTTAAGAAGGGGGCAAGGAAGCAAAAAGGAAATTATAGACCTGTTAGCTTGACGTCAGTGGTTGGGAAGTTGTTGGAGTCGATTGACAAGGATGAACTTACAGAGTACCTGGAGGCATATGACAAGATAAGCAGAACTCAGCATGGTTTCCTTAAAGGAAAATCCTGCCTGACAAACCTAGTGCAATTTTTTGTGGAAATTACAAGTAGGCTAGACAAGGGAGATGCAGTGGATGTTGCGTATTTGGATTTTCAGAAGGCCTTTGACAAGGTGCTGCACATGAGGCTGCTAAACAAGATAAGAGCCCATAGAATTACGGGGAAGTTACATATGTGGATAGAGCATTGGTTGATTGGCAGGAAACAGAGAGTGGGAATAAAAGGATCCCATTCTGGTTGGCTGCCAGTTACCAGTGATGTTCCACAGGGGTCCGTGTTGGGGCCGCTTTATTTTACGTTATATATCAACGATTTGGATTATGGAATAGATGGCTTTGTGGCTAAGTTTGCTGATGATACAAAGATAGGTGGAGGGACCGGTAGTACCGAGGAAACAGAGAGTCTGCAGAGAGACTTAGATAGATTGGGGGAATGGGCAAAGAAGTGGCAAATGAATTACAATGTCAGAAAGTGTACGGTCATGCACTTTGGTGGAAGAAGTAAACGGGCAGACTATTATTTAAATGGGGAGAGAATTCAAAGTTCTGAGATGCAACGGGACTTGGGAGTCCTCGTGCAGGATACCCTTAAGGTTAACCTCCAGGTTGAGTCAGTGGTGAAGAAGGCAAATGCAATGTTGGCATTCATTTCTAGAGGAATAGAGTATAGGAGCAGGGATGTGATGTTGAGGCTCTATAAGGCACTGGTAAGACCTCACCTGGAATACTATGTGCAGTTTTGGGTTCCTTATTTAAGAAAGGATGTGCTGACATTGGAGAGGGTTCAGAGAAGATTCACTAAAATAATTCCGGGAATGAGAGGGTTAACATATGAGGAATGTTTGACCACTCTTGAACTGTACTCCTTGGAGTTTAGAAGATTGAGGGGGGACCTCATAGAAACATTTCGAATGTTGAAAGGCATGGACAGAGTGGATGTGGCAAAGTTGTTTCCCATGGTGGGGGAGTCTAGTACGAGAGGACATGACTTAAGGATTGCAGGGCGCCCATTCAGAACAGAGGGGGTGGTGAATCTATGGAATTTGTTGCCACAGGCAGCAGTGGAGGCCAAGTCATTGGGTGTATTTAAGGCAGAGATTGATAGGTATCTGAGTAGTCAGGGCATCAAAGGTTATGGTGAGAAGGCAGGGGAATGGGACTAAAGGGGAGATTGGATCAGCTCATGATGAAATGGCTGAGCAGACTCGATGGGCCGAATGGCCAAGTTCTGCTCCTTTGTCTTATGGTCTAATGGTCTATTTGAATGCAGGCTGTATATGGAATAAAGTAGATCATCTTAAGGCACAGTTTAGAGATTGGCAGGTATAATGATGTGGCATCTCTAAACCTTAGCTGAAAGGAGCTCATAGTTGAGAGCTTCATATCCAAGGATACACATTATATTGAAAGGACAGGCAGATAAGCAGAGGGGTGGGTTGATCTATTGTTTACAAATGAAATCCAATCCTTGGAAAGAGGTGACATAAGATCGGAAGATGTAAAAACATTATGGGTAAGAGTTAAGAATCTGCAAGGGTAAAAAGACCCTGAATGGAGTTGTATACAGGCCTCCGAACAGTAACCAGGATGTAGGCTACAAATCACAATGGGAGATAATAAAAGTTATGTAAAAAGGGTAATGTTGCTATGATCATGGGGGATTTCAATATACAGGTACGATTCAGAAAATCCAGTCAGTGCTGGATCCCAGGAGATGGAATTTGTAGAATGCCTATGAGATGGTTTTTTAGAGCATTTTGTGGTCGAGCCCAGTGGGTGAAAGGCAATTCTGGATAGGGTGTTGTGTAATGATCCAGATTTGATTAGGAAGTTTGAGGTAAAGATGCCCTTAGGAGACAAAAGTCATCATATGAGATATTTACCTTGAGAAGAAGCTAAAGTTGGATGTATCAGTATTAGAGTGGAGTAAAATGAATTACAGAGGCATGAGAGAGGAGCTGGCCAAAGTACATTGGAAGGGGACACTACCAGGGATGATGGTGAAACAGCAGTGTTTATGGGGGGGGGGGAATTCAGAAGGTGCAGAAAAGGTACATGGCAATGATGATGAAGTATTCTAAAGCGAGGATGAAGTAAATGTGGGTGACAAGGGAAGGCAAAGACAGCATAAATCCGAAAGAGAGGGCATATAATATAGCCAAAATTAGTGGGAAGTTAGAGAACTGGGAATCTTTTTAAAACCAACTGAAGGCAACTCAAAAAGCCATAAGAAGAAAGAAGATGAAATATGAAATTAAGCTAGCTAATAATATAAAAGACAATGCAAAAAACTTTTTTCAGATATATAAAGAGTGAAAGAGAGATGAGACTGGATAAAGGACCATTGGAAAATGATGCTGGAGAGGTAGTAATGAGGGAAAAAGAAATGGGGGACAAACTTTATAAGTGTTTTCCATTAGTCATCGCTGTGGAAGACACTAACAGAATTCCAGAAATGTGAGAATGTTAGAGAGCAGAAGTGAGTGTCGTCACTATTACAAAGGAGAAGGTGCTTGGAGAGCTGAAAAGCCTGGACTAGGTGGACCTCAGCCCAGGGTACTGGAAGAGGTTGCTGAAAAGATTGCAGAGGCATTAATAATGATCTTTCAAAAATCACTGGACTCTGGAAGTGTTCCTGAGGACTGGAAAATTGTAAGTGTTGCTTCACGCTTTAGGAAAGGAGGGAAGCAGGAGAAAGGAAATTATAGGCCAGTTAGCCTGACTTCAATAGTCAGAAAGATTTTGGAGTCCATTATTAAAGATGAGATTTCAGGGTACTTGGGGGCACATGATAAAAATAAAATCTTGCCTGAAAAATTTGTTGGAATTCTTTGAGGAAATAACAGGCAAGATAGACAAAGGAGAGTCTGTGGATGTTGTTTATTTAGACTTTCAGAAGGCCTTTGACAAAGTACTGCTCATGCGGGTTCTTAACAAGCTTTGAGCCCATGGTAATATAGGAAAGATACTAGCATGGATAGAAGATTGGCTAACTAACAGAAGGCAAAGGGAATAAAAGCTGCCGATGTCTAGTGTTGTTCCTTAGGGGTTGGTGTTGGGTCCACTTCTTTTCACATTGTATGTCAATTATTTGGATTAAGGAATTGATGACTTTGTAGCCAAGTTTGCGAATGATACAAAGATAGGTGGAGGTGCAAGTATTGTTGAGAAAGTAGGGTATCTGCAGAAGGACTTAGACAGATTGGGGGAATAGACAAAGAAGTGGCAGATGGAACACACATTGGGAATTATGTGGTCATGCACTTTGACAGAAGTAATAAAGGTGCGGATTATTTTGTAAGTGGGGAGAAAATTCAAAAATCAGAGGTGCAAAGGGACTTGGGAATCCTTGTGCAGGGTTCCCTAAAGGTTAACTTGCAGGTTGAGTGGATGGTAAAGAAGGCTAAATACCATGTTAGTATTCATTTCGAGAGGACTAGAATACAAAAGCAAGGATGTGATGCTAATACATTATAAAGCAATGGTCAGCAGCACTTAGAGTACTGTGAGCAGACTTTGCACATTATCTAAGAAAAGATGTGCTGCCATCAGAGAAGGTTCAGAGGAAGTTCACAAGAATGATTCCAGGAATGAAAAGATTAGCATATGAGGAATGTTTGATACCTCTGTGCCTGTATTCACTGGAGTTTAGAAGAATGAGGGGAATCTCACTGCAGCCTATCAAATATTGATAGGATAAAGTGCATGTGGAGAAAATTTTTCCTTTAGTGGGGGAATCTAAGACCAGAAGGCACAATATCAGAATTGAGAGATATCCATTTAGAACTGAGCTGAGGAAACACTTCTTTATCCAAAGGTTGGTGAATCAGTGGAATTCATTGCTACAGGTGGCTGTGGAGGCCAGGACATTGGGTAGATTTAAGGAGGAGGCCGATAGGTTCTTATTTAATTAGGGCATGAAAGGCCAGGAGAAGAAGGCAGGAGAACTGGTTTGAGAGGGAAAATGGATCAGCCATGATGAAATGGTGGAGCAGACTTGATGGTCCAGATGTCCTAATTCTGCTCCTATGTCTTCTGGTCAAAGTGCTGATTTGTTTTTACCTTTTGGCATACACACAGTGAGGATCACTATTACACCAAGGTGTAGTAGGGAATTGAAAGTGCTGTCATTGAAGGTGTTGTTGGTCTCTGATTGCCCAATCAGCAGTGATGCCGTCTCTTCCTTGTTTCTTCTTTCTCCTGCTCTCTCGCATCCTGCTATTAAGGAAAGACCACTATATTGTTGGGTTATTCACAGTGCAACAGCTAGCTGGAAATGTCTGTAGTAGGCAGTGGATACATTATTTGACTATGCAGATGATGTGCTCTTTGAGGCCGAGAGTTGTTGCAAGTTATAGGTACGTTCTGTCCATGCCCATAGGCCTTGCATAGAAATGGGAACCAGCTAAGGAATGGATACCCATGTCTCCCAGCAGCCACACTCCTGTTAGGTTGAGAATGTAACGGATGGACTAAGAGTTACATTTATTTTTATTTTGTCATACAGTGCGGATAGGCCCTTCCAGCCCCCCGAGCCACGCCACTTCAGCAGCCCCTAACACCCCCGATTAACCCGAACCTAATCTCTGACAATTTACAATGACCAATTAACCTACCCAATGCAGCTTTGGACTGTGGGAGAAAAGCGGAGGACCCGGAGAAAACCCATGCATTCGATAGGGAGGATATACAAAGACTCCTTGAGGAACAGCACTGAAATGGAACTCTGAACTCTGGAATGCCCCGACCTGTAGTAGTCTCACGCTAACTGCTATGTTACCGTGACAACTATCCCAATGATTTGCTCTGTATTTTTGACTAGTATTCTAGGACTGCAGACTTTATAAAAGCAGAGCCCTAGATCTATTTTGCAGTGACTTCCATGTGATGGAAGCCTGATACATGATGAATCCACTTGCTCCCACTGCCAGTTGGTCTCTACCAAGAGAGAAGAAGATGTATTTATTTCTCTAGAGCACAGAATGTCTGTGATTTTTTTTAATACAGCAGTGTGGAGCAAATTGTGAAATATTGTCAAATATGTCCAATAATTAGCAACATACACAAAATGCTTGAGGGTCACAGAAAGTCAAGCAATGCTTCAGGCTGTATCTCTTCACCCAGATTGTTTATCCTTCTCCATAGATGCTGCCTGACTTGCACAGATCCTTCAGCATTTTTTTATGTGTTGCTCAAGTTTTCCAGTATCTGTAGAAATTCTGGTGTTTATATCCAGACCTTAACCCCCTTGTTAAGCTGACACTGGATCTACAAGAAGCCAGTCTTGTCCTTCTTTAAATATGCAGATCATTTTTGATTATGTCACTGGCACTCAATTAGTGTGTTCGGAATCAGAAAATCAGAATCAGATTTAATATCATCGGCAAATGTAATGAAGTTCGTTGACTTGATGGCAGCAGCACAAAGCAATATGTAATAATAGAGAAAAAACTGTGAAGTACAGTAGGTATATATAAGTAATAGTTAAATTAAATAAGCAGTGTGGAAATAGGAATAAAAAAAAATAAGTAGAGAGTTAGTGTCCCAGGGTTCAATGTCCATTCAGAAATCGGATGGCAGAGGGGAAGAAGCAGTTCCTGAATCATTGAGTGTGAGCCTTCACACTTCTGCTGGTAGCAATGAGAATTTGGCATTACCTGGGAGCTGAGGGCCCTTAATTATGGATTCCGCCTTTTTGAGGCGTTGCTCCTTGACGATGTCCTGGATATTATGGAAGCTAGTGCTCATGATGGGGCTGACTACTTTTACAACTCTCTGCAGGTGAGGACGAGGTTAGGCAGTGTCAAGGCTGGAGCAGTTGCCACCTTTCCCATGTGTTGGGTCCACTTCTTTTCACATTGTATGTCAATGATTTGGATTAAGGAATTGATGGCTTTGTAGCCAAGTTTGCAGATGATACAAAGATAGGTGGAGGTGCAAGTAGTGCACATGTTATTTTGTGTTAGAAATGGCCCAACGTACAAGTTTTAAATTTTACTATCATTTTCCTTACATACTAAAGAATCCAGAGTCCTTTTCCAGTTTCTGTCACCAATATTTCATCTCACTTAATCCGGGCTCCCTAGATCATGCTTTCTTCACCAATTATCCAAATGTATGGAGCTATCCAGTGATAACCCAGTTGTGTTCTCCTTCTGACAAATGTTTGCTCAAACACCAGGATTGAACTTTTCACTGGGTTTAGATAAATCATCCACAGGATTAATCGAAATGATGGCCATTAAGGTGAGCCAGAGTTTCACAACCTTGTAGAGTTCATGTTCCCCCCCCCCGCACCATTCCAGACTCACACTCAAGTGACCTACCCCCCTCATTTCCAAAGCCAAAAGGGGTTCCTGTCATTAAATGCATTATTTGCTGTTAAAAGAGGGGGCAATGAGAGGGCTTACAAACTCTAAAAGTTACAATAAAATTTTGCAAATGACACAGTATGTGGTGATTGAAATTCCGTTGGTATTCCTCTGATTTATTTGGAACCTTACATAAAGCAGCCATCACTCTACCATTAGAACTGCCACAGATCCTCATTAGTAAGATCAATGGTTTTGTTTTTATTCCCCAAGGCACAGCATGTTTTGTGTCTACTTATGATTCAAATGCACAACCCCCCAGGAGCACTTGAGCACAATTATATACTTGCATCTAGCCTAGTGTCTGCAGGTGAAACTTCTTTTCTAAAATTAAGGATCTTGACTTGATTAAAGCCCTTGGAGACCAGGTTGTGCTACAAAAATCCCGATCTTTAATATGTTATAAACTTGACACAGTCACGAATCGTTCCTGCAAGGCTAATCCTTTTGCGTGATCATTTCTGCTTGCTGGAAGTTTATTGTCATGAATACAAAAGGAGAAGCAGTTAAAGATCATGGGTTGATTGATACTGGCAGCGCTTCTGTTATTGCTGTGGAAGTTAGATATTGGAGTCAGATGTGGATGTGCAACACGATTATCACATTGTGATGCACATTCTGCAATCCAGTTGGCTGATGACAGTCAATCCAGAGTGGGTGGAGAGTATCAGCTGGAAGTATCATCCCCAGAGGGTGCTGCTCTGCTGTTCCTCCTGCTCAGCTTCAGAACCATGCGCTGATGCAAAAGGATGCCTACTTTTGTTGCTGCTGGAACGGAGTAGATTCCAACAAGTCTTTCCTCAACACTTCCATTCTCATCTCTGAGTTTGTAGACTTTTGTGTTGAGGCATCGGGCCAGAGATTGTTGTCCTAAAAATACAACAGGCATTAGACTTCACAAATATGTCTGGCTGTCAAATACCTTGAGATGGGCAGAGGTAAAACAAAGGTGATATATAAACACAATTTAATTTCTTTTGTTATCCTGAACAGTTTTTGACTTATTTTCTTTCAATGTTTAATTTTCAATCAAGTAATTAAAGTAGTAAATATTAAAATCACAAGAGGTTCTGCAGGTGCTGGAAATCCAGCAACATACACAAAATGCTGGAGTGACCCAACAGGAAGGCCGCATTTATGGAAAAGAATAAAATTTCAGGTCAAGACCCTTCATCAAAGCTCATATTAAGTGAGGTTTATGTTTTTCTAACATAGAAAGGAAAAGACTACAGAAAGGTAAATGGCTGTGAATTTGAGCTCTGTTATTGCTAGAAGGTGATAATCATGCACTGAAGATAAATATTTAAAGGAAGCTGTTGTGCCTGTGTTGCTGTATGCACAGGCAAATTAGCAGTTAGAGTTAGAAATGGTGTCCTTCATTGAATGCAATATCTTTCAATTAAACTGCAGTGCATGGGTATAGCAGTATCTCAAGTGTACTGAATTCATACAACACTACTCACCATTATATTTTCTGAAGGAGATTCTAAGGAGACCATTCATAATGAAACTGAGTTTTCAATCACTTTGTTCATCACAAATGTTCCAAGGACATTTCTGCATTTAAAAAATGCTACCACAAATACATTTGAGTTAGTGTACCTAAGCTATTAATCTGACATCCATAAAAGGTGAAAACAGAGTATCTCAGAAACACTTAGCAGGTGAGAATTTATGGTTCTATTGAAAGGTCTTTAATCTGAAGCATTAATTTTTTTCTCTTTCCACAGGCAGTGCTAAATCTGAGTAGCTCGGTTTTATTTGCAGCTTTTATAGGAGCAGAATTAAGCCATTTGGTCCCTTGAGTCTGCTCTACCATTTCATCATAATTGATCTAATTTCCCTATCAGCCTTCACTTTAAATAGACCCAATGACTGGCCTCCATTGCCATTTTTATTGCTTCTACTATACACTTCCTGACACTGTATTCTATCTGCCACTTTGTTGCCTGTTTCCCTAATTTGCCTAAGTCCTTCTGTAACCTCCCTGCTTCCTCAACACTACCTGCCTCTCCACCTATCTTCACATGTTCTGCAATCTTGGCCATAAAACCATCAAATTCTGTCATCCAATTCATTGACATATAACACCACCAGTCCTCAGCAGTCAACCCGAAAAGGCTCCCTTTATTCACACTCTGTCTCCTGTCAACAAACCATTCCTCTATCCATGTTAGTATCTTCCCTGTAATTCCATGGGCTCTTATTTTGTTAAGCAGCCTCATGTGCGACACCTTGTCAAAGGCCTTCTGAAAATCCAAGTACATCTTTGTATATCTTGCTTGTTATTTCCTCAAAGAATTTCAACTGATTTATTGGGCAAGAATTTCCCATAAGGAAATCATGCCGACTTTGGCCTGTTTTTTCATGTTTCTCAAAGTATGCTAAGACCTCATCCTTAATAATCAACTCCAACATCTCCCGACCACCGAGTTCAAGCTAACTGGCCTATAATTTTCTTTCTTCTATCTCCCTCCTATTTGGAGAATTTTCAGTACTCCAGAGTCATCAGGCTAACTGGCTTGTCATTTTCTTTCTTCTGCCTCTCTCCTATTCGACAATTTTTCAGTACTCCTGAACCATTGTAAAATCTAGTAACTTTTGAAAGATCAATAACCTCCCCAATCTCTCCTGCTACTTCTTTCTGAACCTAGGGGAATAGTCAATCTAGTCCAGCTGACTTATCTACCTTCAGACCTTTCAACACCCAAGCATCTTCTCCCTAGTAATAGTAATTGCATTCAATTCTGTCCCCTGAGACTCTCGAACTTCCAGCATATTGCTAGTGTCTTTGACAGTGAAGACTGATGCAAAATACTTATTCAGTTTATCTGCCATTTCCTTGTCCCCCATTGGTATCTCTCCAGTATCATTTTCAGTGGTCCAATATCCACTCTCCCCTCTCCTATACTCTTTATATATCTGAAAAAACTTTTAGTATCCTCTTTGATATTATTAGCTAGCTTACCTTCATATTTCATCTTTTCTCCTTATGGCTTTTTTAGCAGCCTTCTGTTAGTTTTTAAAAGCTTCCTAATCCTTTAACTTCCCACTAATTTTTGCTCTATTATATGCCCTCTCTTTTCTTTTGATGTTGCCTTTGACTTCCCTTGTCACCCATGATTGTGTCATCCTCTAGAATACCTCTAGAAATCCTTTAGAATACCTCTTTGCTGGGAAGTATCTATATTGTGCTTTCTGAATTGCTTGCAGAAACTCCAGCCTTAGCTGTTCTGCCATCATCCCTGCTAGTGTCCCCTTCCAATAAATTTTGGCCAGCTCTTGTCTCATGCCTCAATAATTCCCTTTAATCCTCTGTAACAATGATACATCTGAAGTTATATTCTCCCTCCAAATTGCAGCGTGAACTCTATCATATTATGACCACTGTCTCCTAAGGGTTCCTTTCCCTTAAAATCCAAAGAAACATAGAAAATATGTGCCGAAAATGGCCCTATCTTAGAACTACCTAGGCTTTATCCATAGCCCTCTATTTTTCTAAGCTCCATGTAGCGATCCAAGAGTCTCTTAAAAGACCCTATTGTATCCGCCTCCACCACTGTTGCCGGCAGCCCATTCCACTCACTCACCACTCTCTGCGTAAAAACTTACCCCGACATCTCCTCCATATCTGCTTCCAAGCACCTTAAAACTATGCCCTCTCGTGCTAGCCATTTCAGCCCTGGGGAAAAGCCTCTGACTATACACATGATCAATGCCTCTCATCATCTTGTACACCTCTATCAGGTCACCTCTCATCCCCCATTGCTCCAAGGAGAAAAGGCCGAGTTCTCTCAACCTATTCTCATAAGACATGCTCCCCAATCCAGGCGACATCCTTGTAAACCTCCTCTGCATCCTTTCTATGGTTTCCAAGTCTTTCCTGTAGTGAGGTGACCAGAATTGAGCACGGTACTCCAAGTGGGGTCTGACCAGGGCTCTATATAGCTGCAACATTACCTCTTAGCTCTTAACCTCAATCCCATGATTGATGAAAGCCAATGCACCGTATGCCTTCTTAACCACAGAAATAACCTGTGTAGCAGCTTTGAGTGTCCTATGGACTCAGACCACAAGATCTCTCTGATCCTCCACACTGCCAAGAGTCTTAACATTAATGCCATATTCTGCCAGTATACTTGACCTACCAAAATGAACCACCTCACATTTATCTGGGTTGAACTCCATCTGCCACTTCTCAGTCCAGATTTGCATTCTATCAATGTCCCCTTGTAACCTCTGACAGCCCTCCACACTATCCACAATACCCTCAACCTTTGTGTCATCAGCAAATTTACTAACCTATCCCTCTACTTTCTCATCCAGGTCATTTATAAAAATCACGAGGAGTGGGGGTCCCAGAACAGATCCCCGAGGCACACCACTGGTCATTGGCCTCCATGCAGAATATGACCCATCTACAACCACTCTTTGCCTTCTGTGGGAAAGCCAGTTCTGGATCCACAAAGCAATGTCCCCTTGGATCTCATGCCTCCTTACTTTCTCAATAAGCCTTGCATGGGGTACCTTATCAAGTGCCTTGCTGAAATCCATATACACTACATCTACTGCTCTACCTTCAGCAATGTGATTAGTCACATCCTCAAAAAATTTAATCAGGCTCGTAAGGCACGAACTGCCTTTAACAAAGCCATGCTGACTATTCCTAATCATATTATGCCTCTCCAAATGTTCATAAATCCTGCCTCTCAGGATCTTCTCCATCAATTTACCAAACACTGAAGTAAGACTCACTGGTCTATAATTTCCTGGGCTATCCCTACTCCCTTTCTTGAATAAGGGAACAACATCCGCAACCATCCAATCCTCCGGAACCTCTCCCGTCCTCATTGATGATGCAAAAGTTATTGCCAGATGCTCAGAAATCTCTTTCCTTACCTCCCACAGCAGCCTGGGGTACATCCCATACGGCCCCGGTGTCTTTTCCAACTTAATGTTTTCCAAAAGCTCCAGCACATCCTCATCCTTAATATCTACATGCTCACGTTTTTTAGTCTGCTGCAAGTCATCCCTAAAATTGCCAAGATCCTTTTCCATAGTGAATACTGAAGCTAAGTATTCATTAAGTACTTCAGTTATCTCCTCTGGTTCCATACAACATTTTCCACTGTCTCACTTGATTTGTCCCATTCTCTTACATCTTATCCTCTTGCTCTTCATGTCCTTGTAGAATGCCTTGGGGTTTTCCTTAAGCCTGTCCACCAAGGCCTTCTCATGGCCCCTTCTGGCTCTGCTAATTTCATTCTTAATCTACTTCCTGCTAGCCTAATAATCTTCTAGATTCCTATCATTACCAAGTTTTTTGAACCTTTCATAAGCTCTTCTTCTTGACTAGATTTACAACAGCCTTTGTACACTACAGTTCCTGTACCCTACCATCCTTTTCCTGTCTCATTGGAACGTACTGACACAGAACCCCATGCAAATATCCCCTGAAAATTTGCCACATTTCTTCCATATGTTTCCCTGAGAAAATCTGTTTCCAATTTATGTTTCCAAGTTCCTGCCTGATAGCCTCATATTTCCTCTTATTCCAATTAAACGTTTCCCTAACTTGTCTGTTCCCATCCCTCTCCAATTCTATGGTAAGGGAGATAGAATTGTGTTCACTATCTCTCAAATGCTCGCCCACTGAGAGACCTGACACCTGAACAGGTTCATTTCCCAATACCAGATCAAGTACAGCCTCTCCTCTTGTAGGCTTATTTACATATTGTGTCAAGAAACCTTCCTGAACACACCTAACAAACTCCACCCCATCTAATCCTCTTACTCTAGGGAGATGCCAATCAACAACCCTGTTATTATTAACCCTTTCCAGAATCTATCTCCCTATCTGTTCCTCAATATCCCTGTTACTATTGTGTGGTCTATAAAAAACACCCAGTAGAGTTATTGACTCCTTCCTATTCCTAACTTCCACCCACAGAGACTCCGTAGACAACCCCTCCATGATTTCCTCCTTTTCTGCAGCCATGATTCTATCTCTGATCAACAGTGCCACACCCTCACCTCTTTTGCCTCCCTCCCTGTCCTTTCTGAAACATTTAAAACCTGGCACTTGAAGTAGCCATTCCTGCCCCTGAGCCATCCAAGTCTCTGTAATGACTACAACATCATAGCTCCAAGTGCTGATCCACACTCTAAGCTCATCCGCTTTATTCATTACACTCCTCACATTAAAATAGACATATCTCATACCATTGGTCTGCGCGTGTCCCTTCTCTATCACCTGCCTATCCTCCCTTTCAAACTGTCTCCAAGCTTTCTCTATTTGTGAGCCAAACTCCCTGTCCTCTGTTACTTCAGTTCGGTTTTCACCCCCCAGCAATTCTAGTTTAAACTCTCCCCAGTAGCCTTAGCAAACCTCCCCGCCAGGATATTGGTCCCCTGGGATTCAAGTGCAACCCGTCCTTTTTGTACAGGTCACACCCCAAAAGACGTCCCAGTGATCCAGAAATCTAAATCCCTGCCCCCTGCTCCAATCCCTCAGCCATGCATTTATCCTCCACCTCATTCTATTCCTATTCTCACTGTCGCATGGTATTCTCACTGTCATCCTGAGATGACTACCTTTGTGGTCCTGCTTCTCAAATTCCTTCCTAACTCCCTGTAGTCTGTTTTCAGGACTTCCTCCCTTTTCCTACCTATGTTGTTCCTACCAATATGTACCACAACCTCTGGCTGTTCTCCTTCCCACTTCAAGATATCATGGACACGATCAGAAACATCACAGACCCTGGAACCTGGGAGGCAAACTACCATCTGTGTTTCTTTCCTGCATCCACAGAATTGCCTGTCTGACCCCCTAACTATAGAGTCCCCTATCACTGCTGCCATCTTCTTCCTTTCCATACCCTTCTGAGCCACAGAGCCAGACTCTGTGTCAGAGGCACTGCCACTGTTGCTTCCCCCAGGTAGGCTGTCCCCCCCAGCAGTACTCAAACAGGAGTACTTATTGTTAAGGGGGACAGCCACAGGGGTACTCTCTAGTACCTGACTCTTGCCCTTCCCTCTCTTGACTGTTCCCTAATCAAATCCAATTCATTACATCATACCCTAAGCAGAATAGCCTTTCCCCAATTGAGCTCAACCACAAGCTGCTCTAAAAAGCCATCTCATAGGCATTTTACAAAATTCTCTCACTTGAGATCCAGTATCAACCTGATTTTCCCAATCTACTTGCATATAGAAGTCCCCCATGGCTATCATAAATTTTCACATGCCTTTTCCATCTCCCGTTGTAATTTGTAGCCCACATCCTGGTTGCTGTTCAGAGGCCTGTACATAACTCCCATGAGGGTCTTTTTACCCTTGTAGTTTCTCAACTCTACCCACAAGGATTCTATATTTAATGCAAGGAGTATTATGGACAAAGTGGATGAGCTCAGAGCGTGGATCGGTACTTGGAGCTATGATGTTGTGACCATTATGGAGACCTAGATGGCTCAGGGGCAGGAATGGCTAATTAGAGTGCCAGGCCTTAGATGTTTCAGAAAAGACAGAGAGGGAGGCAAAAGAGGTGGGGGTGTGGCACTGCTGATCAGAGATAGTGTCATGGCTGCAGAAAAGTAGGAAGTCATGGAGGGACTGTCTATTGGGTCTCTGTGGGTGGAAGTTAGGAACAGGAAGGAGTCAATAACTCTACTGAGTGTTTTTATAGACCACCCAATAGTGACAGGGACATCGAGGAACAGACAGGGAGATAGATTTTGGAACGGTGCAGTAATAACAGAGTTGTCATGATAGGAGATTTTAATTTCCACAATATTGATTGGCATCTCCCTAGAGCAAGGGGTTTAGATGGGATGAAGTTTGTTTGGTGTGTTCAGGAAGGTTTTCTGACATAATATGTAGATAAGCCTACAAGAGGAGAGGCTGTACTTAATCTGGTATTGGGAAATGGACCTAGTCAGGAGTCAGGTCTCTCCGTGGGAGAGCATTTTAGAGATAGGGATCACAATTCTATCTCCTTTACCATAGCGTTGGAGAGGGATAGGAGCAGACAAGTCAGGAAAGTGTTTAATTGGAGTAAGGGGAAATATGAAGCTAACAGTCAGGAACTTGGAAGTATAACTTGGGAGCAGATGTTCTCAGGGAAATGTATGACAGAAATGTGGCATATGTTCAGGGGATAATTGTGTGACGTTCTGCACAGGTACGTTCCAATGAGACAGGGAAAGGATGGTAGGGTACAGGAACCATGGTGTACAAAGACTAGTCAAGAAGAAAAGAAGTGCTTAAGAAGGGTTCAAAAAACTAGGTGATGATAGAGATCTAGAAGATTATGAGGCTAGCAGGAAGGAGTTTAAGAATGAAATTAGGAGAGCCAGAAGGGGCCATGAGAGGGCCTTGGCAAGCTGGATTAAGGAAAACCCCAAGGCATTCTACAAGTATGTGAAGAGCAAGAGGATAAGACATGAGAGATTAGGACCAATCAAGTATGACAATGGAAAAGTGTGTATGGATCCGAAGGAGATAGTTGAGGTACTTAATGAATACTTTGCTTCAGTATTCACTGTGAAAAAGGACCTTGGTGATTGTAGGGATGACTTACAGTGGACTGAAAAGCTTGAGCATATAGACATTAAGAAAGAGGATGTGCTAGAGATTTTGGAAAGCATCAAGTTGGATAAGTCACCAGGACCAGACAAGATACACCCCAAGCTTCTGTGGGAGGTGAGGGAGGAGATTGCTGAGCCTCTGGCAATGATCTTTGCGTCATCAATGGGGACAGGAGAGGTTCCAGAGGATTGGAGGGTTGCAGAATTTGTTTCCTTATTCAAGAAAGGGAGTAGAGATAGCCCAGGAAATTATAGACCAGTGAGTCTTACTTCAGTGGTTGGTAAGCTGATGGAGAAGATCCTGAGAGGCAGGATTTATGAACATTTGGAGAGGCATAATATGATTAGGAATGGTCAAAATTGCTTTGTCAAAGGCAGTTCGTGCCTTACAAGCCTGATTGAATTTTTTGAGGATGTGACTAAACACATTGATGAAGGTAGAGCAGTAGATGTAGTGTATATGGATTTCAGCATGGCGTTTGATAAGGTACCCAATGCAAGGCTTATTGAGAAAGTAAGGAGGCATGGGGTCCAAGACAACCTTGCTTTGTAGATGTAGAATTGGCTTGCCACAGAAGGCAAAGAGTGGTTGTAGATGGGTTATATTCTGCATGGAGGCTTGTGACCAGTGGTGTGCCTCAGGGATCTCTTCTGGAACCCCTTCTCTTCGTGATGTACAAACATTTGTATATAAATGATCTGGATGAGGAAGTGGAAGGATGGGTTAGTAAGTTTGGTGATGACACAAGGGTTGGGGGTGTTGTGGATAGTGTGAAGGGCTGTCAGAGGTTACAGTGGGACATTGATAGGATGCAAAACTGGGCTGAGAAGTGACAGATGGAGTTCAACCCAGGTAAGTGTGAGTTGGTTCATTTTGGTAGGTCAAATATGATGGCAGAATATAGCATTAATGGTAAGACCCTTGGCAATGTGGAGGACCAAAGGGATCTTGGGGTCCGAGACCATGGGACATTGAAAGCTGCTATGCAGGTTGACTCTATGGTTAAGAAGGCATAAGGTGTATTGGCCTTCATCAACCGTGGGATTGAGTTTAGGAACTGAGACGTAATGTTACAGCTAAATAGGACCCTGGTCAGACCCCACTTGCAGTACGGTGCTCAGTTCTGGTCGCCTCACTACAGGAAGGATGTGGAAGCCATAGAAAGGGTGCAGAGGAGATTTACAAGGATGTTGCCTGGATTGGGGAGCCTGCCTTATGAGAATAGGTTGAGTGAACTTGGCCTTTTCTCCTTGGAGCAACGTAGAATGAGAGGTGACGATAGAGATGTATAAGATGATGAGAGGCATTGATCGTGCGGATAGTCTGAGGTTTTTTCGCAGGGCTGAAATGGCTGGCACGAAAGGGCACAGCTTTAAGGTGCTTTGGAAGCAGGTTCAGAGGAGATGTCAACAGTAAGCTTTTTTCTCGCAGAGAGTGGTGAGTGCGTGGAATGGGCTGCCAGTGATGGTGGTGGAGGCGAATACAATGGGGTCTTTTAAGAGACTCTTGGATAGTTGCATGGAGCTTAGAAAAACAGAGGGCTATGGGTAACTCTGGTTAATTTCTAAAGTAGGTACATGTTTGGCACAGCATTGTGGGTTGAAGGGCTTGTATTGTGCTGTAGGTTTTCTAGGTTTCGATGTTTCTAATTTTTACAGCATTCGTTTTCCAGATCCTTCCCAATCTTTACAATCCTTGCATTGTGCACTCTGAAAGGCCAAGCTTCAAGAAGCTTCCACTGAAGCAGATGAGAAGATCTTAACACTCATATTCCACAATGTTAATCTTCTCCGCCAAATTACCCCCGTGCACCACCAACAGTTGGCCTCCAACGATGAAGGTTTACAATGAGATCTTGAGCAAAGTGGACCACTTACCATATCTCAAGGGCCACCTATTGACAAAGGCAAACATTGATGGTGAAATTTCCCTTCAACCCTAGTTCATTTCTAAAGTAAGTACATGTTCGGCACAGCATTGTGGGCTGAAGGGCTTGTACTGTGCTGTAGGTTTTTTATGTTTCTCTGTTTCTATATCTTCTGATCCTTTGTCCCTCTTTCTAAAGATTTGATTTCATTGCTTATCAAAAGAGCCACGCTACTAACTCTGCTTACCTGCCTGTCCTTCCGATACAATTTGAACTAAGATGTATATGCTGAATATTAAACACGGATCACCTTGGACAGTCTTAATGCTTTTCATCTGTGTGGCCTTGCCAGTATTATACAAGCAGTTGCACTGCTGTAGAATTGCAGGTGGCTTGCAGGGAGAACACTGAGAAGTTCTGAGCTTAGTTGCCCATATACAAACCAAGCTTTCCCTAGATCATGTAAAAGTCTGAGGAGGCTAAATGACAAGCATGCAAAGTGACAATGCTGAGGGTACTGGTCTGGGTCTCATGTTGTATATTAGCTGTCCACTGGGAGAGTACATATTGCTCCTGGAGGGTCTACAGCTGAGAGAAAAAGCAGGAAGACAAAGAGTGTAACTTTCAATGTTGAAAGTTCAAAGCAAATTTATTATCAAAGTACCTATATATCACCATACACCTCCCTGAAATTCATTTTCTTGCAACAGACATAGAAATACAATAGAATCAATGAAAAACTACATACATTTTTCATTTTCAATCTTTTTTATTGATTTTTCAGCGGAGAAAAAAATTACAAATCAGAGGGGAAGTTTTAACAAACACATAATACAAAAGACGTATAAACAACAAAAAAGTGTATACTGTCAAAGTCAATTAATTACATACAAACTACATACAGACTGAGAAGCAACTGATGTGCAAAAGAAGGCAAACTATGTGAATACAAAAAAGAACAAATATTAATAATAAATAAGTAAGTTAATAAATAACACTGAGAACATGAGTTGCAGAGTCATTGGGAGTGAGTTTGTGAGTTGTAGATTCAGTTCAGAGTCGTGGTGAATGAAGTTATCCATGCCGGTTCAAGGTTGTAGGGTAAAATGTGTTCCTGAACCGGATGGTGTGGGACCCAAGGCTTCAGTTCATGCTTCCCCATGGCAGTAGCGAGAAGAGCACGTGGCCTGGATGGTGGGGTCCTTGATGACGGATACTGCTTTCTTGTGGCCATGCTAGAGAGAAGCAATACAAGTAAACAGAGCTCAAAAGGAGACAGCCAAGAGGGCACATAGGGTACATTGGCAAAGTCATTCAATATATTCCAATCTCAGGGGTATTTGGCATTTGTTTTGGACTAGTTGATATTTGTAGTAATATGCTGTAATAAACAAATGATGGTTTCAATTGACAAGGGAAATTGCTGAAGAAAAAAAATGCAGTGATCAGTTAGCAATAGAAAACTATACCACAGAATTCCAGAAATGCTCAACAGGTCAAGCAGTATCTATGGAGAGAAAAGTAGAGTCAATTTTTATGTCAATGATCCCTCATTATTAATTGGCTCAGATACATACAGACATGACCTAACTTACTGGCACAATCTAGTGTGGCTGGAGCTTATTGAGGAGTTTGGAAATGTGAGATTCATTTTGACGTTCACCACTTTAAGTTGTACCGAAGCTGTTATATGGCATGCTACTGAGACCTCAGAGGAAGCACCTGGTGGTTCTGATGTGGGGCTGCATATTGAAACAAAGATTGGTGTGTGGATTCAGGAACCAATGTTCTCGGGTGGAGTTGTTTGGTTCAATCTTGGCCTCAGCTGCTGTCTGTTCTGAGTTTGGATATTCTCTCTGTCACTATGTGACTTACCCAGATGCTCCAGCATTTTTTCCACATCCCAAAGATGTGCAAATTGGTGGGTTAATTGGTCAATATAAATTGTTCCCAGTGTGTAGGTGATTGGTAGAATCAGCAGGGATTGATGGTAATGGGGGTGGGGGAGAATGAAATGAGATTAGCGTGGGATCATTGTAAGTAGATGGGTTGATGGTTGACATTGACACAGTGTATCAAAGGGCTTACAATGTAATTCTATGACTCTCACATTCAGGAGTTTAAGCTATCAATGTAAAATTCTGTACTGCTTCTAGCCTAATCACTGAAGAACAAAGAAGAGATAAAATCTTAATGACTTTCTGTCAACAATTTTGCAATGAAATGTTCGGCCGCCACTGGCTGACAAGCTAGCTGCTTGTGCACATCACTGACGTCCGTGGTAAATTAAAACCTAACTTTTGCAGATCTACAAATTGCGAACAATTTCCAGGGTCGTCCTGCCCCTAAATGTTACATGATGCAATACTGTCACATGGGGTCATGGGGGTGGGGGGAGAGGGAGGAGGGGAAGCATCATTGAATAAGCCCTGCTTACAAAACCAGCCAAATCAAAACCCTTTACAATCAACTAACCTGATGAAAGGTCAATGCTCTAAAACATTGCTCCTTTCTTTCCCAGTGCTCCCTGACTTGCTGTGTGTTTTCAGTACTTTTCATTTTTTATTTCAAGTTTCCAGCACCTGCAGATTTTTTTGGCTTTATCATTTTGCCAAATCTCCATGCACCCTCACTTAATCAGATGTTACTTGTGTGAAGTACATCCCCTGATTTTCAGAACCATCTAAAAGGATGTTTAGAGAGACATAATCTGATTAGGGATAGTCAGCATGGCTTTGTCAAGCGCAGGTCGTGCCTTGCGAGCCTGATTGAATTCTTTGAGGAGGTAATAAAACACATCGATGAAGGTAGAGCCATAGATGTAGTGTATATGGATTTCAGCAGGGCATTTGATAAGGTTCCCCATGCAAGACTCATTCAGAAAGTAATGAGACATGGGATTCAAGGAGACCGTGCTTTGTGGATCCAGATTTGGCTTGCCCACAGAAGGTGGTGTGTGATGGTTCGTATTCTGCATAGATGGTTCCGTAGGGATCTGTTCTGGATCCCCTCCTCTTGTGATTTTTATAAATGACATGGATGAAGAAGTAGAAGGACGGGTTAGTAAGTTTGCCGATGACACAAAGTTTGGGGGTGTTGCGGATAGTCTTGAGGGTTGACAGAGGCTACAGTAGGGCATCAATAGGATGCAGAACTGGGCTGAGAAGTGGCAGGTGGATTTCAACCCAGATAAGCGTGAAGTGGTTCATTTTGGTAGGTTAAGTTTGAAGACAGGATATAATATTAATAGTAAGACCCTTGGCTAAGTGGAGGATCAGCAAGATGTTGGGGTTCGTGTTGATAGGACACTCAAAGCTGCTGCGCAGGTTGGTAGTATTGTTAAGAAAGTGTATGGTGTGATGGCCTTCATCAATCATGGGACTGAGTTCAAGAGCTGTGAGGTAATGTTAAAGCTATATAAGACCTTAGTTAGACCCCACTTGGAGTACCATGCTCAGTTCTGGTCACAAACAAGGGAAATTCTGCAGATGCTGGAAATCTGAGCAACACAGTCGAAACGTCAACTGAGTTCCTCCAGCATTCTGTGTGGATTGCTCAGGAAGGATGGATACAGGAGGGAGTGCACAGGAGATTTACATAGATGTTGCCTGGATTGGACTGCGTGACTTATGAGAATAAGCTGAGTGAACTTGGCATTTTCTCTTTGGAGCGACGGAGGATGAGAGGTGACCTGATAGAGGTGTACAAGATGATGAGAGGCATTGTTCGTGTGGATAGCCAGAGGCTTTTTCCCTGGCCTGAAATGGCTAACAAGGGACAAGGAAGTAGGTACAAGGGGGATGTCAGAGTTAAGTTTTTTACACAGAGAGTGGTGGGTGCATGGAATGCATTGCCAGCGACGATGGTACAGGCCAATACAACAGGGGCTTTTAAGAGACTCTTAGGTAGGTACATGGAGCTTGGAAATGTAAAGAGCTATGTAGTAGGGCAATTCTAGGCAGCTTATAGCATAGGTTACACAGTTGGCACAACATTGTGGGCCAAAAGGTGTGTAGTGTGCTGGAGATTTCTATGTTCTATGACCCTAAAATCTATGAAAAATCAATGCAGCAACTACAATTAATTACAAACTATGGGGAAAACAATAAAAACACAATAAACCAAACCTAAAGAGAGAGAAGTAAGTGGCATCATGTAAATAAGTCTTATAATCGTAATGTTTTGCAACATTAGAACATTAAACTAATTCAAAGGAAGACATAGGAGTGCAAAAATATGGGTCTAACTTTGTGTTTACTTTAAGTGAGGCATGAATGTGTCATGTGGTAGTGTGATGACAGATGCAATTCACGTATTTATACGTATAATACATAATGAATTATTTAAAAGAACAAGAATGCTTAATAAATATATACATATATTCAAAATTACTTAAATAATACTGAAGTACTAAATGCACGACAATAATCATTCACATTTTTCCAGTGTAATTTATAATTGAAGACGTTTAACACAGATACATGCTGTAGAATAGCAGGAAGTGTTCCACACTCTTGAGATTTTTCTGTCATTCATACCTACACTGTATCTTTCAACTCTATTCACCATCTTTGTCTTTGACCATCAAGAATCTGTTGGGGCTGGATTTAAAATTACTAACTGAACTAGCACCATGTAGCATACTTCAAAATGTCTACATTTTTTAATGCTGTTTTTAACCTCTTTCCTTAATATAATGGCATTTCATTTTAATTCATATCATAATAATGCACACTAGAATAAATCAACTTTCTTTTCTGTGACATGCACATAGTAAGCTCAGTATATATAATGTTAAAATAGTAATAATTTTAATAGGCCTGACATTATTATATTCATTTTGCATGGGGCAAACAGAGGGACAATGGTGACATTATGGTATTTCCTGTAATAGCTTGTTCATACCAAGCTGATTTTTCTAACAGATGAGAAAGCTAGTTACCAAATTAATCAAAAAATACATTGAACATATTTGAACTGTAGGCTATTAAAATATGATAAATTGTAACATAATTTTTGTCTATTCCATTTTGGAATAAATGTCTTTTAGTTCTAATGTTTGACTCATTTTTATAATCTTTCGACTATTCTAACTGTTACATTCATTTAATGCTCTAGAATCTTTGGGTAAAGTTCCATTCTCCACATTGTATGAAGTAAGTTCCTAGCACAGCTCCATGCACTTGAAATAACTTCTGATGTTTTTTTTTCATCAAAATGAAAAGATCTTTTTCTTGTAGCATGCTACATTAACAGTACATTAGGCCAAATATGAATTGAGAGAGGAAAGCCCAACGAGCCTGCCCTGCAGAATTACATTCATCTGAACAATTAACCAACTAACACTTACATCTTGGAATGTGAGAGGGAACTGCAGCACTCAGGGAAACCCACATGGTGTTCAATGTCTTCAAAGTCAATGTCTTAGAACACAGGAAAGGGAAGCAAGAGTAGGCTATGTGACCCTACTTTGCCATTCAAAAAGAACATAGATAATTTACTTCGAGGCCACTTTCCTGCTGGACCCCTATGTCATAGGAATTACCCTCATGGCAAAATAATAGTAAACCTGGTGGCTGTACACTACAGCCACTGGGGAGGAACTCACGTAGTGAAGAAATCTGCCCTAATCTCAATTAAACATAGCCCCGTTCTATGGAACTATGCATCATAACTCTGTGCTTGCCAGTCACAGGA
The DNA here is from genome assembly GCF_030144855.1 of Hypanus sabinus. Classification (NCBI taxonomy): domain Eukaryota; kingdom Metazoa; phylum Chordata; class Chondrichthyes; order Myliobatiformes; family Dasyatidae; genus Hypanus; species Hypanus sabinus. The sequence goes on along the minus strand of NC_082715.1, from coordinate 101,180,056 downwards.
AACTGCCAGTTAGCTTTCGCCCTCTCATAGAACCATACACATAAAACACTACAACACAGAAACAGGCCCTTGGTCCATCTAGTCCATGCCAAACTAATAACCTGCCTAGTCCCATGGACCTGCACTTGCACCATAGCCCATAACCTTCCAGTCCATGTATCTATTCAAATTTCTCTTAAATGTTGAAATCAAACCTACATCCACTACATCTGCTGGCAGCTCTTTCCACACTCTCAGTGAAGAAGTTTTCCCCCATGTTCTCCTTAAACATTTCACCTTTCACCCTGAACCCATGATCTCTAGTTCTAGTGTCACTCAACCTCAGTGGGAAAAGCTGCTTACAGTTACTGTATCTGTTTCCTTACAATTTTGTAGATCTCTATCAAATATCCCTTCATTCTCCTACACTCAGGTATAAACTATGCAAACTTTCCTTATAACTAAGGCCCTCAAATTCTGGAAGCATCCTTGTAATTTTTTTGCACTCTTTCATTCTTAGTGATGTTTTTTTCCTGCAGATGGGTGACCAAAACTGCACACAATACTCTAAATTATGTCTCATCAACTTCTTACACAATTTCAAAATAACATCCCAACTCCTGTACTCAATATGTTGATTTATGAAGACCAAGATGTTAAAAGCTCTCTTTATGACTCTATCTACTGATTATATGTTTCTATGTTTTTCTATGTTAACTGTGACACTACTTTCAAGGAACTATGGACCTGTATCCCAGATCCCTTTATTCTATTGCACTCCTCAATGCCCTGACCATTGCTCATGTTGTAAGTCCTACCCTGCTTTGCTCTTCCTCACACCTGTCTTATTAAATTCCATCAGCCATTTTTCAGTTGCCAGCTGGTCTAGATGCTGTTGCAAGCTTTGATAGCCTTCCTCACTGTCCATTACATTCCCAATTTTGGTGTCATCTGCAAAATTGCTGAGCCAGTTAACTACATTATCACACAGGTCATTGATAAAGATGACAAACAACAACAGACCCAACACTGATCCCTGTGGCACACTACTAGTTAAGGCCTCCAGTCAGAGAGGCAACCATCTACTACGACTCTCTGGCTTCTCTCACAAACCCAATGTCTAATCCAATTTACTACCTCATCTCGAACACCAAGCAAATGAACCTTCTTGACCAACTTCAAATGCAGGACCTTGTCAAAAGCTTTGCTAAAGTCCATGTAGACAACATACATTCTCTTGCCTTCATCAACTTTCCTGGTAACTTCCTCTGCAGATGATCAGAAAGAGCTGCAAAAGGTTGCAAACTCAGTCAGTTCCACCACATTCCTTAGCCTTCCCAACATTGAGGACTTCTTCAAAAAGCCAGCATCCATCATTAAGGACTCTTATCACCCAGAATATGCCCTCTTCTCAATGCTACCATCAAGGAGGAGGCTCAGGAGCCTAACGGCACACACTCAACATTTTAGGAACAGCTCCTCCTACTCCCCCAACAGATTTTGGAATGGACAATGAAGCATGAATAATACATCACTTTTTTTTGCTGTCTTTTTGCACCATTTGTTTAATATTTTTAAATATGTATCTTGTTGTAATGTATAGTTTTATTATTATTTTATTATTTATTATTACAATGCCACAAAACACAAAATTTCACAACATATGCCCATGTTATTAAACTTGATTCTGACTCTAACCTCACTACTGCTTTGTCTCATTTCTATCATCTGTCCTTCTCCTGAGTAAATACAGATGCAAAATAAAATATCCATTTAAACTCTCCCCCATCTCTTTCAGCTCCATATGTAGATGACAGCTCTGATCTTCAAGCGGACTAATTTTGTCCCTTGCTATCCTTTTGTTTTTAATATTATTTGTAGAAGTCCCAGGGATTCTACTTCACCTTGTGTGCTAGAGCAATGCCATGCCTTCTTTTAGCCCTCCTGATTGCCCTCTTAAGCGCTCTCTTACAATTCTTATACTCCTCAAGGACCTAATTTGTTCTTTCCTGCCCTTAGCTCTGCATCTCCTACTTAATATCTCTTGAAAGTTTCCTTAAACCTCTTATCCCTTCCCTTCTAAGCCAGAGAGACAGACCCATTACCAGAGAACTGATCGCGACAGCTTTTGTCTGCTGGGTTGTTTCCTCCCCAATAGTATCCAAAGCGGTAAACCTGTTATACTCCAAACTTGCTGCCCATCCCCTGACAGTCACCCAGTTTCCGGTATCCTCTCCAACTTGGGTGTAACCACCTCCCTGTATGTCCTATCGATCAACCCCTCAGCCTCCCAAGTGTTCGGAAGTTCATCCAGCTCCAATTCCTTAATATAGTCTGTAAGAAGCTGCAGCAGGATGAATTTCTTGCAGGTGCAGTCATCAACTTTCAAAAAGTTTGAAGTAAATTTATTATCAAAATGCATATGTCGTTGTATACAACCCTGAGATTCATTTTCTTAGGGGCATAATCAGTAAATCCATAACCATAATAGAATCAATGAAAAACCACACCCAGAAGGCAGACAGCTAGTATGCAAAATACATCAATCTATGCCAAAACAAAAGATAAACAAACAAACAAATAAATAAGCAAGCAATAAATATCAAGAACATGAGATGAAGAGTCCTTGAAAGTGAGTCCATAGGTTGTGGAAACAATTCGGTTATGGAGCAAATGAAGTTATCCACAGTGATTCAAGAGCCTGATGGTTGAGGAGTAATAATTGTTCCTGAACCTGGTGGTGTCAGTTCTGAGGCTCCTGTACTTTCTCTTGGATAGCAGCGGCGAGGAGAGACTATGTCCTGGGTGGAGGGTGCTCCTGATGTTGGATGTTACTTTCCTGCAACAATGCTCCATGCAGATGTGCTGAATGGTTGGGAGGGGTTCACCTGTGATGGACTGGGCTGTATACACTATTTTTTGTAGGATTTTCCATTCAAGGGCATTGGCATTACCATACCAGGCTGTGATGCAGCCAGTTCATATATACTCCACCACACACCTACAGAAGTTTGTCAATGTTTTAGAATTCATGTCAAATCTTTGCAAACGTCTAGGGAATTGGAGGCACTGCCATGCTTTCTTTGAAACAACACTTCTGTTCTGGGCTCAAGACAGGCCTTCTGCAAAGATAACACGGAGGGATATAAAGCTGCTGACCCTCCCCACCTCTGATTCCCCTGATGAGGTCTGGCTTGTGGACCTCCGGTTTCCTCCTCCTGAAGTCAATAATTAGCCCCTTGGTCTTGCTGACATTGTGGTTGCTGTGGAACCACTCAAACAGATTGTCAATCTCCCTCCTATATGCTGATTCATCACCACCTTTAATTCAGCCAGTGACAGTGGTGCAATCAGCAAACTTGAATATGGCATTGGACCTGTGCTTAGCCTCACTGTCAGAAGTACAAAGTGAGTAAAGCATACGGCTAACCACACACCCTTGTGAAGAGCCATTGAAATGACATCTGCTGTGGACCAGCTATGCCTGTAGGCAAACTGGAGTGATCCAAGTTGCTTCTCAGGAGAATCCGATGCATTACATCACCAACTCCTCTAAACACTTCATCACTGTGGGTGTGAGTTCTACTGGATGATAGTTACTGAGGCAGGTTACCATGCTCCTCTTAAGGAACATTCATTAGCAACCTAGGAAGTCTCCCCGCCTTAGTAATCAGGGACACTGGCGATCTCCCTGTCTTCCCACATCCCGCAAGAGGAGAATTCCACTACACTGTCTGGCACCCCCACTGCTCTGAATTTGTAATGAGAAAGAAAAAAAGAAAATTCAATGAACAAAAATCTGAAGTCTCAACTCCCCTCCCTAATACTGGTTTACCCACACAACAGCCACTCCCACAATGGTCACTGCACTTAAACCAAACTTCTGTTTGATGCCATGTGCCTAATTAAACACAATTCAACATCTCCTTGAGAACTGTGGTAAACAGAATTTTGATTGTGTTAAATCTTGCGATGAGATAAGCATTCTAAATTCCATTCGGCATTGACTCAGTCTGTACAGTCTTTCTTGAAGGGACTGGTTCCTCAGGTCAGGAATTATTTAAGGAATCTAAGGTTAGTATAGGTTCTTGCAGACAGGAGACCAGAACTATACACTCCAAAGGAGACGTTGCAAAAGAGCTGTACAATTGCAAGAAGACTGACTTGCCTTGAAATTGGATCTTGTCCATTTCTGGTGTGCTGAATGGGTGCTGAATTTATCAGTAGACTCATTAAAAAGAAATCATGAAAATTCTGCAAATGCACCTATCAGAAACAGCGTGGGTGTTTTGAAACACTTTAATTGAAATTCATTCTGTACGTTTGCTAAGGACAGCTGTATGTGGAGTTTGAAGCTGTGTTGTCATTCCACACTGAATGCTGGGAAGTGAGTCAATAGCCTGAAGTGCTCTCTCCATGGCAACCAAAGCACAGCAGAATTAAGCTGCCATGAAGGTCAGGAAAAAGAGGAAATAAGGTGGGAAAGAGGGCTCTGCACTGGGGTTGGCATGCCTTTTTGCGTTGGTAAAATGTAAAAGGCCATCATGCAGTGAGTACCACTGGGTCTGGGGTCCTGATGGGACCAGTCATTACAGCACCTGGCATAATACAGAACCTGGGAAGCTAGTCAGTGATAACCCCGTGGGTGAGTGCAGCACATGGAACTGATGTGACAGGGTCTGTGGACAAACATCAATATCCCAATGGGGCATGATATCACACATGGCTGTCAGCATGCTTTGGGATTTGCTCCTTGTTGGATGAAGGTTATGAGTCAGTACATTTAGATTGAATTACAACCAGAAAAGCATAAATGAGCACCATACACATTAATAATATCATCAGGTCTGTGAATAGGGCCAGTAGGAATTGTATTGTTTTGCACTGGTCTATTTTCCAGTGGGCTCAAGCATAGTGACATGTGTAAAACATAACAAATTAATGCTACCACTTCCTTTTTAAAGCAACGTACATTTGTACTCCAAATTCCTGTAATAAAGGTGAATACTCCTCTTGTCTTGCTAACCACTTCCTGTATTTGCACATGAAGTATTACATTAGCACCGGCGTGCCTCTGTGCACCAATGTTTACCAGTTCTCACCATTTCTGCTTTGCTTTTCTTCCTGCTAAAAGCCATACCTGATATTATATGACATTATGCAGTGTGTGTAAACAGAGTTAAGAGTGTGTGAGCTCAGGGTGCATTTCAGCTGAGTGGATATCAACAGAGAACAGAGGTCTAGTAAGGAAATTAAGAGAAAGAGGGCAAAGCAGTGCCATGTTTGTACTTGAACGAAGAAAGTTGAGTTGAATTAATGAGAAGCACAGGCGATATGTTGTAGAGACTATTGTGACTCACAGTGGCTACATGAACTATTTGCAGCTCATTTAACTAGCTCAGAACTGGTCGACTAGAGTCTAAACTAGTGATGTTGTGATTAGCTTTGTACTAGGAGACAGTTACAAACTTTCCATTAATTATTATAGATTTGGTCAATGAACAAGGACTTGAGGATGAGACAAATAAGTTACTGTTTGGGATTCTAGGTGGTGTTGGAAGAGTTTCAGCTCTTGGACTTGTTAGATAAATATAAGGTTCCTGCAGGCTGAGTGGACCAACGTGAGATTGAGAAGACTCACTAAGGGAATAGCACAAGGAGCCAAGCAAGTCCGAAGAGTAAAAAGGAATTTCATAGTGATAGGAGATCATAAAATTAGGAGCACAGATATTGTACCCTGCAGGTGTTCCATAGCCATTGCCAGGTTAGGAGCATTGCCTTGACCTTGGAGAAGAACTTGGAGGGGGAGATGAAAGATCTAACTGTCATGGTCTGAGTAGATAGCACCAGAATTTGGCAGACTAAGTAACAGACACAGATGAGGGAAAATGAGCAGTTAGAGTCTAATAAAAAATGCAGAATCACACAACTAATAATATAAGACCTGACCCACGTAAGGCCAGAGAAAATCAGAGAGAGGTGACTCCTATTGAGATAGGCTTCTCCTGAATTAAGGTGGAATCAGTGTCCTGGAGAATTGAATAACTGGGGCTTTAAACAGGGTTTTAAGCCTTACAGTTGGTGAGTGAGTGGACAGGAGGTTTGGGAATGGAGAAATACTCAGATAAGGGAAAGTTTCTAAGTTAAAGAACTGGGAAAGACAATAGTGCAGGCTGGTGATGTGGGGAAGGATAACCAGAATATGGCAGAAAGGAGCAGAATGCAGTGAAAATCAAAGTAACTTCAGAAACTGGAAATCTAAAATAAAATCAAACAATGCTGGAAGTACTCAGCAGCTCTGTGTCCAGACCTAGTGTTTCAGGTCAAAGACTCTTTGTCAGAACTGGGAAGGAGACAATAGAAGCTTGTTCAGCTCAAAGGAGGGGAATGACTGTTAGGAGAAAAAAAGGGGTGAGCACAGGGATAAGCTGTAAACAAGGTCATCAGGTCAATGAGTGAATGGAGCTGTTATAGAGTGAGAGCACAGGCAAAAGAATGTGGGAGTTGTGAAATGCAGAGCAGTTCATTTGCAAGTAGGTTCTGAATAGAAACAATGATGAAAATACAAAATGTAAGGGTCATTATTTAAATAATATACCATTTATTATAGGACAACAAGAAAGACATATAGAATTACATGGATATGATCAGATCACTGTTATAGAGATGTGCTTACAAGGTGACCCAAAAGATGGAAATGAACATTTAGTAGTATTAGGCATTACAGGTGCATAGACTGAAAAAGTAAGGGGTGCATATTCCATTAATGAAAGATAATATCAATAAAGAAGTGAGAAATGATTGTGGCTCAGAAGGTCAAGACGTAAAATCAGTTTGGGTGATGATAAGGAGAAAAACAGAGGAAATTAATCAATGGTGGTTGAAATGTTCAGACCTTCCAATGGTGCCTGCACTGCAAAGCAGAGTATAAATCAAAACATAATAGCATTTGTGAAATAGGTGCTGCCATGATAGAGAGTGATTTTAATCTTCTCATTGATTTGACAGATTGGCAGTGGTACAGTACCTTTGAGGATGTGATCATAAAATGTACTTGAACAGCTTCTCAGAACTTGGAATAGTTTTATAGACATTGTAGGACCAGCTAGGAAACACTGGTTTTAGATCAGGTCATGTGCAATGAGACACAATTAGTTCATGTTCTTATAAACAAATGAGCTGGTCATTGGCTTCAAAAGGGGGTAATTGCACATGCTCCTATCTGTAATGGAATGGTGGAGCAGACACAATAGGCTGAATAGAATAATTCTGCTCCTACGTCTTAAGGTCTACATCAATGATGTTGAGATTGAAAGGGCTGAGAGCTTCAAGTTGCTAGGTGCGAACATCACCAATAGCCTACCCTGGTCCAACCACAATGAAGTCACAGCTAAGAAAGCTCACAAATACTTCTACTTCCTCAGGAAGCTAAAGAGATTCAGCACGTCCCCATCAACACTTAGCAATTTTTATTGATGCACCACTGAAGCATTCTAATGGATGCATAATGACTTGGTATAGCAAGTTGTCTGCACGTGCAAGAAATTGCAGAGTTGTGGACACAGCTCAGCACGTAACCAGGAACCAGGCTGTCCTCTATCGACTTTGTCTATACTTCTTGCTGTCTCAGTAAAGCAGCCAACATAATCAAAGACCCCACCCACCCCAGGCATTCTCTCTTCACGCCTCTGCCATCAGGCAGAAGATACAAATGCTTGAAAGCCTGTAGCACCAGGCTCAAGGACAGCTTACATCCCACTGTTATCAGACTCTTTAACAGACCACCTTAATGATAAGATGGACTCTTAGTCTCACAACCTTGCACTTTATCATTTCCTTACACACCACTTTTTCAGTTGCTTTTACACTTTATTCTGCATTGGTATTGTTTGACCTTATTCTAGCTCAATGCACAGTATAATGATTTGATCTGTATGAACAAGTGTGTCCTCAGTTCTGATCACCTCACTACAGGAAGGATATGGAAACCATAGAAAGGGTGCAGAGGAGATTTACAGAGGTGTTACCTGGATTGGAGAGCGTGCCTTATGAGAATAGGTTGAGTGAACTCGGCCTTCTTTCCTTGGAGCGACGGAGGATGAGAGGATACCTGATAGAGGTGTATAAAATGATGAGAGGCATTGATTGTTTGGATAGTCAGAGGCTATTTCCCAGGGCTGAAATGGCTAGCATGAGTGGGCACTCTTTTAAGGTGCTTGGAAGTAGATTCAGAGGAGATGTCAGGGGTAAGTTTTTTACGCAGAGAGTGGTGAATGCGTGGAATGGGCTGCCTGCGATGGTGATGGATGTGGATATGATAGGGTCTTTTAAGAAACTCCTGGACAGGTATATGGAGCTCAGAAAAATAGAGGGATGTGGGTAACCCTAGGTAATTTCCAAGGTAAGGACATGTTCGGCACAGCTTTGTGGGCTGAAGGGCCTGTATTGTGCTGTAGGTTTTCTATGTTTCTAACAGTGTGCGAGACAAGTTATTCACTGCGTCCAGATACATGTGACAATGTGACAATATGAATACCAATGTTAAGAAATCCTCTGGGCGAAATAAATCGTGACGACATAGAATTTCACATTCAATTTGATAGTGAGAAATTTAGGACTCAAACTAACGCATTCAAATTAAACTAAAGCGAGAAGGCAAAATTGGCTACAACTGTCTAGGAAAATTAAAAAGAGATAAGAGTAAATAATTGGGGCAGATATTTAAGTTAACTATAGCTGATAATTTTCATTAAAGGTATACCTGATTAAGAAATATGAAGAAGAATAAACCATCCTTAGCAAAGCAAGGATGTTAAGAACGCTATCAATGGTATGCATTTAGAAAAAAAATGTATACAACATTACAAATACTGGTGACAGACCAAATCATTTCATAGCTTATTTCACCAGACAGTCAGCCATTCTTGTATGGCGTGTAGTGTCAGGATTGGTCTGCTTTCGGATTAACTAGGTCACAGTAAGAAAATTTCTGACTGGACCCTAGTTTTTTTTATATATATGAGGCCGAGTGGCTAGCTCGGTACTCAACCCGGTATGGATGAAAAGTGTGCCCCGGGGGGTCGACTGGGTTCGAACTCGGGAGCCTTCACTTCCGAAGTCTGGCGCTAATGCCACTGCACCACCAAGTGAATAGGATAATTATATATAGAACCCAGCAGAGAATGACTTAAAAACAAAATAAAGAAATTAGAACGATATAGAAAGAAATGTTCAAGAAAGTATATAGGGAGGAAGAGTAGCTGAGGTAAATATTGGCCCCTTGGGGAATGAGATTGGGGAGCCGATAACAAAATTGAGGAAACACATAAGAAAGCATGTATTATCTGTCTCCCTGCACTGAAAGCATCCAAATAAGAAAAAAATGGGGCAAAATGGAAAGAGAAGCATAAAACAATGAAAAAAGGAAAATTAACAGCTGACAAATCCTTGGCCAGTCAGCATGTATCCAGAGCTCTTAAGGAAGATGATAAAGAGATTTTATAAAGCAATGGGCAGACCTCAGAGTCTTACGAGCCGTTTCGGGCCCCTTATCTAAGAAAGTATGTCCTGGATATTGGAGAGGGCCCAGAGGGGATTCACAAGAATTATCCCGGGAATGAAAGGGTTAATGTATGAGGAGAGTTTGATGGCTCTGAACCTGTACATGATGGAGTTTAGAAGAATGAGGGGAGTCTCATTGAAACATACTGAATATTGAAAGGCCTAGATAGAGTGGGCCTGAAGACAATGTTTCCTGTAGTGGGGGAAGTCTAGGACTAGAAAGCACAGCCTCGGGACACCCCTACAGAACAGAGATGAGGAGGAATTTCTTTAGCCAGAAGTTGGTGAACCTGTGGAATTCATTACACAGATGTACGTGGAGGCCAAGTCGTTGGGTGTATTTAAAGTGGCGGTTGATGGGTTATTGATTAGTAAGGGCATCTAAGGTTACAGGGAGAAGGTAGGTGAATGGGACTGAGAAGGATAATAAATCAGCCATGATGGAATGGTGGAGCAGACCCGATGGGTCGAATGGCCTAATTCTGCCCCTTTGTCTTACGGTCTTACGGTCAGAGGTAATTTATTTAGATCTGATTGATGTTTGAAAATTGGCAAATGCGATGCCTGATTTAAGGAAGGGGGTGAGATAAATTACAGAGATTTTGCAAGAGTGCAAAAAAAGATTTACAAGGATGCTTCCAGGACTCAAAGGACTGGATCATTGTGCAAAGTTAGGCAGGCTGTGCCCTTACACCTTGGAGCATGGATAACTGAGCAGTGATCTCATAGAGGTATGTAAAATCATAGATATTTAGAGTGAGCAGCTTTTTTCCCCCTGGAGTTGGGAACTCAAAAACTGGAGGACATACAGTACTGTGAAAAAGTCTTAGTCATATATAAAGGAATTCTTTGAAGCAAAGATGCCTTGAAAAATAATGAAATGAAAAGTTTCCAAATACCAAAAAATGTTCTAAAAAGAGTGACCACCCTTTGCCTTTAAAACTGCATCAGCTCTCTTGAGTACACTGTTGTGCAGTTTTATCAGAAAATCGGCTGGTCAGTTGTTCTAAGCATCTTGGTGAAATTGCCACAATTCTTCTGCAGACTTTGGCTGTCTCGCTTGCTTCTGTCTCTCCTGGTAATCCCAGACAACCTCAGTGGTGTTGAGATCGGGGCTCTGTGGAGGCCATACATCTGTTGCAGAATTCCATGTTCCTCTTTTCACTGACCTTGGCTGTGTGTTTGGGGTCGTTGTCTTGCTGCAGAATGAAGTTGGGATCAATCAGAAGCCTCCCTGATGGTATTGCGTGATGGATGAGAATCTGCTTGTACTTCTCAACTTTGAGGATTCCATTCACTCTGACCAGATCACCAACTCCACTTGCAGAAATGCAGCCCCAAACCTGGGGGAATCCCCACACTGCTTCACTGTTGGCTGCAGACACTCGCTCATGTAGCATTCTCCAGCTCTTCTGTGGACAAACTGCCTCCTGACTGAAACAAAAATTTCTCTTCTTCTTCTCTTCAGAAGAAAAATTTCATCAGTCCAGAGTACTTCTTGCCATTGTTCAGCAATATAGTTCTTGAGTTTTTGTGTGTAGGTGAACCTTTTGGCTTTCTTTCCACATCCGAAGAATGACATTTTGATAGCAACTCTCCCACGAAGAACTCTTCTGAAAAGGCTTGTTCAGACTATGAGAGGGCTAAGCTTGAGATCCAGTGGTTTCTGTGAGTTCAGAACTGATATCAGTGTTGGACATCTTCCAACTTAGAAGGGATGTCAGTTTGATGTATCTCTTACGTGCTGCACTCAGTTTCTGTGGCCGACCATTGTGTTTCTGGTCCTCAACCTTGCCCATTTCTTATTGCTTCTTCAGAAGAGCTTGGACAGCACATCCTGAAACCAGTCTGCTGCAAAATTTCTGCTTGGAAGAGACCCTGCTGATGCAGAATGACCACCTTGTGTCTTGTTGCTATGCCCACTCTTGCCATGGTGTGAGAATTGATCATTTGAAAGTTAAGCTGTCATGTCTGCCACACCCTCACCTTTTAGTAAGGTTTTCTTCACCAAGTTTGATTTCTTCAGCACTAATTTTTTTTCAGTTAACTAGCTTAGTTCATTTAACTCATTTGTTATGTTTGTTATCTGTTTGCTATCTTTGCTTATTCACGCACTGGGTTATATACCTACAAAATAATTAAGTTTTTATTTGAAAAGTGGTCTAATATTTCATATGTTACTTTCTTTAACAAAATACAGAAAATCTCTTCTAAAGCCCATCAGCCCTACTGTAGCATAGGCTGCCAGCCTGCTTGCCAGAGTCCTCTGCCTTGGCCTAGTCTTCAGGTCATCCCCAGGGTTGCCCATCTTTGAGGACCCTTCCTCTCCTGGGGCTGAGGTCTTTGAAGTCTCTGCTGGCATTCCTATAGCACTGGGTTTTTAAAGGATGGGGTAGCTAGCCCCATGCCCAACTTCTCCTTTTGCAGCCGAGCTTGGGACCATCCATGGCAGGGTTGCTATGATCTGTTAAGCTCTATTAAATCCTCCAAACTCAATGGAAATCAATGTCACTATCCCCTCCCTACTAACACCCAGCAATGAGGTCCAGGTTGCTGGTTAACTCCAGTGGACACACCATGTCATTCACATGTCTGGGTCCAGACCCTAAACCAGATATTCTATTCCAATCACTGTCATGGGAAGAGATTAGCCAATTAATAGTAGAAAAGCCCCTTTGAATTTCACAAAATTCTCATTAGCTCCTAGAAATATCTGGCTCACAATCACTCAAAATGGAAGACTATTCACCTTGATGCTTAGAAATTCAACCTCATGAATTGGGATCACACAGGAGCACTGAATAAGCAGAAAAGGAATGCACCACCTCACAAACTATCCACCTTCCTCCCCCATCACGCACCCCTGGTCCCACCGGCAGAAGAGTCTGTGGCTCTTACATTGGCCTCATTAGTCATTTCAGAATCTACATGACACGGAGTGAAAGCAAGTCATCATTGATCCCGGGGGATGGTCGAAGGAGCCCATACTTTCACAGAGCACATTCATTAGTATAAACTGTCAATAGCTTGGAACTCAATACTGACACTTGTGCTGACTTCTAGGAATAATTTGCAACCCTAAAATTGGTTTTATTTAATTCTGTTATCATAGATAGTGTTTTAAGGACAGAAACCACTTTCTGCTTTCTGTCCTGAAATTAAAATATTATCTGTCAGTATCTTAAACCTAAACCTGTAAACCTTTATTTAATGTAACAATTTTTGTTGTGATTTATTAATTGCCTTTTGAAAATCTAGGTATTTAATAAACATTAGTTCCACTTGAAGTAACTTGCTGCTTGAATTCTCAAAACTCTAATAGGTTTGTCAAATAAAATATCCTCTCATAAGATTATGATGACTGCTCTCATCAATCTGTTCTCTTGCCGCCCTGTAACAATATTGATAACACTGGATAGGGCATTAGGAGAGCACAAAGCATCATAGGACTGACTGCAGGCCAAGAAAGAACAAACTAAGCAATTTTTTAAATGACATGGTGAAAGAGCCTACGAAAGGTAAGTGACCACATCGTAAACACAAGTGCAAGCACTGAGGACGAATACAAAGTAAACACTTTGTAATTTATAACTAAAGTAGGCTTCCTAATTTTAGTTCAGACCACCAATAATAAAAGTAGCCTAATTGCACAGTCAGTCTCATTGCATAGGATATATCATTTGTGCATGCATATATCAGACCCATGAAATATAGCATTCTGTTCCAAGTGCTGTTAGAAGAAGAGATTACCAGAAATGCACAGTAGATTCAATCTCACTGGCTTTCCACTCAGTCTAGCCCCAAATGGGCAACAGCAATATCTACATCTGGCTGCTGTTTATCAATCACAGCTTGGTGTTCAACACTATCATCCACCTCAATACTAATCAACAAGCTTCAAACCCTGGACCTCTGTATCTCCCTTTGCTACTGGATCTTTCTTTGTTTTTCATCAGGAGACACCAGTCAGTGTAGATTAGTAATAACATCTCTGCCTCACTGACAATCAACACAGTCACACTGAAGGATGTGTGCTAGCCTGCTGTTCTACTGTCCTTGCACTCATGACTGTGTAGCTAGGCACAGCTCAAACACCATCTAAAATTCACTGATGACACCACTGTTGGCAGTTTCAGATAGCAAAAAGGGAGGTTTGAAGGAGTGAGATAGATTGGCTGGTTGAGTTATGTTGAAATATCCTTGCACTCAATGTCAGGAAAACAAAGAATTGATAGGGGGACTTCAGGAAGGAGAAGCTGGGAGAGCAAACACCAGCTGCTTATCATTAACATCTCAGAGAATCTATCCTGAACCAAAATATTGATGCAATCAGAAAGAAGGCAGACCAGCTTCTCATATGCCCTTTCCTCATTACTACCAAAAGGAGAATATGCAAAACCCCAAAGGCACACACTCAATGTCTTAGGAACAGTTTCTTCCCCTCTGCCATCCGATTTCTGAACAGTCCATGAACCTTACCATTCCTCTTTTGCACTATGAATTAATTTTATTTTTTATTGTAACACTGTAGTTCAGACACTGGCCTCTTCATGCACCTTAGGGCCACAGAACTGAAAAGGAAACAGGTCATTCCCCATCTCAAGGGATTGCCAAAAGAACAGATTCCACAACCTATGAACTCCTTTCAAGGACTGTACAGCTCATATTCCCTGTTTCATTCTTTCATTCATTCATTCATCCATCCATTTATCGATCTGTCTAACTATGTATTTATCTATATGTTTATTTATTTCTTTGTTTGTTTGCTTATTTATTTATGTATTATTTTTGTGTATTTTGTCTTCTTTTGCACATCGGTTTGTCAGTCTTTGTAGATTTTCATTGATTCTATTTTATTTTTCTGTCCTGCTGCAAATGCCTGCAAGAAAATATTGTACTGTGCTGTACTATTCTATATTCTATGTTAAAATGCATCTCTGAGTAGTATGTGGTGTCATGTATGTACTTTAATAATAAATCTCCTTTGAACTTTGAAACCAAGACTTATGATGGAAGGGTGGGGTTGTGTGGCACAACTACGGGGTCATTGCCCTCTGGCTCAGAAACATCTATCTACAGAGTGCATGTCGGGTTTTTGAACATGGTCTTCTTCCATGCTCTCTGACTCTGTACTCCATGAATACATCCTTGCGTGTTTAAGTGTCCATCTAAATGCTCCTTAAATTGCCTAATTTGCTCCTCTGTCTTCTGGTCCAAATATAGCAATTGTTTCTGATTCCTTTAACTCTCCGGAAGCATGTTTTAGATAATCACCGCTCACTGTGTAAAGCTCTAACCCCTAAGATTCACTTTAAGTCTTTTCCCTCTTACCTTAAAACCATCCACTCTTGTTTATAATACCCATGCAATGGGCAAAAGATTTCTACTATCTCCCCTATTTATGCTACTCGTAATCTTATATTCTTCCAGAAAGTCCTCTCAGCCAACTTTACTACAGGGAAAACAAGCTGGCAGGCAAACGCCTTTTAAAATTTCCCCTTCTCACCTTAGATCTATTCCCTCTGATTATATCAAGTTAACGGGGATGTTGGTTGTAGAAGAGGGTTGCATTTAAACATTACTGGGAAGAGAAATGTTACATATTGGAAGATGTGAATAAACATGGAGAGGTACATGCAATTGTCAAAGGTATTTCAACACAATAACTATGAGTTATTGCTTCTTGGTTTGAAAAAATAAGGTGGTTGCAGATGAGATCAAAGGGATCTAAAAATACAAACACAAGTTTTTGAAGGAAGCAACAAAGGTGGCTTGGGTCAGGTCACAATAAGAACAAACCAAGCAGTGTAAGGTTTGCCAAATCAGTAGATGGGAAAGTAAAGTTAAACTAAACTTTAAATTGAAATTTATTAAGACTGGACTTAAAGAGTAGCCTCAAAGAATGTTTATATAAAAAAAGAACAAGAAATGGTGCAAAGAAAAAATGGCTGGTAGTGGAAAACTAGAGCCTATTGATAAAGGACAAGCCACAAAGAATTAGCCAGGGAATGAAGAGGCAACTTCTTTACAGAGGCATTAGCTGGAATATGGAAGTCATTATTACAGGGAATGATTGAGATGGACAAAAGGCCAAGTTGAGTTGAATCTGGCTGTTGGCCGGACTAGACATCTGTGGTTCTGTCCACTCACACTTTACCTGAACTGGGAGCAGAGAACCAGGAAAGGTCTCTACATCAGGAAGCTAGGCCCAAGGGCAGGTTATCGCAGAAGACCCATCCCGGGAACAGGCAGGAGGCAAGGCAGTGGTCTACACAGATGAAGTCTTTGTAAAGAATCTCTGGTATTCAGAACCATTTAAGAAGCTATTAAAATTGTTGTAAATACTTACTCAAGCATGTAGAAAATAATTGCACATTGTAGTATGTTGAATATATGAAACATAAATAATAACTGAAACTTTTTTACATGTCAGGAGTATTGAATCAAAGATAAGAGGATGTCAGTTTCATGCTAGCTCCGACTGGTCTGGAAACATAGAGTGCATGGTTTGGAAAATGCCAGCATGTCCCAATTCGGCAGTAGGGCTGGGAGTACGGGGGACAAAATCTAGTAACCAGACACTGTCAGCCTAAACTGAGGATTTACACTCAGTGGTCACTTTCATTAACTACACCTGTACACCTGCTCGTTAATGCAAATATCTAATCCGCCAATCATGTGGCAGCAACTCAATGCATAAAAGCATGCAGACATGGTCAAGAGGTTCAGCTACTGTTCAGACCAAACATCAGAATGAGGGAGAAATGTGATCTAAGTGACTTTGACTGTGTTGGTGCCTGAGGGGATGGTTTGAGTATTTCAGAAAATGCTAATCTCCTGGGATTTTCACACACAACAGACCAGACTTTACAGAGGATGGTGTAAGAAACAAGCAAGCATCCAGTGAGCAGCAGAGATGAGAGAGGTCAGAGGAGGTCAGAGATGAGAGAGGTCAGAGGAGAATGGCCAGACAGGTTCAAGCTGCTAGTAACTCAAATAACCGCACATTGTAGCGGCAATGTACAGAAGAGCATCGCTGAATGCACAAAACATCGAACTTTGAAGTGGATTGGCTACGGCAGCAGTAGACCATGGGTATATACTCAGTAGACACTTCATTAGGTACAGGAGAAGGGATGGAGAAGGACAAAAGGTTATTCTTCGGACTGGATATAAATAGGAGAGGGCTCAAGTGCAGCAGAACACATGCGATGACTGGTTAGACATGGTCGGTTTATGATCTGTGTAGTGCTCTGTAAATCAAACATTGAAATGCAGTTTGGGTTAGTTATGCTTTGCAGCTTAACTGAAGAACATAAGACAATTGGAGCAGGAAAGACCACTCAACCGTCAAGCGTCAACCAATTCGCCATATCAATTAATCCTCCCATCTTTCCAAGATTTAACTATCTCCTTTTTAGATATCCCAATGATCCGGCCTCCACAAATATCTGGAATGTTGAATTTCAAAGATTCATCGCAAATGCTCCCTCTAATTTGCAATGACCAGTGAGCACAGAAATCTTCTGCTGTGCACGTTTTTGTCCAGTGACAACATGTGTGCACTGAATTTTATATACTGTAAAGGGGTATTCATTTTAACAGCTAGCAAGCCATTGAGTCATTCCGCTTTAAGTGAACTTGCAGTCGTTGGTAAGTTGAAGGAGAAGATCCTGAAAGGCAGGATTTATGACCATTTGGAGACGCAAAATATGATTAGGAATAGTCAGCATGGCTTTGTGAAAGGCAGGTCATGCCTTATGAGCCTGACTGAATTTTCTAAGGCTGTGACTAAACATATTGATGAAGGAAGAGCAGTAGATGTAGTGTATATGGATTTCAGCAAGGGATTTGATAAGGTACCCCATGCAAGGCTTTTTGAGAAAGTAAGGAGGCATAGGAACCAAGGGGAAATTGCTTTGTGGACCCAGAACTGGCTTTCCCACAGAAGGCAAAGAGTAGTTGTAGACAGGTCATAGTTAGCATGGAGGTCGGTGACCAGTGGTGTGCCTCAGGGATCCGTTCTGGGATCCCCTTTCTTCGTGATGTATATAAATGACCTGGATAAGGAAGTGGAGGGATGGGTTAGTAAAATTGCTGATGACACAAAGGTTGGGGGTGTTGTGGGTACTGTGGAGGGCTGTCAGAGGTTACAGCAGGATAGGATAGGATGCAAAACTGGGCTGAGAAGTAGCAGGTGAAGTTCAACTCAGATAAGTGTGAGATGCTTCATTTTGGTAGGTCAAAAATGATGACTGAATATAGTATAGACTCATGGCTGTGTGGAGGATCAAAGGGATCTTGGGGTCCGAGTCCATAGGACACTCAAAGCTGCTACGCAGGTTGACCCTGTGGTTAAGAAGGCATTCGGTGTATGCCTTCTTAATCATGGGATTGAGTTTAGGAGCCATGAGGTAATGTTGCAGCTATATCAGACCATTGCCGGACCCCACTTGGAGTACTGTGCTCAGTTCTGGTCACCTCACTACAGGAAGGATGTGGAAACCATAGAAAGGGTGCAGAGGAGATTTACAAGGATGTTGCCTGGATTGGGGAGCTCACCTTATGAAAATAGGTTGAGTGAATTCTGCCTTTTATCCTTGGAGCGTCGGAGGATGAGAAGTGACCTGATAGAGGTGTATAAAATGAAGAGAGGCATTGATCGTGTGGATAGTCAGAGGCTTTTTCCCAG
Source organism: Hypanus sabinus (assembly GCF_030144855.1). NCBI lineage: Eukaryota > Metazoa > Chordata > Chondrichthyes > Myliobatiformes > Dasyatidae > Hypanus > Hypanus sabinus. The sequence continues at coordinate 101,161,824 of NC_082715.1, read as the reverse complement.
GGCTGAAATGTCTAGCATGAGAGGGCACAGCTTTAAGGTGCTTGAAAGTAGGTACAGAGGAGATGTCAGGGGTAAGTTTTTACGCAGAGAGAGGTGAGTGAGTGGAATGGGCTGCCGGCAACAATGGTGGAGGAGGATACAATAGGATCTTTTAAGAGACTCCTGGACAGGTACATGGAGCTCAGAAAAATAGAGGGCTAAGGGTAACTCTAGGTAATTTCTAAGGTAAGTACATGTTTGGCACATTTTTGTGAGCTGAAGGGCCTGTATTATGCTGTGGGTTTTCTATGTTTCTAGCAGTTTTTTTGCACTTCACATCCTTTGCGTCTTTGGAATTCAACAGAGTGAATCAATAATTTCTGCAATAAAAACAATATAAATAAGCCAGTTTGAAAATCTGCAGATAAATCATCACAAACTCCATGTTGTCCACACCATCCACATCAGAAACCAGAAAAGGAAATGTGGTTGTGTATAATCATGAAATATACTTAACGTGCCAATGAGGTAGAGGGTGGCAACCTTCTGTGCACAGTGTAAATGCCTTTGTGCACTAGTAGCAAAAGAGGTGTGTGCACATTCACTCGCGTTCACCTTAGAGGGAACGTTGTAAGCTAACCAATAACATTAGAGAGAAAACCAAAAGTTTCTTCAGATATATAAAGTGTAAAAGAGAGGCAGGAGCAGATACTGGAAAATAATGCTGAAGAGGTAGTAATGTGGGCAAGGAAAGAGCGGACAAACTGAAGAAGTATTTTGCATCTGTCTTCACTGTGGTATACACTAGCAGTATGCCGGAAGTTTGTAAGTGTCAGGGGGCATGAGTGAAGTTGCCATTACGAGGGAGAAGGTGCTAGAGAAACCTAAAGTTCTGAAGATCGATAAACCTGATGGACTACACCCCAGATTCTAAAAGTGGGAGCTGAAGAGGTCTTGGGGGCATTAGGAATGATCTTTCAAAAATCAGTAGAGTCAGGCATGGTTCTGGAGGACTGGAAAATTGCAAATGCCACTCCATCCTTCAAGAAGAGAGGGGAAGAAGAAGAAACGTAATTATAGCCGGGCCTTTCTCAGCCTTTTTGCACTTGAAAAAGTGTTCAGGTTGTAGCGATGTACTACATACAGAGCTAGAGACAACAACACACAGTCGGTAAGTAGTTTCAAGACTAGTTTATTCAAACTCCGCGGCGCTGGCATTTAATTCCTAGCGCCCGCCCTCTCCAGGCAGAAATGACATCGGAGGTGCATTACCAAAGTGTCCCCCCATGCGCTGGCTATTTGTAAGCCAGTTTGCCTGAGCAGAAAGTGGGTCGCCACATAACCCCCCCCCCCCCCCAGAACCGGCGATACACCCCCCAGTGTCCACAGTCTGGATCAGACTCTGTTTGGGAGGTCTGCCTCTGTGCCGCGGTGCCTGAACCTTGACCGGCTGCGCCAAGTCCACATGGGCCGGTTTGAGTCGGTCCACCGTGAAAACCTCCTCTTTCCCCCCAATGTTCAGAATGTACGTGGACCTGTTGTTGTTGATCACCTTGAACAGCCGCTCATATGGCCGCTGTAGCGGTGCCCGGAGTCCGCCCCTTCGTACAAACACAAACTTACAGTTCTGCAGGTCTTTGGGTACATGGGTCGGGGTCCGTCCGTGCTGTGAAGTTGGTACAGGGGCCAGGCTGCCGAGCCTCTCGCGTAGTCTGTCCAGGACTGCTGCAGGTTCTTCCTCTTGCCCCCTTGGGGCTGGTATGAACTCTCCTAGGACGACCAGGGGTACACCGTACACCAACTCGGCCGACGAGTTGTACCAATTCCAAGCAGGACCCAGGGAAGCTCGTGCACCCAGTTAGGTCCTCTCAGGCGGGCCATGAGGGCCGACTTCAAGTGACGGTGGAAGCGTTCCACCAGTCCGTTCAACTGTGGGTGTTAGGCAGTTGTGTGGTGTAGCTGTGTTCCCAACAGGCTGACCACAGCCGACCACAGGCTGGAGATGAACTGGGCACCTCTGTCGGAGGTAATGTGGGCCAGTACCCCGAAGCGTGCTACCCAGGTTGCAATCAGTGCTCGGGCGCAGGAATTGGCAGGTGTCTCGGTGAGCGGGACTGCCTCTGGCCACCTCATGAACCGGTCTACCATAGTTAGGAGGTACCGCGCTCCTCGGGACACTGGTAGGGGGCCCACGATATCCACATGAATGTGGTTGAACCTCTGGCGGGTGGGTTCAAACTGCTGCGGCGGGGCTTTAGTGTGCCGCTGCACCTTGGCTGTTTGGCACTGTGAACATGTTCTGGCCCATTCACTGACTTTCTTGCGAAGTTCGTGCCTTGTGAACTTGCTGGAGACCAGCCGGACAGTTGTCCTGATAGATGGGTGTGCCAAACCGTGTATGGAGTCAAAAACTCGCCACCTCCAAGCTGCTGGGATGATGGGGCGAGGTTGGCCGGTAGCCACGTCGCACAGGAGGGTCCTCTCACCTGGGCCTACGAGAAAGTCTTGCAGCTGCAAACCCGAGACTGCGGTCCTGTAGCTGGGCATCTCGTTGTCTGCCTGCTGCGCCTCCGCTAGTGCTGCATAGTCCACCCCCAGGGACAGGGCCTGGACAGCTGGTCTGGAGAGTGCGTCTGCCACGACGTTGTCCTTTCCAGAGACATGCTGGATGTCTGTCGTGTACTTGGAGATGCAGGACAGATGTCGCTGCTGGCGAGCCAACCAGGGATCGGACACCTTCGTGAACGTGAAGGTGAACGGTTTGTGGTCTGTGAACGTGGCCTGCCTTCTAAGAAGTACCTGAAATGCCGGATTGCCAGATACAGTGCCAACAGCTCCCAGTCGAAAGCACTGTACTTGAGTTCAGGTGGTCGTAGGTGCTTGCTGAAGAACGCCAGGGGTTGCCAGTGACCCTCAATGAGCTGCTCCAGCACCCGACCGACTGCTGTGCCGGATGCGTCCACTGTGACGGCGGTCGGACGCCCATTCTGGGGTGCACCAGCATCGCGGCATCTGCCAAGGCTTCCTTGGCTTTAACGAAAGCGGCCACAGCCTCCTCGTCCCTAGTGATGTCCTTGCCTTTACCCGACATCAGGGTGTACAAAGGGCGCATGATACGGGCTGCTGAGGGGAGGAAACGGTGGTAGAAGTTCACCATACCAACGAACTCCTGCAGGCCTTTGACCGTGTTGGGCCAGGCAAAGTGGCGGATCGTGTCTACCTTGGCGGGCAGAGGTGTTGCCCCGTCTTTGGTAATCCTGTGGCCCAGGAAGTCGATGGTATCAAGACCGAACTGGCACTAGGCCGGGTTGATCGTGAGGCCGAAATCACTCAGGTGGGAGTAGAGCTGGCGGAGGTGGGACAGATGCTCCTGGCGACTACTGCTGGCTATAAGGATGTTGTCCAAATAGATGAACACAAATCCAGGTCGCCTCCCACCGCACCCATTAGCCGCTGGAATGTCTGTGCGGCATTCTTCAGGCCGAACGACATTTAGAGGAACTCGAACGGGCTGAACAAGGTGATGAGTGCTGCTTTGGGGATGTCTTCAGGGTGTACTGGGATTTGATGGTATTCCCGGATGAGGTCTACTTTGGAAAATATTCTTGCCCCATGCAGGTTTGCTGCAAAGTCCTGTATGTGCGGCACGGGGTAGCGGTCTGGAGTGGTAGCCTCGTTCAGACTGCGGTAGTCACCGCACGGTCTACAACCCCCGGCTGCTTTGGGCACCATGTGCAGGGGGGAGGCCCAAGGGCTGTTGGACCTCCGTATGATCCCCAATTCCTCCATCCTCTTGAACTCCTCCTTCGCCAGGCGGAGCTTTTCCGGGGGGAAGCCTTCGGGCGTGGGCGTGGAGGGGTGGTCCCTGGATCAGGATGTGGTGCTGTACCCCTTGTCTGGGCATGGCTGCCGTGAACTGCGGTGCCAGAATCGATGGAAAGTCTGCCAGGATTCTGGTGAATTAGTTGTCCGACAGCATGATGGAGTCCAGGTGTGGGGCCGGCAACTTGGCTTCACCCAGGGAGAACGTCTGGAAAGTCTCGGCATGTACCAGTCTTTTCCCTTGCAAGTCGACCAGCAGGCTGTGAGCTCATAAGAAGTCCGCCCCCAGGAGTGGTTGGGCCACCGCGGCCAGTGTGAAGTCCCACGTGAACCGGCTGGCGCCGAACTGTAGCTGCACTGTACGGATGCCATAGGTCCGTATTGTGCTGCCATTTGCGGCCCTCAGGGTGGGTCCTGGCTTCTGTTGCGGGTGTTTCCACTCTGGTGTCGACCAAGAAGCGGCATCCCGACTGTTTGTCCCAGATGTATAAGAGGCTGTCCTGGTGGCCAGCCGCCATAGTCATTAGCGGCAGCTGGCCCTTGCAGGGCCAGCGACAACAGCAGGCTTCTATGTCCCACCACTGGTGGTAGAAACACCACTGTTCACTGTCCTCCTCACTCCTGCCTCTGTGTTGTGTGTGCCCCCCTGCTGGACCTAGTAATCTGACCGATGGACGCCATGCTCTCCCTCTTGGCTTTCCACAGCACGTCTGCCCAGGCCGCCACCTTCCGGGGGTTGCTGAAATCTGCGTCGGCCAGGAGCAGATGTATGTCCTCGGGCAGTTGCTCTAGGAATGCTTGCTTGAACATGAGGCAGGGCTTGTGTCCGTCAGCCAGGGCCAGCATCTCGTTCATCAATGTTGACGGCAGTCTGTCTCCCAAACCGTCCAAGTGAAGCAGGCAGGCACCCCACTCATGCCGTGAGAGGCCAAAGGTCCCAATGAGCAGCACTTTGAATGCTTCATATTTGCCTTCTTCCGGGGGCGACTGTATGAAATCCTCAACCTGGGCAGCCGTCTCCTGGTCAAGGGCGCTCACCACGTGGTAGTAACGCGTGGAATCAGAGGATATCTGCCGAATCTGGAACTGGGCTTCTGCTTGGCTAAACCACACGCGTGGTCGCAGCATCCAGAAAGTCGGCAGTTTTAGCGAAACTGCGTGAACAGATGAAGAGTCGGTCATCTTTGATCCAAATCCCATTTGGACCGTCAGGGATCACCAATGTAGCGATGTACTACATACAGAGCTAGAGATAACGACACGCAGTCGGTAAGTCGTTTCAAGACTAGCTTATCCAAACTTGGCGGCGCTGGCAATTAATCCCTAGCGCCCGCCCTCTCCGGGCGGAAATAACGTCAGAGCTGCATTACCAAAGTCTCCCCCTGCGCGCTGGCTACTTGTGAGCTGGTTCACCTGCACAGAAAGTGGGTCGCCACAAGGTCTCAGAAAGCCCTGTAGAAAAATTGTTACTGTATATCTACAGTTCACGGTATCTTAGAGTGATCAGTAAGTTGTAGATATAATAATCCAAAAATAATCGTCAATACTCTTTTGAGTAGAGAATTAAGTTTTAGCCAACTGTTCTTGAAAAAAAAGTTTGTTAAGCTTAGCTTAATTTTCTTGAAATTAATCTCTTTCTTTCCCTTTCATAAATTGTAAAAACTCAATAGGGAAACATAATAAATTTCTGTTAAACAGCTGGCTTAAGCCGATCTGGGATTTAACTTTTCTAAAGGTAAACAATAGATTTAACTGAAATAAAGGTTGTAAATTGATTTTAATTAATACTATTTACAACATGAAAATGTATTGGCAATGTTGGTTAGCCAAGTTACTAAAAACCATAAGCCAAGGCAATATGAATAAAAATATAGCCTAAGACACAATTATATACAAGACTTTAAAAATACATTTTCTTACTAAGTGGCAGAATCAGTTTTAGATTTTGGCCTAGCATGTGAAATCTGTGCTTGTTTTTTGCTGTACAAATACTCAATTTGGGGTCTAACTTGAGATTAGCACACATGGATTTCACCTTCAACTAAAATAGACAATTTCTGTCCTTGCTCTTGTTAAAAGAGAAAAGGCTTCCTCATGCATGTAAGCAGAGAAATGCTCATTGCTCTCCTAAGAATGGCAATTTTCTGAGAATGAAGATCCAAAACTTGTCCAGGGGCAGGTCATTAAATCTCATCGTGAGTTCCATCAGACTATAGACTGCACCTTCACAAAGTTCTTCCTCTTCTCTCAAAGTCAAGTTCTCGGGCTGGGCAGAAGATTCGAGATTCTAGTTATACACTTGTGCTGAAAAGGGGTAAAATTACTGTTCAATATTGTTTTACAATTCTTCCAGGTGTTTTCCAATAAGACTCAAGACTTTCTGATATCCTTCCTCATTCTCAAGCCCAAGCAGCAGTGGAAACATTTCAAGGTTTCCTTTTGTAACATGATTTTTCCAAAGATTCGGTTTCCTTTGAATTCCAGGAATCCTGTTACTTGGAATTCAAAACGTTTTCTCCTGGGCCTTACAGATTCTTGTTCAACTGCTTCATATGATGAAAAATGTCACTAAGTAGACTAGTTTCTGCAGCCATTTGTCATCTTCAAAGCACTCAGTAAAACTTGGCTTACTATTTTAAAGTACTCCTGCACTTCACCGTTCATCTCAAACTCCCTGTTGAGAACTCTTCCTCTGTTAATCCATTGGATTACTGTGTGTAGCAGGAGATTGGTGTGCTCTTTGTCCAGGTTTTCACACAGATTTTTAAACATTCTCCAGTGACCTAGTCTGAGTTTAATAAAGTTAACCATTTTTGTTATATCATTCAGAACATTTTTCATTTCATCTCCAAGAGTTGTTGACATCAGCACCCTGTTGTGAAGAACGCAGTGTGTTGTGACAATGTCAGGATTTTCTTTTTTTACAGGAAAGAAAACCTCTCCTGGAGCCAACCATTGATGGGGCACCATCAGTACAGATGCCAGTACAGTTCCTCCAAGACAGAACTTTTATTTCCAGATATGAAAACAACACATTAAATATAACTTGGCCCTTGCTTGTTTCAGGCAGCTCTTTGAAACAGAAAAGGTTTTCTTGAATTTCACCATCATTTACAATCTTACAAATGCTCCAACATGACAATTATTGGTGAAATCTGTTGACTCATCGACCTGGATAGAGAAACTGTTGTTTTTCAGTTTATCACACAAAACCTCTTCAGCATCATGTGACATGTCATCAATGTGTCCACTTATCATACCGTTTGAGAGTGAAACCTTTTCAATTTTTGCACTGCTTCTTGTCCTAGCATCTTACCCATTATAGTTTTACATGTTGGCATTATTAGGTTATCACCAACTGTGTGACTTTTCCTTTGCTGGGTAATAAGTTCTGCTACTAACTAACTTTCTTCCTGAATCCTTTTACTGACTGTGACTTTATTAACAAAAGCTTCACTCTGTTTGTTTTGAGATTCGAATAGCTGTTTAAAATAATCAGTGTCTTTTCAATTTTGCTGGAGCCATTGCTGCATTTATAAGTTGTTTGTCACAGACTAGGTACAATGGAACAGGACATCTTGGATCCCCAGTCCATGTAAAACCCAGTGATAAGTAGCTTTCATTGTAAAAACAGACTTTTTTTGTGTCCACTGTGGCACTAGTCCCATGAAGTGACTCAGAAGATTGTAGTTCTCCATCATTAACTCTATCAGAATTATTTGTAGGCTTATAATCCTCCACTTCCATCTCACACGTCCTCTTCAAAAATTGGACCATCACCTTTAAAATGAAATTTTCCGTCCAATTTTCTATTACGCTGGTAGAGTTTGTTTGCTCCCATTATTCAGTTAGTAGTGTGTAAGGGGAAGTTGATGGAGGTAATTTGGGAGGGAGAGGACTCAACTAAATAAACACAGTCCAACTACGCACTGCCATACTGGGCTGTGAGATCTCTAACGAGGTCTAATGGGGCTGCTTCATCACTGCCCACCACTGTGACCACTAGCATCGTGCATCATGTGAAATTCTTTTTTAAACATGTTTGTTTTAATCATGATCTCTCACGGAAACTCAGTTGAGAAACCCCGCTTAGCCTGATCTCCTATGTTGGGAAAACGTTGGAGTCGAATGTTGAGGAGTCTTCAAGGTACTTGAAGGCACATGATAAAACAGGCCAAAGTCAGAATGGTTTCCTTAAGGGGAAATCTTGCTTGACAAACTTTCTGGAATGCTTTGAAGAAATACCAAGCAGAATAGACAAAAGCTGAATTTTCAAAGGACTTTTCATAAGGTGCCGCACATGACGATGCTAAACAAGATAAGAGCCCATGGTAATACAGGAAAGATACTAGCATGGATAGAGCATTAGCTGATTGGCAGGAGGCAAAGACTGGCAATAAAGGGATCATTTTTGGATTGGCTGCATGTGAATAGTATAGTTCCACAGTGCTGCGATTGCTTCTTTTTATGTTCTATGTCAACAATTTGGATGATGGAATTCATAGCTTTCTGAGCAAGTTTGCAGATGATTCGAAGAGGGGTGCAGGTGCAGCAGTATTGAGCAAGCACGGTTGCTGCAGGCAGACTTAGACAGATTATAAGAATGGACTAAGAAGTGGTAGATGGAATACAGAGTCGAGAGTGCACTTTGATTGAAGGAATAAAAATGGTTAGAAAATTCAAATTCCGAAGTGCAAGGTGATTTGGGAGTCCTTGTGCAGGATTTCCTCAAGGTTATTTTCAGGTTGAATTGGTGGTGAGGAAGCCGAATGCAATGTTAGCATTCATTTCAAGAGGACTAGAATATAAAAACAAATATGTAATGCTGAGGCTGTGTAAGGTAAGACCTCACTTAGTCAAGTCAAGTTTATTGTCATTTCAGCCATGAACTGCTGGTACAGTACACAGTAAAAACAAAACAACGTTCCTCCAGGACCCTGGTGCTACATGAAACAACACAAAACTACACTAGACTATGTGAGACAGCACAAGGCTACACTAGACTATGTAAAACAACATAAAAACTGCACTAGACTACAGACCTGCACAGGACTATGTAAAGTGCACAAAACAGTGCAGGGCAGTACAATAATTAATAAACAAGACAATAGGCACAGTAGAAGACAAACTACAACATACAGGTGTCCCCACTTTACGAATGTTCGCTTTACGCCACTTCACTTTTACAAAAGACCTACATTAGTAACCTGTTCTCGCATTACAAAGAGGATTTCCGGTTTTACGAAAATTTTTCCAATATAACTTAATGTTTCTTCACTTTACGCCATTTCTGCTTAAGAAAGGTTTCATAGGAATGTTCTACCTTGGTAAAGGGAGGGACAGCTGTAATAATAAATGATGTAGATGTCAGTCTAGACTCTGTATTGTGGAGTCTGATGGCTTGGGAGAAGAAACTGTTGCACAGTCTGGTCATGAGATCCCGAATGCTTCAGTGCCTTTTGCCAAATGGTAAGAGGGAGAAGAGTTTGTTTGAGGGGTGCGTGGGGTCTTTCACAATACTGTTAGCTTTGTGGGTGCATCGTGTGGTGTAAATGTCTGGAATGGCAGGAAGAGAGACCCCGATGATCTTCTCAGCTGACCTCACTATCCGCTGCAGGGTTTTGCGATCCGAGATGGTGCAATTCCCAAACCAGGCAGTGATGTAGAATGTGGTGAGGATGGGAGGGGTGGGAGATGGACTTTTCTCAGCCTTCGCAGAAAGTAGAGACGCTTAGAGTATCATGAGCAGTTTGGAGCCCCATATTTAAGAAATAATGTGCTATCAATGGAGAGGGTTGAAAGGAAGTACACTAGGATGACACTGGGAATGAATGGGCTTTCATGATAGCAGCAATTGAAGGCTCTGTGCCTGTGTTCACTGGAATTTAGAAAAATGTGTGGTGGGGGACTCTTTGAAATCTATGAATGGCCTAGGTAGAGTGAGTGTGAAAAGGATGCTTCCTTTGGGGGCGGGGGGATCTGGGATCAGAGAGGGATCAGAGAGGGATCAGCTTCTTATTAAAGGCACATCCATTTAGCACAGAGATGAGGAGGAATTTCTTGAGCCAGAGGCTGGTGAATCTGTTGAATTCACTGTCACAGGCAGCTGTGGAGGCCAGTGACAGGGTGCATTTATAGCAGAGGTTGATGGGTTCTTGATTAGTCAGGGTGTGAAAGGATATGGCGAGAAGGCAGAAGAATGGGATTGAGAGGGAAGTGGATCATCCATGAGAAAATGGCAGAGCAGACTCTATATATACGTCTTACGATCTTAAGGAGGAGATCTGGAGACAAGGGAAAGCGGAAGGAGGAGATCCAGAGTCTGAGGGAAGGGGATGCCTCATAGAGGCTGAGGGAGGGGGTAGGGGCACTTACAGACCTTATATAACAGCCATTTTAACAGCCAGCAAGTCATTAAGCTGTCCTGCTTTAACTGACTAGTGGGTCTTTTTGTGCTTCATGCCTTTTGTTTCTTTGGAATTCGACATAGAGAAACAATAATTTCTTCAATAAGAACTGTATTCATAAGCCAGTTCTAAAATCTGCAAACAAAACATTGCTAACTCCACGTTGTCAACACCATCTGCATCAGAAACTGGAAAAGGAAATTTGATTGTGTATGATCGTGAAATATACTTAACATGCCAACGAGGTAGATATAGGGTGACAACCTTTTCTGCTTAGGTTAAATTCCTTTGTGGGCTAATAGCAGAGGATGTGTGCGCATGTACACATGCACCCCTTAGAGGGAACGTTGTTCACTGCTCTCCACAGGAAGTTCCACTCCCTTCAGTTATAAATAACTTCCCCCTAGTTTTTTAATTCTACCTTGTGGACATATTTCGATAACAACACTGACATGTACCCTAAGCATCTCACGTTTTCATAAAGTCACACCTCATTCTTGAAAGCTCCAAAGGTATTTGATGTGGTCTTATGTAAACTCTCTGCACAAACATGGAACTGTACAGGGGTTCATTGTGTTCCTTCATCCCTTTGTATTTGCTGGTGGACAAGATCTTCTGACAGTGCTTACAGAAGAACAGGCACTCTAGATACAGCTTACTTGCATCGCTGGAAGTTTCAATGATAAAGTGCTACATAAATGCAAGCAGTATTCTTTTATTAAAATTTTTTTTTAAATTCTTTTATTTGTTTGTTTCTGCATACTCCCTTGACATTAAAAGTGATAAAATATTTCTGTTTTCAAGTTGCAGTGCATAATTATTCATCATTACAATTTGTATGTCTTCCCAACATTTTTGATATAGTCATAGCAAGATGATGGACTTCACAGACTAAATTCCTTTAAGCCAAAATTAGTGCCACGAGTGAAGTGGAATGCCCAGCATTAGTAAATGCATTTTGATTCTGATCTTTACAGTGGAGAGCAGATAAGCTTGTCATCAACATCTTCAATGGTTTCAACAGACACATATGCATGGCTTACTTGCTGACTAATTTATTTCTAAATGAATGATGCACAGAAGCAGTATATCAGAGCAACATATGGTGGAATTAGTACATCAGAGCTTAAAGGACAATTTTGTTAACAGTCTTTTTAGGCAGTTCCTACAATTTGAGGGTGACTTTTGGAGTCCAAGAGGACTGGTGAGGATAATCTGGGAATTGCAGATATTTTCCACAGATGGAGCAGGAGATGCCTAATAGGACAGGTTGGTATGCAGTTTGTGTGGTGGTTGACTTTTTCTATCAATATATACGAAATCAATGTACTTCCAATGCATAGGCTCAAAGTTCTCAACACCATCCAGAATACTCCTTCCCCATTTTCAGAGATTTCTAGGGGTCAGTGTGGCATCAAACACATCCTTGGATCTATTATTTTGTCTCATAACCCTTTTCCACAACTGTGATCATAATAGCTTGTCTATTTCAAGACTCTGATGTCAGGGACACAATTGACATGGCTTGCCCAATGGAGTAAACTATGAGTTTCTAGGACTTCAGTGTTGGGGATGATGTCTAGTCAAGACATTGAAATTAGTTCACTTATCGTTCTGGTGAATCTGGGGATTGTGCAAAGACAATGTTGGTGGTAACTTTCTAGTGCCATGTAGGCCTGCTGTGGGTAGTCCAGGATTCAGAAGAATATTGAATTGCAGGGATCGCTAATGCCTGGTTAACTATATATATGTTCTACTGAGAATTCATCTTCAGCTTTTTCCTCAGTCAAACAAAGGTGCAATTGAAATCAACAATAAATTTCATCATTGGTGCTTGATTCCACCAAGAGCTGGATCTCAATATATTCCAAGAAGTTCATGTTTTTCTGGGTTTTCCCATGAATCTTTGTTTTCAAAGAGCAGTGTTGCACAATGCAGGTAGATTGATGAACTGTTGCATTCTGTGTACTGGGTGTAAGGTCTATCCTCTCATAAACTGCATTGAATGAGCCAGCAATGACTAGGGGCTCTGTCTCTGAGTGTATGCAAACACAAATGAAAGCATCACCAGGCGTAATATGGTGATTACGCCACATTTGTCAGCAAATGCTTGCTGGAAGGAACTCTTCAAGTATCTCCCTGATTCTGTCCTTGATGTAGCCACTAACTCCAGCCTACAGTGTCATATTCAGTCTAGCCATACTGCCTCTCATGACTGAAAGTTGTAAAGGCCACTTGCCAACAAAATAATCATAAACCCTTGGGAGCAGTCCATACTTTAACAAAGTATTCTGACTCAAGTCCACAAGTACAATATCCACAGGATAATGGATGGGCAAGGTACACCAAAAGGTCTGAAATGTTACTGTGATCACCTTCATAATGGGATGCAGTTCCAGTTGTGGTAACTACAGAAGGGTCTCCCTGTTGTCTCCCATAGGGTAGCCCATCACCAAGATCCTCCTCAGCTCCTTCCCCACAGTCATGGGAAGGGCTGCTTCCAAATTGCAGTGTGAATTCTGTTTAACTGGGGCCACCATGGACATGAACTTCAATGCATGATAACTTCAAGAAAAAATGCAAGGAGCAGCACCAGCTCGGCATGTTCTCTTTTAAAATCTCACCATAGAGTTGAATTCAATCATAAGGAATTTTGTAACACCCTCAAACCCAAATTCAATTGGCCCCCAAAAAATAAAATAATCATTTTACATTTGTTTCATGACAGTGCACAAGCCATGATCCTAATTGATGTATCTGCCACAGAAGCAACCTCAGTGAAGAACTGTGTCATGCAAGGCTGAGTCAATGTTCCAGTACTTTTCTCAATATTTCATGCACCTCACATCCAAAGAACTTTCTCTGAGAATGGAATTAAACTTCAGAACAAACAGTAAATTGTTCTACCTATGGCAATTGAACTCCAGAACAAGGTCTCCGAACCCTATCAAGCAAGCTGCAATAGACAGACAAAACTAGCTTAAATAAAATAATCTCTTGTTAAATGCAAATTCCTTAAAGTATGAACAATCCAGAGTTCAGATCTCCAGACATAAAGCTAAATAACTGAAGTAGTCATTTACAGCCACAAGGTACTTGATGAATTATATTTACGTCATTGAAATTCACAGGTAGACACTGAGCACTGCAAAACTCCAAAATTATGAAGACAATATTAATTTCAGGATGTTACGATTTTTCTCAAACCTCTAGTGTTAATGTTTCAGTCATCAGTATAATTGAATTCAACTATTCACTGTCTATTAATATGCATACTCTCCAGAGCAGTTAGTGTCAGCCGTTGAGCATGACTTAATTAATTTCTGGGCAGAGATATTGACACAGTATCCGAGACAGGCATCTCCTTTGCCATGTATAATTGTGCAGCTCGTTACATGCATTGATCCTCTTGCCACATGGTACATTTCTCTTCTCGCTGGTTGTCTTCAATCTTCTGATCATATTTCCTCGATATTTCTGAGCCATACGATTGAACATTAATCGTGCTTGTGTTATTCATTTCATCGTGATTATATGCAATCTTTTAAGATCAATTTTAAACTAGTATTAATTTTGCTTGCTTTTTCCTCCACATTAATTGATCTAAATCAATTTACGTTGCAAATTGTAAACATTCTCTGTCGTTATTCCCCTTCCTGCTTTACTGTACTTTTAGTTTAACTTGCAACTCATTTTACCAACCAGATAAACTACGCGGAAATGTGTCGGTATTTAAGCACCATCAGTATAATTCCCCACTCCACTACAATCATTTATGAAATTACATCTCCTGAAATTCAAACCCCATTCCACCTCCTCCCACATCTGATAACTAGTCTCATGTCTTCCGCTGGATTCATCGCTTTCGCCGTCATCAGCAGCATTTCAGGTGGAGTAAGTCTGCTTCTTTTTAAATGTTGCTGATACGTTTGTTTGCTACCAGTCCCACCGAATTCCATTAGGACCCAATGATTCATGACTATACTAAGTGCCCGGGAAATTTTAGCTCCACTCTTTACACATCTCAGATGTGCTCCGTCTGGCCGAGAAGACATGCTAAGCCTGTTCATCCTTTCAGCTTATCAAGGATGCCTGTCACAAAATTTCAAAGTCTTCTGGAATATTCATGTATAAAAATATTCAATGATATGCCATCATTTCATTCCTCTGGGAATCCTTTTAGGAATTATTAAATTAATTCTCTGATTTCGGTTCCTCTGCAGCTTCGCAGCTGTTTTACACTTTTAAGAGTTTTACCTTTGCTCTGCCAGTTATTAAAAACAACGATGCAATAGACAAAATTGTTTCACTTCTGCACTGTAGATTTTTTTTGCTTATTTTCCTTCTTTGAATCCCGATTGTTTCACTCGTGTGTTTATTTTTTGTTGGCTTCAGCAATCTCAGAAGTTCCTTTCAGAATTACATTCTTGTTCAATTATATTGATTTTTCTTCCACTTTACATGCTAATTTGTTTGAAGAGGTTGTTTTTGTTTGGGATTCAGTTTTATGCTCGGTTGTGCATTGTTTTTTTACTTCTTGCGGTAGTTTTCAAATGTTTCCACAGCCTGGAAACGTATGACGCTGTGAATATGTATCAAGCAATGGGAATAAGTGTATCGGAAAGTATGTTCAGACTCCGGTTTACTGGCATGAGGGAGCAGGGTCCAGGTTAAAGAGCTAATTTGCGATCTGACTACTCGTGGTTTCGTGGTTATCATCAAAGACGTTTTAATCTATAATAGTGCTACTCCCTATAAATTGAGACCTTTGGGACAACGTTACAGCTGAAAATATTTTGACCTTTAGTACAATTATAGTCAGAGTTTAACTCGTCATCTGGGCGTCTGACATTAAATAGTTCCTGTACTTTTTTAAATAATATCATAACCCAAATAACGTGAACGTCATCTTCTGGCAGGCATTCGAGATATAGAAACTCTGCAAATGTCACAATTCAAGTCGCCCCAACACAATTGGGCGCGTTCAAATGCCCTTAGGTTCGATTTGTTTTAAATGGGATCGACACTTCTCTTTGGCTTCTCCAGTAAACATGGTTTGATTCGTGTTTGCCTCTTTGTGCTTAATTCGCCCGCTACAGATTGCGCCCAAGGTTTCGGCGGGTCGAACGAATACTGCAATTTAGCAAAATCTGAAATGGGGAATGCTGACATTTATGCGGAATCGATTTCGATGTTCATTCGTACTTTCGGGTGACACGGGAGAGGCGTGATTACCCAGCTGTAGTCAAACGGTGTTAGACAAGAGACAATGGGAGGGCTCGGGAGGGGGGGGGGGCGCAGCACTGACACCGCTTTCCCACTTCCTGGATGAGCTGCAAAAGTAGCCTCCCTTCATATTCTCCGCGGTGCTACGGGATGTCCTGGTGTGATAAACCAGCCTCTGGGGTATTGCTGAGAGGCAACCGGAGGTGGGGAGGGAGTGGGGGTGGGGACTGAGTCATCAAGCAAAACTTAGCCAGCGCTATCTGTCTTATCACTGGAGCTGCTGCCGATCGATTAATTTTCACAGGAAATAGCTGGAGAGAAAGAGAATAGGACTTCGAGGTCTAAGAATTGTTGCACGTAAATAAACCGTGTGTGTGTGGCGTGCAAAGCTCACAATGAGTCCTCCCAACCTGTTAAATGAAACCAGCTTTAATAATGTGGCCGGTCCATAATTCCTAAAGGCGAAAGGGCAGGTTTACCTTGAAGAATAAAGCAAAACGGAAAATGCTGAGAATACTCAGCGGGTCGGGGAAAGGAGCTAATGTTTCATGCCGGCGACCTTTGAGATGTGGCTGGGTGGGGGTGGTTTGGCACGAATTCAAAGCGGAATGGTAACGACTGGGGTTCTGGTGCACTCCGGGGAGAAGAGGGTCTTTTTAAATGGAAGGGCGATGGTCTGGCAAACATTGGACAATGGTGTCTAGGTGTGAGTGTGCATTGCATTGTCTACTGATGTCTATGGAATATAGATCATTATTAATAGCTGGAGGCTGCACCCGTTAAGCAGTAGCTTTCTATTAAGACCTTTAGCTAGTGCTTTCATCTATGAGGCTCGATTCAGACAACAAACGGAACATTGGCTGGAGATGATCGGACAATGAAAACTCGCCAGTGCTATCTGCCGTACAATTCTCTGACAAGTCTTTACACTTGGCTGTTCAGCTGATCTTCTCGGGTCTTACTACTCTAAGCATCATGTGGTTTCCCGTGTCGTTGTCTTGAGAAAACTTGGACCTGGGTGCATTTAAGTGCGCAAAACAACCCGCTTTGGTCAGGTGAAATTGGAAGTTGAACAGTGAACGCTGAGGAATGGGAATCAGTCCTGATATTGTCATCCACCCGAACCATGGACCCTCGGAGATGGCCACGGTCTCTCCGCCCTCATTCACGCCTGGTTCTCCCCAAGAAGCCTTTACTTAGAGATTACTATTGAGGATAACAGCCAAACGAACGATGTTTGAATCAGCCTTTTTAGGTACACGTAAAAATTAAAATAAAAAATTGCTTTAGACCACTCCAAAGGAATATAGGGATTTTTCGAGGATGTTAGAACACACAGGGAAAATGTGTTTGTGAAAACGAGATCTCGGGTTTATTGCTTGGCCGGAATAACTGATTTGTTTTGCATGTGTGTGAAATATGCGCACATATGTCCTGTCTCCCCCTTACCCCCTTTTCTAAAAGCGAAGTCGATTTCACTCTTCACTTGCACGGAGCACCCGGCGCGGTCGAGCCTGCGAGAATCTCCTTGACAGGGTGTCAACACGTGATAAGGTGACAAGAGCTTCATAAATGTGCTGGCAGGAGTGAAAGAGGTTGAAAGAGAGAGGGAGGGACAGAGAGGGAACCGAGAGCGAGAGAGAATCCCAAAGAAAGCGCAGGTCGGGAGGGGGAGCGGTGTGAGTTCCCGAGAGAGCAAAGCGAGATGTGCAAGTGGGGGACGGAGTGATCACGGGTACTGGCACCACCTCACAGAGTAAATGGAAATCAAATCGACCGAGTGCTCTCTGGGAGGCAGCAGCGAATTAATGCAATCTCCAATTCCTTTCACTAGAGAAATCTCTTGAAGAGGAGGGGGAAAGGGACAGAACAGAAAGTGCCTGAGAGCCGAATCTATCCAGCCTAACAAAAGACACCCCGAGCTCAAAACGCGACCCGAATTGCTCTCCGGAGGTGGAAATTCAAGGTAAGTTAATATTGAGTATGCATATTTATATAATTAGATGATAATAAGTTTCTAATGCCCAAGGTCGTGATTTTGCGAAGATGTTTCAACTCATTAGGATGCAGTTAAATGCGTTGATGTTTTATAATAATTACAATTGAAGTTAAATTGGTGACAAACTTGATATGATTTAAATTGCGGTGTTTTCTTTTGTAAACAAGTAGCATTTTCAATTGAACTTTGTCATCTGAAAATTGTAGCGGATTCCCAAAACCCCAAAATGCGAGAGCTCCATAATTCCTAAAGGGACCGTACACATCTCCTGCACTGGATCTCCGGCATGTTGACTTCTTTTGTGACTGATGGCTCCCCTCGGAGGGGCAGGTGCGAAGAATGTACCTACCTTTTTTTTCTTGTCTCCATTACTTTGGACCTTGATAATAAACAGTTATTTTGGTGCACATTGACATTGCTTATGCTGACTTAGTGGATGGACTATTGCTGGGTATCTCGTTATTGTGATCATGAACAGTGAGTTTTGATCCCGTTAAAAACAACTCCCGTCGTGTAAAGGTAATTTGAAAACAAACCCCAATAAATGCACCTATATAATGCAAAAAAAAAGCAGAGGAGAAACTTCAGATGGAAGGAAGAAGAATACAAAATCCATGTTATTAACTTTTAATATAAACGTAATGGCTGGAGTTATATTTCAAGTATCAGCCAGGACAGGGAGTCCGAATAGCTTCCAGTGTGCCCTGTTGAATGTAAGATTCATTTTTGTTCACAAAAAATATTGTGCATATTGTTAACTGAAACCCCAAAAAAATTGACGCCTCAAGGAAAATCATTTCGCGCACCCAACAATGGCCCACATAATGCGCGCCGTCACTTCAAGTAATTCAGTAGTCTGTATCCAAATGTTTCATGTCTCCAAAACAATCAATCATCACATGATCTGGTTTTTGCAATGATCAGCCAGGCACGGAGTGAGTGGGCGAGACGCCTATCAGCCTTAATAACACCAGAGATTGGATAAAATTTCAACAACAAAAAAAACATTTACATCGGTTGCCTGACAGCAATTAAAACTAATTGATCTGCGTGTGCCATCTCTCTGTACAACAATTCTTGTTTTAACAATATAATATATGCCTTCCTTAAAAAAAACCGTCAGCTTGCGGTTCGTCGGATGTCTGACTGAGCTCTAGTGGACTGATCCTGTATTATCACGGTTTAGTTCTAGGTTGCACTGAGTGTCGGGACATGGCGTGGAAGTTCGTAAGTTGATAAATCAGAACTGATAAAACACATCAACCAGCGCGAAGGTATGAACGGTACCTTCCACCATTGGCAATTCGACTCAGCTCACAAAACATCCCAATATGCTTATGGGTTTGCCTGTAAATGGGCGCGTAAATGTAAAGAGACTAATATTTATTTAATGAGAATGATCATACCATGCCAAATCGTATCGAAGGTCGCTTCTGAGAAACCCGGAACAACTCGCGCGTCTACAAAGCCTTTGTTAATGGTATATAGATGACTGTATGTTTTTCGCTAATTAATAATAAAAAATTTATTGGAAGCCAAAGGAAATCCCCAGTTTAACAGCTGAGAGTGAAACATTAGCCTCGAGTAAAACATCTTTCCGAAAATTGGACTTGACATCAGTTGGGTAATGTACTGGGGAATATGTTGAGTTACTTGAGGATGGTGTAATTCAGAGTAGAATATTTCATCAAATACTTATATGAAGAATTACGCTTAGCTCCTTCTTTTGCAATAGCTTCACTAACATTACTTTTCTTGAGCAATATTCCTAAATGGCTGAGAAACATTACAATACCTCTTGTTCTATCTCATAAATTAAACTGAAATTCTCCACATCTATTAACTAAAGTGTACCCTTTCTCTTAAGTTATTTGAAAGAGAGTGCATGACTAAAACAACACCTGAAACCATCCTGTTTATATTATTTCAGTGTTCTCCACCACAAGTGGTCTTAACATAGCAAATGTCACTTCCATCATAGATGTTGTTTGTCTGGCAACACAAAGCAAAGCTGAAAGTTACGGTACCCTGTTTTGCCTTTAATGGATCAGCAGCGACTCAAGTTTAGTGTGGTAAATACCGGAGAGGTTGATGCTCACATTACTTCTTAATCATGGATTGTTTGTGCTCATACCAAATCCAGATACAGCTCCAGTCCTTTCCTCCACTTCACTATCTGCGAACTCCTCACAACTGTCCTGACAGAATTAAATACCTCCCTGCCGAACCACCCCACCCTCTGTTCCATTGCCCATACCTGTCTTCAGGCATTAGTACTTTAACGTGGCTGTTAACTTCATTAGTTAGCGAATACTGCACGTTCTCATCTCCATTTGCTTGTTAATCTTGCTGCGTCAGACCTGTCCATCATTGATCTTGCCCTGGCTAAATGTTTGCTTTTCAGTCTCCTGTTTACTCCACCCTGCCTTTTGTTCTATCCTTTGAGCTTCTGGTTACATAGCAGTTCCAGATGGAGACAACTTGTCATGCTTTATTGCATTAAAGTTGCTATTTAAATGCAAGTTCTTTTATTCTGAATCATCATTTCAATTAACAGACTTTTTCACTCCTTTTCATGAACTTTTCATGAAAGGGTTCCCCATTTCAACTGTTGCACAAACGACATGCCATATTTTAAAATATTAAATCAAGTTCTGCTCATATTTCCCTGATTTTTCCTCTTCATTTACATATTTTACTTCCACTATTTCCACTCACTTCGATCATTATCCTCCCTTGTTATTTACAGCTTATTCTGACATTCATGATTTTTCTGAACAAAACCACATCCTCCTTGCAGTGGTTAGTCCCCATTCTAAATTTCCATAACCCCTCCTCTAATATCTCCCTACTTGCCTTTCTCATCTACACATTATATACCTACTAGCGTGATCACAGAGTGTATGTTTGTGATCTTCTGCCCATCAACTTCAAGGTTCAGCACTCCACTGTCATAACACATGGTTAATTGAGTTACTGTCGCCTTCCTGTCAGCTTGAACCAGTCTGGCCATTCTCCTTTGACCTCTCCCATTAACTAGTCATTTTTGCCCACAGAACTGCCACTCACTGTATGTTCTTTTTGTTTCTCTCACCATTCTTTGTAAACTCTAGAGTCTGCTGTGTGTGAAAATCCCAGTAGATCAGCATTTTCTGAGATACTCAAACCATCCGGTCTGGCACTGACAATCATTCCAAGGTCAAAGTCACTTAGATCACATTTCTTCCCCATTCCAATGTTTGGTCTGTACAACAAATGAACCTCTTGACCATGTCTGTATGCTTTACTTCATTGAGTTGCTGCCACATGATTGGATGAGTAGATTTTTGCATTAATGACCGAGTGTACAGATGTAGCTATAAAGAGGCCACTCAGTGTACGTTAACTAACATTTTTGATCAGACAACTCCAAACCAGAAAAAGCTAGAAAAACTCAGCTGAACTCAGCTCCAGCATCTGTAGCATTTTAAAATTTTAATTTCAATCTTTTTACTGTTACAGTCTCAGCAACAACTTGCATTGATAATAATATTGCTTTAATATTGAGAAGAAGTTAAAAAATTAGAAAAGAAACAAGTCATTGCTAGACAAGCATCGATTAAAAGCCAATGAGTGCACGGGTGATGGGCAGATTGGAAGGTGGGAAAAACGGCTTCAGATAAGCTTATGTTTAAGAAGTTTACAATTGGAAGTGATGTTGGCAATTCTGTCTCCTGCCATTTCATTTTGTTCTCTCCCTTAAACAGTCCTCCAACCCATCATATGTTCATTATAAGCTGTTAAAAAAATTCTTCCCCTGCCACTAACATCCTTTGGGTTGGTACCTGACATGCCACTTCAATCTACATTGAATTACTCCATTCAAATGTTCACTCCACTTGCTAAAATTTCCTCAGATCCCACTTCCCCATGCTCATAACCTTGCAATTAAACCTGCTTCCCTATCCAAGTTTACACATCACTCCAAGCTGCACCTGAAATACAGGGATGCCTTCAAGTTGTCATCTCAGATCTTCGCCTATTTCACCTCTATTCAGACTGCTGAATCAAGACACTGAGGATTTGTCAGACTGTCTGAGACTGGAATTAAAGCCACTTGTAGTTTCTAGCTAAGACCCCTCAGTTTACATTGATGCCTCCTCTTTCCTCCTTTTGTGGATTCCTTCCTTCACTGCAAACATATTGATGAGATTCATGAAGCCCACATCTCATTGCCTTAATACTGCTCCCAACCTGCCTTCACTTTATCTTGGAGAAATAAGATGCTGGAAACAGAAAGAACAAATAATTTGCTGGGTTGGACAGAATCTGTGGGAGGAATGGAATTGTTGGTGTTTCGGGCTGAAATAACAACAATTCCTTTCCTCCCACAGATGGTGCTCAAGCTGGTGAGTTCCTGCAGTTGATCTTTGTGGCTCCAATTTATCTCCTCTGTCCCTGCTCTGACATAGATTTGCATGCTTTCTTCTATTTTCAATCTACTGTTACGCATACCAGACTCTTCCTTTAATTGCAATTATTCAGTTAGTTACAATCTAGCTTCCGCTCTTTCCAGGTTTCTCCTCATCTCCCTTTGATGTCTTTGTATTTTGTCAGTCCACCTCCCTCAACTACAGATACTGTTTGCGTAGGCAGCTCAACTGTTCTTTCTCTTCCTCCCTTTGGCTAATTACTTCAGATGAACTCTGGTTCAGGTCTATATCCTTATTAGATTCTTCATTGATGTTTTCCAGAAGTATATGGATAATGATGTTACTCACCAGTATAATAATGCTTTTCCCATTGGCTCAAAGATTACTGTCAACATTTTTAATCTGCTTTTTTAAAATCAATCTCTATATTACTTTCCACACTATCCATGCTAATTCCTAAATTGAAGCCATTGTCATATACTGTTAAAGTCTTCATCACAACAAGACCTGACTTTTCCAATATCCTCCTTTGCATAGTTCATTGATTCAATATGTATGGCATCTACATTGATCCACACTGAATTCCATACACTTCTTGCCTCTCCAGTCTTCGGGCACCTTCATGGTGAAGGATATCATTTTGAAAGCTCTCCATCATTACTTTGTTACACTGCCTGACCCTCCCATCATGTGCCCCTTCTTCCCTACCTGACTCCATCAACCAACACCAATCTCACTCTTCTAGATTTTTCTTGTAAGTACCTTCTGATCTGTTAAATAGTTGCTTTTTATGCTGCTTTGCGTCTTCTTTAGTTGCTCTGACTTTACTCCCTGAAGTCTCTTTTCAGATCAATTTGCTTTTGTCAGAGCTCTGTTTAAAAGCCTTTCCTAGATGTTTCACTAAACTTTTGCTTCAGGGTCCCATCTTGATCTCACCACTCTTTCCACCCCCAATACTGGGAGTCTGCCAAGTCTATTTTGTTTCTTATTGAGAACATTTTGGAATATTTTTCATAAGTTTTGAGCATGGAGTCAAACAACAAAGAAGGGGGCCTTTCAGCTTATTATGTCTGAAAGGCTATGTGAAGTAATTATCCCGTTAATTCCACTTCGGTGCTTGTTCCCCAGCCATGCAAATGCTTCCTCATTAAATATTTATTCAATTCTGTTTCAAAAGTTATTGTTGCATATGTCTTCATAGGTCATGTGTACTTGACCATAACAACCTGCTACATTGAAAGAAAACATCTTTATCCCCATCAATACATTATTTTGCTAATGATACTAAATCTGTGTCCTCTGGTTACTAACCCATAAAACAGGTTCTCCATCCAAATCATTCATAATATTAAACTAAATTTATATTAATTTTCTGCTTCTCTACAGATAAGCCCAGTACTTTAATCTCATCACAATTGGAAGTCCCTCATCCAAGGTTTAATTCTATTTAATCTCCTGCATTTTATTTCCAAAACATTGATTCCCTTCCTAGGGTTTGTTGCCTTAAACTGTTAGCAGCATTCTAACAGATGCTACCAGTGACTGTATAGAGGTATTAGTCCCCACCAACATTTCCGTTTCTGATGTATTTCCCAGATATCGAGATATTAGACTTGCAACATTGTTATTTTAATACAATAAGCAAACTTGGAGGGATTCTGTGGGTCAGGCAGAATCTGTGGAAGGAATTGAACAGTCAATATTTTGGGTCAAGACCCGGTATGGAGATTCAACCCAAAATGTCAACTATCCATTTTCCTCCTCCAATGTTGACTGACCTGTTGAATTCCTCCAGCAGTTTGTTGTCTATTTCTCCAGATGCCAATAATGTGCCTCCATTATTATTTCAATGTTGGGTACCAAATGTCAGAAGCTACAGCTATCAGATATCATATGTATGGAGAAATTTGTCACAAAGTACAAAAGTAGGTTCTATTGAATTTTGAAAGAAAAAGTGGATTGGTGTTACCATGATTGTAAATGGATAAATTTATAGGCAATATATTCTCCAGAGGTCTTCAACTCTCTGTGCATCTATATCACCAATATAGATACACATAATAAAGTAAAGATGCTTCTTTTCGAGTCTGGGCAAAATTGGAAACTCATTTGTGAAGTAATTTTTTTACATAAACAGAAGTGATTCTGCAGATGCTGGTTCTGTAGAAGGGTCTCGGCCTGAAACGATAGCTGTTGATTCACTTTCATAGATGTTGCCTGATCTGCAGAGTTCTTCCAGTGTTTTGCACACTGAAGGATCTATTGCATTGTCTCTGTGTCCCTTTGTGGTGTTCCATTCATCACCTGATCACGTTTGCCCTCCACCCTTTCATAGATAGACCTTCCCCTCTTTTCTTTGCTCCCCAATTATTTTTCCTGCTATTGCTCTTACTGCTGCTTTTCCAGTTTTCTAAGTTCTGATGGATCAGTTCTGAAACATGAACTGTGGTTCATTCTCCACAGCATGACCTGCTGAGAATTTCCTATGCCTTCTGTACCCTATCAACAGCAGTTTGCTTTTGTTAATAGTGGGTCTGTTTTGCCATCTGCCAAACAATATCACTGGGAGTTTAAAGAATTCAGTCTCAGTACAGTCATAGACAGTAAAAACCACTGGAGCTTTAATTTCTTTAATTTCCAGGCAAATGGAGGATTTAACTCCCGATGATCTATTATTAGAGTTAGGAGCTAAGTGTCTGTAGTTCCCTCTGAGGGCATTATTTAGCATCACAGAGTAATGCCACACACAATGATTGTCACAACGTAAACGGAACTACCTCCAGAAAATCTCGTGGTGTATTATTTAAATGAGATCCCTGTTAGCTGAAAGCCACGTGACACTGAGATAAGCAGCCAATAATCTACAGTTTATGAGTGAAAACTGTTGTTATGAGTCAAAGAACAAACAGTTGGAGTTTCTCCAGCAGCTTATTACTATTTTTCTCTCCAGATTCCAGTATCTGCAGTCTCTCCTGTGCCTCAATTCACGTGCGAATGTACTTTGAATATTGTGTCCCTGTAAACGATCATCTGCACACTGAGGGTCGCCAGAGGAAGCTTAACTAGCACTCTGAGAGACAATTAATATGTTTGTTTCCTCTTACACAAAATGTAGCTGTGTTTGTTCTGCAGTCAAATCAGTGGTTGCCCCCTCACTCCCCTAATGGAGGGCGACCTCTAGTGACTGCAGCAAAACATCAATCAGCTGTTTCTATACAACCTTTGGATTACATATTAAGGAAAATTACCAGTGCCCCAAAATTAGTGTTTTATTTTACAGAATTAATTTTTTTACAGCAGCTTACTTTTTTAACTTAGATATATGTGAGATTTTACCTTTTCATTGCTTTCCAAGATAGTGCATGGTTTTATTATTTGGTTAATATAGGTTGTATCTTTTCGCATACAATATTTGGAAAGGTACTGTGTATATACTTATATACTTGAATTATGTTGCCACCCAGTCTGACACAGACCAACCCTTTTCCCTCTACAGATCCTCTGCTATAAACAACTTTGCCTGTAATCAAGCTGTTTCAGTGTAGTTTGAATATGGACGTCCACGGAACCATGTGGAAAGTTGCTCATATATGATTTATTGACGCAAAAACAAACCACATTTGACTAATGACCTTCCAAATGGTTTACTCTCAGTCATATGCAAAGTGGTGGCAGTTTCCATCAACAGTGCTATTAATCATCAGTTGCTCACCAATAACTTCACAACTTCAACTTTTATTAGGATCACGCTCTCTAGATTTGATCATAACCTTGATCCAAATATGGATCAGTGAGTTACATTCTGGAGGAGAGGTGAGACACCAACGGAGCACTTAATAGAGTGTGACTTCAAGGAGCTCTGGTAAAAGGCATTGGCTGTTCAGGGGATATTGCTGCAAGGCTTGGATTTGCACCGAGGAAGATGATAGCGGTGAGCTATCCATGTCCCAGTGTATTTCTGCAGGAGTTCCTCAGGGCTGTGTCCTGGGCCTAGTCACATTGTCAGCTGCCTCATCAATGGTCTTCCTTCCATCTCAAGCTCAGGAGAGCAGATGTTCAGTTCCACTTGAAGCTCTTCAACTCATGAAGCAGACCATGCCTGCATAAGGCCAGGCCTAGGCAACATTCCAGCAAGTGACAAATAATGTTCTTGATACAAAAGTGCTAGCTAATGACCATCTCCAACAAAAGAAAATGAAACCATTTACCTTGACAGTGCCATCACTCAGTCACTCCATCATTGTACTCTGGAGGCCATCACTGACCAGAAAGCCAATTGGAGGGAAGGTTTCTTATGGGAAGTGACTCATCACTTGAGATTCTAGACTCTTTCATCCTCTACAAGACACAGTTAGGAGCGTAATGGCATATTTTCCACTGACTACACTGAGTACAATGTGGACAATGCTCAAGATTGACATTCTCCTGGACAAAGCAGCCCACTGAAATAGCACCCCAATCACTACCCTAAATATTAATTTCCTTCATCCCCAACAAACAATGGATGTAGTGTGCAAAATTCAGGTTCTTATCCAGGGGACTGACAGCACATTCCAAACCCATGACCTCTGCCACCAGGAAGGATAAAGGAGACAGATAGGAACACAATAGTTCGCTTTAAGTCACACATCAGTGGCCCAGATTCTGGAATCTTCTATCAGACAGCATGGTGTAAGCATTCTGATTAGAAAGATTGAGGTATCATTGCCACATTCTCAAGGGTGAATAGGGATGGTCAATAAATACTGGTCAAGTCTGGCAAAATGATTCTGAAAACTGCATCTATCCGATTCTCTTTTTTAAAGCAGCTCATCGGAATGTGCAGATTTTCAATGTTAATGCAATCAAGTTTTTTTTTTTGGAGTCTCCTTTCCCCTTCCACCCACACCATCCCCATTCACCTCTTCAGCATGCACAATGTGCACATCCTTGCCTCTCTGGCTGATGACCAATGGAACCAGCGGTTAATGGGTTGTGATCAATATCATGCTGTGAGAATACAGGAGTATAAGCAACAGAAGCAGGAAGAGACTCTTTGGCTCCTCGTGCCTGCTCCACTCTTCACTAAGTTAATCTGTTATCTCAATAAACTGCATTAACCACAAATCCCCTAAATCCCTTAATATCCAAAACACTTTCATTCTTGAAAAGATGCAACCTCCACATCCTTTTGGGTAGAGAATTCCAATGATTCTCTACCTTCTAAATGAAAACTATCTGTTCTTATCTCAGTCCTTAATGGATACCTCTCTGTTTTGAGGCTTGAACCAGGGGAAACATGATCCCTTCAGTTGTCCTATCAAATCCTTTACAGATTTTGTATGTTGCAATGAGATCAGCTCTTGGTCTTCTAATCTTACATGCACAGTCTCATAAAACAAACTCCAGGAATCAATCCGGTGAATCTTTATTGTGCTCCCTCTAGTATTGATTTACCCTACTTTTACTGCCAATCTATATATAAGATTCCAGGTGCGGTATTTCAAGGGCTACATATAATTGTCACTTATCTTACATAGTGGGATTGCATTAGCCATCTTCAAGATTCCTGCTGTAATAGAGAGGTTTAGTTTAACTGACCCTAAAAATTTCATCCTGCCTTGTGGGAGGTAACTCGTCTTTACTTCCTTTCCTCCTACTTAATGTTCAAGGCTTGTAAGTCTATAAGAAATAGAAGCAGAAGACCATATGGTGCCTATATAATCTTATTCCTTAACTACTCTTCCAGCCATGGCCCTATTTCCTTGATTCTTTTGTCTCAGTTGCTTTCTTGAATATTCTCCTGTTTCTGTTTGTCCTTTCAGGAATAAAATTGTCAAGTCCTACACGAATTTCATGAGTTCCATCGAGATGTACCTTTTTCAGGGATGTTATACATTTATGACAAGAGGGACTGCACCTGCTGTTCTTGTATGCACACCAAAGCTTTTGTGCACCAGGACATATTGAAATTCTTTTAGCTTATTTCTACAATAAAACTTACAATAAAATAGCAGCACAAGACAAGTTGAGGAAAGAATTATCCAATTATTTCTATTACCCTACATTGTACCTATATACCTGCAATTACTATCATTTTTATTTTTAAGTTTTCTATTACTCTTTCAGATCAGAATTTCCAGATCATATATAGACCATCAGATAAAGGAAAAGAATTAGGCTATTCAGCCCATCATGTCTGCTCCACCAATCAATCATGGTTGAATTTTTTAAAACCCAGTTTCCTGCCTTCACCCCATTATCCTTAATCCCCATTAACAATCAAGAACACCTCTGTCTTAGGTTTACCCATTAACTTGACCTGAATAGCCTTCTGTGGCAAGAGATTTCACAGTTCCTTGTAAAACTCTCTGTCTGAAGAAATTCCTCCTCATCTCTGTTTTAAAGGGACATCTATTTACCTGGATGTACCTGTGGAATTTAGATTCCCCTACTAATGGAAACATCCCCTCCACATCCACTTTATCCAGGCATTTCAGTATTGGTAGGTGAAAGGAAATAAGTGTGTAGTAGAAGAAAATAAAGAGATAAGCTGATGAGCCCAAGCTATAAGAATATATATATATTTTTTTAAAGTTTAAAAATAAATATATATTAAGAATATATATTTTTTTAAGTATTTATCCTGCTGGTTGAAATTCTACCTGACTACGATTCTACCTGACCAGCTGCAAGTTTATGTGCACTCCTTTAAGCCATATTCAGCATGTTTTCCAAGCTTTTTTGAAATATAACACAACGTGTGTCTTTCTAGGTGGTGTCACATTCCCTCAATACAAGTTAGGTTATTGGTCTAGGTTATGGGCTCTGCATCACATGGATTTAATAC
This sequence comes from Hypanus sabinus, assembly GCF_030144855.1. NCBI lineage: Eukaryota > Metazoa > Chordata > Chondrichthyes > Myliobatiformes > Dasyatidae > Hypanus > Hypanus sabinus. Next base: position 101,133,150 of record NC_082715.1, on the reverse strand, counting down.
ACAAACCCACAGAGCCAATGCAATCAAGCTGACATATGGTGGATTGCACCTACTGTTACTATTTCATTTTAAGACAGACTAGAACCTACTGATATTCATTTCTTTCTCTACTTCCGGCTTGCGATCACCATAATGAACCACCTTGAATGATCTGTTTGTCATCATGGTGTCATAGTCATAGAGCACTACAGGCCCTTGAGCCTAATGAGTCCATGACGAACCATTATTCTACTTAGTCCCATTGACTTGCCACTGGACTTCATACCCATCCCATCCATGTACTTATCCAAACTTCTCTTAAGTGTTGAAATCAAACCTGCATCCACCACTACTGCTGGTAGCTCATTCCACACACTTACCACCCTCTGTGTGGAAAAGATTCTCCATCTGGTTGCCCTTAAATATTTCACCTTTCATCCTTAACCTGTGACCTCTAGTTCTAGTCTCACTCAACCTCAGTAGAAAAAAACTCTTGCTCTTGCACTTATCCTATCTATACTACACATAATTTTATTCTCATTTATTCTCATAATAATCCCTCATTCTCCAATATCCAGTTTCCTATCTCGTGAAAGAGACTGAAGAAACTTCACCCAATTCCTGGTGTGGTTGATTGCAGAATACAAAGCTGCGCTATTAGTACTATATCTTTTTTTCTATGGCCATTTACCTTAGCTGTTAATTTCTGAACTGGAGCCCCACCATGTTTTTCAAAAATCTAACTTTTCAACAGCTTCTGCAATTCCCCTAACCACCATGGAGTTACAAATTCATTCAAAACATTGCATGTTCTATTATACACTGTGGAAATGATGAGATCCTACTTCTAATACAGCCTCACCAGGCCTTTTCAGCTGTATATCCTGTGTCCACAGTGAGAAAATCCTAGCAAGGCCTTACATTGCATTTGCATCAAAATAAACTGTATTCTGTTGTTGACCATTGCAATTAGCTCCCAGAACTTTCACATAACACTAACAATTTTTGTGGTGCTTTCATATGCTCCATGGAACCTGTGAAACTTGGTGAAGAGCAGAGAATGTTACTGGCTTTAAAATAGGACTGAAAGTGTAAATTGAAATCCAAGAGTATTAAACAACAGATTATCAATTCCCAGCTTAGTGCTGAACTAAGGGGCATCTTTGTACTCTGCAGTAAACCACATTAGATTGAGCTAAGACCCTTCAATTTCATTGTATGAATAATTTTTACAACCAACAGAACAATAGTGCATCGTATTGACATTGGCTGGATTTGAACCAGATTCTCTAAAGTTTAAGAACTCATCTACAACTTGCAGTTCAGTACATGCTGCCTAACTCTGATGTGTCTATACCATGTACCTGCAGTCTGAATGTGGAATTGAAATATTAATCTCATTAGTATTTCAACTGCTGATACTAAGTTCAGGGGACTGAGTTATTGTTCCCTGTTTTGCTATGTCAGCTCTGATTATAGGTTGTTTGTCCCACTCCAATCAGCAAGGAGGTTATGCAGCATCCAAGCCAGGACCACCAGACTCAGAAACTGTTACTTTCCCCAGGCAGTAAGGCTGATCAATACCTCCACAAACTAACTCCACCACTACTTTATTATTTCCTGTCAGTCACCTTATATAGAGCCTAGTGTCACTTTATGGACACACAATCAATCTATATATATAAAAGCTATCATATGTATTTATATTGATTGAGTTTGTTTTATTGTTATGTTTTTTATCTGTTGTGTGTTTTTTTGTCCTGCATCAGAACTGGGGTAACAATTACCTTGTACTCCTTTACATTTCTATATAGGAAATGACACTGAACAATCCTGAATCTAGAGTCTTAGTTTTTTTGTATTTTGGCAATTCAGTGAACTAACCTACATTACCTTCAGCATGAATTCTTTATGAACAGCAGGAACATGCCCATGGCCGTTTAGCTCAAGAAAATTCAAGTCCATGGCTGAATATCCCATGAACATTGTAACCAATCCATTGAGAATGAGCAACAAAAAAATAAACCTTAATTCAGAGCAGCACAAAAAACACTGGAGGAACTCAGCAAGTCAGGCAGCATCAATGGAGGGGAATAAACAGTTATTGTTCCAAGCTGAGACTCTTCATCAGGAATGGAAAGGAAGTGGGGGGGGGGGGGGGGAGATATCTGCAAAACCTCTGTGTTAACCCTTAATTCAGTCCCAAATTTAGCACTGTTCATAGTCTGTCACTTAATGTATGTGGATTTTAATTTATTTTAATATACAGTATATGGGTAATAAGAGAAATGCTTCATTATGTTACTTTGACTGAGGTTTGGACAACTAATCTCAGGGTGATATGATCGGTTTTTAGGTAATCACCTCAAACATCCTCCTTTCACAACGTGGCTTTGCTGCACAGGTCATGCGTTTGCCTTGCTTTTATGTTTACCATCATTCTGTCTCTTGAGCTGTCAGCATAACAGTGCAGCCATGAGCAGCAAATTAATTAGTAACACAGAAAAGCAGCAGCAGGATAAAATGATCCTAAAGCTAGAATGCTAAGAGTAACCGCGACTCCATCTGTAAAACTGTTATTACACCTATCTTAGGTTATATTTATGGCTGGTGCAGATCACAGATCTCAGTGAGGGCAAACTATGTACAGTATGTTTCTTTTAAAAAGATTATTTCAAGAGAAGGAAGATTAGGAAGTTAGATGGTCTTTGAGTTGGTAAGTACTGTTGCTATTTGGACCAGTCATATTGAAGATTTCATGTTTTGTGGCTACTCGGAAGAAGCCATTTGCCCTAAAGATATATGCCAGCTCTCATTATTTCATGCACAATGTGAACTGAAGGGTCTGTTTGTGTGTTGTATAACTCTATGAACCAATGACTCTGTGCCCCACACACTTCCCTGTAACCCTTTCTCCCCTCAACTCCTTCCCCTCAGCCCCACACTCCCCTTCCCCCAATTCTCTGCCAGCAACCCTCAGAAAGAGCAAGTTAAGTAGCTGATTCACCTACCAGCATATCTTTGGGGACATGGGAGAACCGGCATAATAACATGGAGAACATGCATACTCCACACAGTTAGCATAAAGATCGGGACTAAACCTGAGCCACTGATGCTTTGTGATGACAATGCTAACTGTTCCGCCTGTACGTGAGGCTAACTTGCAAGTTACACTCGTGCCATTTCTGGGAGTTGGGGAAGTTGCTAAGGAGAAGGAAAATCCCAAGGATTAACCAGAAACCTACACAAAATTGTTTTGGATTAGGGCAAACATCATTATTTATCAGCCAATTGCAGCAATTATTGACTGCTTAAGTTGTAATTGCATTTAAAATGAGCTCCTCGATGACAGTAGCTTTGAAGCTCAGCATTTCAAGTCAATGCAGGAGCAAAGGTGGAGCTTAAATACTTGTAGGAAATAACTAATTTGCTTCAATTTTGTTTCCCTATGAATTCTGTTTATGAGGAGAAGTAAAATGTTTTTTTTTCTCAATGTTTGTGCAAACCAGGTTTTTCAAATGTAATTACTATATCAAAATAGATACACTGTGTGCAACAAGTCATTGTGATCATGAATAAATAATCTCTTGTGGATAGAGGAATTAAATAGGGGTCTGTGGGGCATGCATAGCCTTGTGTTAATGTCACATTTGAAGTACAGCCCATCTAAGAGTAAGGTACTTCCTCAGTATGGTACTGGAGAGTGAAGTTTTACCTTGGTTCAGTCTCTGGATTGAAACTGGAACCGAAGCCTTACACAATATCTGGCAAAATGGATATGTTACTGGACTCTGGATTGCTTGTCTCATTGCAGGGAAAACGGCAGATTTCTCCCTCCACAAATTCCCACCAGTAGGGGCAGGAGGTTAATCGACTGGTTACCCATAAATAATTGAAATAACTGCAATCAATGGTATGAAACTTGGGAGAAGTGATCTCTTTTTATCAGAATTCCCCCCAGGAAATCCATTCCTTCTGACAATGTCATTCATACTCCAGAGTAGCACACTGGAAGTGTTGTATCTGTGGACTCTCTTGTATTTATATCCTGCATTCTCCATTCACATGATAGGCTTTCACTGTGCTGCTTGTGTACTCCTGCCATGCCGAATCATTTCAGAATCAGATATAATATCTCTGTCTTACATAACATGAAATCTGCTGCTTTGTGGCAGCAGTACAATACTGAACAATAGTGATGTTTAATGATGCCCATACCAAATGAATGGTAGCTTATTTCCTATGCACGTACTGACTGGATGCCAATAATTTCACTGACTCTTTTCTGGGTGCCCCTTCTGGGATTCAGCATTTCTAGCTCAGGGAAATGAAATCAGTTCTGCATGGAGACCACTGCTAACACTGTATACAGAAAAGCCCCATGGTGATTCAGCTCATTATTTTAAGATATTCATTGTAGAAGCATTCTACCCAATTTAGGCATTCATTATATGGGCATGAATTCTCATCCTGTGCTGAGATATGTTTGATTAAATTGCAAACTTTCTTTATAGATACAAGGAAATGTAATAAATTTCAGTCTTTTTGTTGTTGAAGACTGTACCAAATATGCAACTAGTCTCATCATATTGCACAGTATCGAAGTGACATGTCTGCTTTTGCGCAGTAAGGACAATTTTCATTGGCTTGGTATGGTCACTCTTATCTACCTACTGACATTTGATATCAAAAATTTATCATGGAAAGCAAAAACAGCTTCCTCTTTATCAAAATCCTCCCGCTACTTAAGTATTACGGAACAGAATCAAAATAAGTTATTTTCAAATAAGCCATCTGTTGGGAGCCCTTTACACTGTTCAGTCACATACCTACATGGCAGTGTAGCAGATAGTACAGTGCTTTACAGTAGGCAGCTGTAAGACTGGGGTTCAATTCCCATGCTGACTGTAAGGAGTTTGTACGTTTTCCCCGAGACCATGTGGGTTTCCTCCCAGTGCTCTGGTTTCCTCCCACATTCCAAAGATGTATGGTTAGGGGTAGTGACTTATGGCCATGCTATGTTGCTGCCAGAAGAGTGGCAATAGGCCAGCTGCCAAGCACAATCTTTGCTGATTTGATTGGATTTGATGCAAAGCAGACACATTTCACCAGATGTTTCGATGTACATGTGACAAATAAAGATCATCTTTAAAATCTTTCTTTAATCATCTCATACACCAAACAAGAGGACCTATATAGATTTCATCATCCTTGACATCAAAATTACTGAGTAGGTCCCATTTGTAACAAGTATGTAATATCACTGAAAATTGATATCCTTCCAGTCTTACATCAAATCCTTAGACATGACATTACTAACTTTCTTCTTTTCTTCTCTAAATCCTTCATTCCACTTTGCACTTTGCCTAAAGTAATCAAATTACTCTTATTAAAATCAACCTTCAGGATACTTTGACAGAAAAATGTATTATTTTACGTAGTTCGATGAGCGAGATGCAGAATTTTTTATAGTTGCAGGCAAGACAAGAATTTATCAGTAATAGCTTACATTTAAGGGAGCCAGTAATAAATCAAAAAGAGAATTCAGAAAAAACTTTATTTGTTTTATCCAGCAAATGGTTTGAATGTGGAACTAGGAATAGTTTAAGCAAATAGAAAGTTTAAGGGAAAGACAAATACATAATAGTAAGGTCAAAATGAAACTCTAATGGGATTAGATAGAGAAGAGTAGGATGAGAATATTTTGACTGAATATTTTGTCTTTGTGCTGCAAATATTTCATAATTCTTTGGAGAATAACTTAGGAAAATGGAGCTGAGCTTGAAGATCAGACTTGATCTTGATGAATTGCATAGCAGGCTCAAAGGACCAAATGACTTACTTCTGTTTGTAATTATTATGTAGCTCTTCACTGAGTGGTAGTACAGTGCGTCTAGCTGACTACAATGATGTGAATAATCAGTTAGGGGCAAGGAAGGGCAGGGCAGAGCAGAATTTAAGACACAATTCATGGCAAAACGTCTCCAAAGAAATCAAGCAGATTTCATTTAAACAGCACATCACACATAGCAATCTACAAAGTCTATTTAAAAACACTTTACATACTAGAGAAAATGAAACGAAAGTAAGGCGATTGAGTACTATTGCGCACTGCAAACTGCATTTCACCATAAGAATGCAGTGAGTAGAGATTATTACAGAGTAGTTCACAGAGTTATGGAGAAGTACAGCACAAAAACAGGCCTTTTGGCCCATCCAGTTCATGCCAAAACCATTTAAACTGTCTATCTCCATTGACCTGTTCTCCATACCCCAACTATCCATGTACCAAACTTCTCTTAAATATTGAAATTGACCTTGCATGAACCACTTACGCTGGCAGCTCATTCCACACTCTCTTGACCCTATGAGTGAAGAAGTTTCCTCTCATGTTCCCCTTAAATTTCTTGCCTCTTACCTTTAACCCATGGCCTCTGGTTCTGGTTCTACCCAACCTCAATGGAAAAAGCCTGCTTGCATTTACCCTATAGCAATTGACCACACCATCTGCAATCTGGCTGGGTGTTCCTATTGTACATAAAGCAACACAATAAAGAAATATATTAAAATTAAACAGTTTTAAGCTATTTCAATCTATAAAGGTTTGTGTGACTATTTTTTTATATTTCTATAATACGCGTGTTTAATAATTGCTGTTTTTCTTCATCCTAGCTTTTCCTCAGCTCATTTGCATTCTTGGAAAGACGCATAAAAACTAATCATGAAATCTCTACTGGAAGCCCTTTCAGACACAACTTTCAGGACAATTACGACAGACCTCCTTTATATTGCATCTAATGAAGTTCAATACGATGACAGTAAGTTGGACCTCAACATGACAAAAGTTGGTTATGTCACACAGAATCGGCACCCCTCCCTTGGAAAGGGCAATCCCCACCTAGAGAAAATGACATCAGGGGAGGAACTTATATCCAGTGCCAACCTCCATGATTCAGTGAATGCTAGTAACTTCCTGTACAACCAATCAATTGTGAATGATACAATAAAGTGTGGAGAAAACTTCATGGACATGGAATGCTTTATGATTCTGACCCCCAGTCAACAGATGGCAATTGCTGTATTGGCATTGACTTTGGGGACTTTCACGGTCCTAGAGAATGTATTGATTCTGTTCGTCATTATCCGATCTCGCACTCTCAGATACAAACCATCTTATCATTTTATTGGCAGCCTGGCTGTTGCTGACCTTTTGGGCAGTGTGATATTTGTATATAGTTTTGTAGATTTCCACGTGTTTCAAACGAAAGACAGCCCAAGTGTCTTCCTATTCAAACTAGGTGGCGTCACCGCTTCTTTCACTGCTTCAGTGGGTAGCCTCTTCCTGACTGCCATAGACCGATACATCTCTATACACAAGCCTCTTGCCTATAAGAGGATTGTCACACGGCCAAAGGCAGTTGTCGCTTTCACTGTCATGTGGACCATCTCTATAATAATTGCCGTCCTCCCTCTGTTGGGCTGGAACTGTAAAAAACTGAAATCTGTCTGCTCCGATATCTTCCCACTCATTGACGAGAATTACTTAATGTTCTGGATTGGTATTACTAGCGTCTTGTTGATTTTTATCATTTATGCCTATGTCTATATACTGTGGAAGGCTCACGCCCATGCTGTCCGCATGATTCAACGTGGCACCCAGAAGAGCATAATTGTCCAGGTGGCTGAAGGCACCAGGGTGCAAACTGTTCGACTTGATCAAACCCGCATGGACATCCGGCTGGCCAAGACACTTGTCCTCATCCTTGTCGTTCTCATTATCTGCTGGGGTCCTCTCCTTGCCATCATGGTGTACGATGTCTTCGGGAAAATGAACAAACTGGTAAAGACAATATTTGCCTTCTGCAGTATGCTGTGTTTGCTCAATTCAACAGTCAATCCTATTATCTATGCTCTGAGGAGCAAAGATCTGAGGCATGCTTTCCGTAGCATGTTCTGCTCCTGTAAGGGAGCTTCAGCCCAGCCACTGGAAAACAGCCTCGAGTCAGACTGCCAGCAGAAGCAAGCAAACTATCCTGGCACCATGCAAGCAGCAGCCAGGAACTGCATCAAAAGCACTGTGAAAGTAGCTCAAGTGGCCATCTCCGTCTCCACGGAGACATCAGCTGAGGCTGTGTGAATGTAGAGATATGATGATTGTTGCCGACAATAATTCTGAATGATCAAATCACATTTCTCTCAAGGTCCCTTTGAAAAAAAAGGACTCAGGCAGCATTTCCAACTGATTTGCCATAAAAAGAAAACACTTGTATTAGCTTGGAATCTGCAGCAAAAGCAATTTAGTGATTGTATTCACCCATCTGGCTCGCACACATCAAATGAGAGCCAAGCTGTTGATTTGAAGAATTTGGTTTACACTGTAATACTAAAAACAGTAGTATAAGTGGGAATATAGTAAATCTCATTATACTCCTGTTGTTTAGGACAAGTCTAAATTATTTGGAAACAGAGAGGTCCTTCTTAGATTTTCAAGTAAACTAATGTTTGTCACATGTACAACAATACTAACACTCTCTAATATTGTTGTGCTTACTGATTACAGCATGCAACTCTTATTAAGTGGTCTAGTATTGGTATCTTCAGATATGTATTCCCTCCAATATTAACATTTAAATTTTACAGATCAGAGTCTATTAAAAATGAAATAATATATTCACTGTATCCTAGAAACTAAGGTTACTTATTTCCTCCTTCTTTTGGTTATGTGGCAGATATTGACCTGCCTGATTCATTTCCATGTGCAATGCTGTATTTTGCCTGTATATAAGAGATCTTAACAAAATAAGATGCGACATAATTCCAATCACTTGCTTTTAAATATTGGATAAAGAAAATCCCAGAACCAACATAAATGTTTGTACAGCTACCTGATAATGTCATTGGGCCAAACAGAAGTCCCATTCACTCTTTACTGTTTGCCACAGATTGGTTTTGTAATCTGAATTCAGTAAAATCTTAGAAGGGAATAATACATGAAGTATGCTATCATTCAGGCAAAACTAATAAGGAGGAAATTAAATGTAAGTAAATGTGCATTCATTTAGTATTTTAGCAGTGTTTATCAAAATGTGACAATGATGGTTAGATGGTAATTTCCTTTTTAAATTTGCTCATTATTTGGCGGTAATTAATTAGGTGATTTTGAGTTCAGAGACTTTAATTGTCAGACACTGCTCTATTTCTGACATTACTTTAAGCTGCTGTTTGAAATAATATTGTATAGATATTGCCAGAATGAGTTGATATAAATAGAAAGCATGTGCTAATGAAATTACTTTTTTCTAGACTCAACTCTTGGTCCTAATGAATGCAGCACAGGTAAAGGTGATTATTATTTTTATTTATTATGATCTTTATAAATTATTGCATCATTTTTGTGAATTAAAATAAGGGTGATTTTACCCTGGAGACTATTGTCTGACCAAAAATCAGATTACGGTTTTTCACATTTTTGTAGCACTTTTTCTGCCAAACATTTTGACTCAAGCATTTATATTAAATGCCTGAATATCATACAATGCTTTAATATTAGGTGCATTCATGTTAAACAATAATTTCTAGGCCAATCTATTTTATTAACACCATATCCTGAATTCCAAGATTAAGTCACTCAATATATTAGGCCAAATGAAAATTGATACTCAAGAAATTATGTTGCCAAGTGAATTGTCTTGGGTGACATGAGACCTCCATTGAGGAAGGTTATTTAATCACGTGGAATATTTATTATTGAACCCCAATAAATTATTTCTAATATTAATAGCCTACTGCCATAATATCAATGTATAAATAACAACGCATTATACTCACTTTGGACAGTTCCTCACAACTATATATATATATATATATATATATGTATTCTATATAAGCACAATTAACATAGTGTCACATGTCCTTAAGGCTTTGTATAACATTCAGAGTTTATATGTGCTTATGATAACATGATTATGCTAGATGGGATCAGTTAGCAGACAAAGTATGAGTGTTGAAGATTGTTTAGTAATACTTTGATTATTTGAGAGGATCCATTCCAAGAAATAGTTTTAAATTTTCCGTAAAATCAGGACACCCACTTTTCCTATAGCTAGTGTAGTTACACGGTGGGTTCATGGAATGGATAGGCCTTCAGGGAAGGCACTACATTATGAAGGTAAATATTTTTAGTTATAATCATGATTTAAAATTATTATTGTTTACAATTGTAGTGTTTCATTTGAAGAAGGATATCTACCTCAGGTGCAGATATGAAAGAGCCAAGTGTTTTAAAACAGTTGCAAAACCTTTGCAGTAGACCTAAACATAAAGGGCATATTGTCTGAACACAGAAAGTGGTCTGTTTAATTCTCAGCTGAGGAAGATAGTGGAAAATATATGAGTGTGGCATGTTCACATTATTGATAAGTGTGCTCATAATTCCTAATTATGCAGCTTGCTTAAGCAATAAATAAAATATAAATCTGCAGTTATAGAATGCAGCATTTATTTAAGTGGGATCATAATTTAAGGCACAATTGGGATATTATTTAATATATCTGTACCTACACAACTCTTGGCTAAAAAAGCTAAGAAGGTGACATCATAATTCAGTGTTTCAGTAATTTCAAAGTCCTCATACAAGAAATATTTCAAGGACATCTTTTTCAAGGACTACAATCACAGCAAAATCTAGAAAGACCAATCTCTTCTTGTTAATGCTTGCTGCTGACATAGAAAGCAGAAGCTATAGAAACATATTAGTGGTTTTGTTTTGAAATCTTTCCTGTCAATAAAAATGCTCTTTTGTTTATTGACATGTTCAGCTCTTGGGTAAGACAAAGAAAGAGCAGTAGATCAATTCAACCCTTAAATAAAAATCAGAATACTGCAAATGCCATAAATCTTAAATAAAAGCAGAAAATGTGGTAATAGTTTGCAGCTCAGGAGACATCCATAGAAAAAAATAAATTAACATTTCAGGTTGAAAACCCTTCATTAGAACTTAGGAAAAATAGAAAAATAGTTTTAAAGTGCAGAATTGTTGGAGGAGAGATATATAGAACAAAGGGAATATCTTTGATAAAGTGAGGCCAGGGTTGCCATGGTGATAAGCTTATTTCTCACTAATTTTATGATTATGTCCATTTGTGCTTTATTTCTTCATCAAAGGAATTTATTTGCATTCTTTTTTCATTTTATTAAGCACTTCATCATTTTAAACACGCATCTCTAAATATTCAAAGAGATACAAACTAAGTTTTTTTATAACTTGACATGATAACTTAATCCTTTAATCCACAATACCATTCTTGTGTATATGTTATGTATCTCTTGCCCCATCGCAAAGCAAATTGTTCATCCTTTCTAAGCCATAGTACCCAAAGCTGAACACGATGCTCTTTGACAGCATCTCTTTAAATTTTATATTCAGATCTCCCTTTTATTAAAAATCATTAGATAACTGGACTTTTTGATGCTTTCACAAGTTGTTCATTAGTTTTTCATGATTTCTGTGCAAGGTCACTATTTTGAACTTCCATAGCTTCTGGTGTCTTAGCATGAAGCATTTCCTTACTCTGATCTAAATGAATGGCTCCAAATTAAACCTGAACTTAGGTCCAGCAACATCCCTCTAGAGAATTCCACTTGTCACATCCTGTCCATCAAAGAACAAACCCTCAACCCTTCCTCTGTAGATCTTGCCTCCAGTTAGCAATAATGTTACGTTCAGTTTCATGCTGTACAATTTTTGATAATAATATTATTTTCAGAAAGTTTTCAAATGCCTAATGGACGACTGTAATTAATTCAGAATCAGAATCACCTTTAATATCAATGGGATATGTCATGGAATTTGTGGTCTTGTTGCAGCAGTGCATTGCAAAACATAATAAAACTATAAATTGCATTAAGTATAGATAAATTAAGTCACGCAAAAAGAGAGAAAGGAAAAATAGTGAGGTAGTTTTCATGGATTCATTGTGCAGTCAGAAATCTGATGGCAGAGAGGAAGAAGCTGTTCCTGGAATGTTGAGTTTGTGTCTTCAGGCTCCCGTACCTCCTTATTGCTGTTAGCAATAAGAAGAGGGCTAAATCTGTGTGATGGGGACCTTAGTGATTATTGCCACCTTTCTGAGGCTTTGCCTTTTGAAGATGACATTGATGCTGAGGAGGCCAGTGTCCATAATGAAGCTGGCCGAGTTTACAACTTTCTGCATCTTTTTCCAAACCTGTGCAATAGCCCTTCCATACCAGACAATGGTGCAACCAGTTAGAATGTAGCAGTTTGCAAGTGTCTTTGGTGACGTACCAAGTCTCTTCAAAGTCCTAATAAAATGTAGCCGCTGTGATGCCTTCTTTGTAATCCCATCAATATGTTGGGCCCAGGATAGATCCTCAGAGATGTTGACACCCAGGACCTTGAAAGTGCTCACCCTTTCCACTGCCGATCCCTCAATGAGGAGTGGTGTGTGTTCTCTTGACTTCCCCTTCCTGAAGTCCACAAACCAATTCCTTGATTGAATGCAAGGTTATTATTTTTTTCAAAATTTTTATTTATTGAGTTTTCAAATGATTACAGAAAGAAAAAAAATTATCTACCCTTCCCCCCTCCCCTTAACCCCTCCCCCCTAACATCCCTATAGAAGAAAAGAAAAAGAAAAAGAAGAAAAAAGAAAGAAAGAATGCCTGGATATCAGAAGATCCCCACATGCTCCAGGGAGTTCATAATAACTTTAATATATTTATTTATTTATTTATTTCCCCAAATAACCAATTATTTTATCTTCGGAGCACCTACATATTTAATCCTGTCTTTTGTAAATTTACAAAATTTTGTAAATTTTCAAAAATGTTTCATATTTATCTCTTAAATTATAAGTAATTTTTTCAAGTGGAATACAGCTGGAAATTTCATTCTTCCAACGATCTATACTTAAGTACGAATCCGATTTCCAAGTAACTGCAATAGCCTTTTTGGCTACTGCCAGTGCAATTTTTATGAATTCTTTCTGATATTTATTCAGTTTGGGTTTCTCTGAATGCAAGGTTATTGATGCATCAGCATATGGAAATTCTGCCAACAATAGTTGTGTCATTGGCAAATTTATGGATGGCGTTTGAGCTGTGCCTTGCCACACGTTCATGGGTGTAGAGAGAGTAGAGCACTCGGCTAAGCACACATCCCTGAGGTGTGCCAGAGTTGATTGTCAGTGAGGAGGAGATGTTATTTCTGACCGGTGAGGAAGTCAAGGATCCAGTTGCAGAGGGAGGTACAGAGGCTCAGGTATTGGAGCTTGTTGATTAGAAATGACTATAATTACTATGCATACTCTCACTTTGTACACCAGTTTAATACCAGCATCAAAAAAAACTAGTCAGAAATTTGTGGCAATCCTTGTTAATGAACTGATACTTGTCACTTTCTCCTTAAAGATAGTTTGCTATGACTGCTCATAACTAATATTAAATTGAAGAATCTACATTTCCCACTTTCTTATTCAATAGATTGGATTTTATTTTGAAATAATAGAGCAGCATTTGTAATATTCCAGTCCAAATGTGAAATTTCACTTTCTAGAAATGTCCAGGTAGGAAGTCCTAGAAAGAGGCAACTCCTTTGCTTTAACTCATATACTCAAGATCAGAAAAGTATTGATAATAAAAGTTAATTTTCTCCTTCATATGAGAAACTTAAATTTATATTTTGACTTTGGAAAATTCCTCTCTGGTAGATAATGATGGAGTTGTGACCAGTATTAAGAAATCTTAATCTTCAAAAGCTTCTTAAAATGTCAGGATAAAAGATTGTTTAATGCATGAGTATCTAAATTCAAGAACAAGAACACAACGTTTTTTTTTCAGTTACTGCTTTTGATTCTGGCAGTGTCACTGAAACCCTATCTTCCTTATAAAGTCTCACCTTATTTTTTATTTGCTGCAGAACGTATGCTTAAAAGTCACTAAATATGCCTGCATCTGCCAGTTTTTAAGCACTTAACTGTATGGAAGCTTGGGACGCCTGAGTACAGGCTGATGTGGAGCCTTTAAGCTCTTGGTAAGTGTCAGTCCCAGGATGCCTGCACAGCATGAATGCATCTTCCTTGGAGCCCGATGGGACTGAGCTTCTTTACTCAGGTTTCCCAACACTTACACTGAGAATTCTTTGTAGTTCAGTGACCCAATTAAAGCATATTTGGACAAAACAATGGCTATGAGAATGATAAGTGAGCCTACCTGATTTTAAGTTTAGTTAGGTTAAAAATATTTAATAGTGCTTGATTCTTTGCACTTTAATTTTCTAATTTCAATGTTTTTTAAAAAATAGTATTATTTGTATTTGTAGTACCTTTTGAGTGTTTTTGAATGTTTCTGATTAATAATGACATCCAGAAACATTTAGTTTCATGATGGCATTATCAGCTGGTGAGCCTGTGGTTGGAGAGGGTGTTCTCAATGGTTTGTCAAAGCCATTCTGGAGGTACCTGCAGGACCGAAGGACTTGCACCTCATTCAGCCTGGAGTTGAGCTCCCCAAGGAAGTCTGCACAGGGGGCCTCAGTGTGCTTCAGAACAGGTGATTGATGAGCTCAGGAGCTTGTCAATCAGTGGAAAATTCAGCCGAATATTAAACAAAAATTGATTTTGGCTATCAGAGCACTGATAAGTCGCAGCATTTTGAGACTTGTTAATTTGCACTGTTATCAGTACTCCTGAGTGCTAAATGTCTCATGGCTAACAATACTACTTAATAAACAATTTTGTTAGATATTTTCATCAATTGTATTTATTTGTCAAAGTTAATCATCATGCAAAGTGCAGTTTAGATTAAAAGCTCAAAGCTAAGTAAAAGAAAGTCTCAAATTTGTAATGTCCTGACAAAATCCTTGTGAAGAATAAACAATGCAACAAGAAAAGTGGGTTTTTTTTAGTGTCCACTGAACAAACTGAAATACTTTTAAGCTTTTTAAAATCGAAAGCAAACTGTTGATCAACAGTCAGCTTCTAGGATGTGATGATATGGATGGAAAACCACACCTGCAGTCCCTTGTGGTGTGTCTTCTTAGTTAAAGTTCTTATTAAGAAAGGTCTAATGAGTGAGAATATTGGCAGTAATTTTAAAAATTGGTTGAAGTCAGTGACCATGGCCATTTCAGGAGATTTAAATGACTGAATTACAAAATGGACAAGAACTTTTGGATCTCTGAATTGAAAATTGGCCTCTGTAATGAAAAAAAGTTCAGTGAGAAGAGAACAGGTGGCCATTATCCTTGTCACTCACTGTTCATTTGCTTGTACTTCCACCAACTCCTAAGGGGAAAAAGCACAAGGTAAACATTTCTATGCTTTCTTCATTGAGATCTTAGAAGTTAGCTTCACCAATATTTAAAATGTATAATAGAGCAACATTTGTAGTTAACAAATGTTATGTACTAGAAACTGTAATCATTGATCAGTGTGCAAATTTAATGTAATAAAGGACTCGTTGCATTATAAAGGCTGCATTGTCAGCTGCAAACTGTGTAATTTACATTCTGTTGCTGGAATGAACAATATAAAGATGGGTTATAAAAAAAGTACAAGGCGCCCATTTCCCATCTGTTATTGTAAAAATGTTTAGCTGTGATTAGTGAAATGTGTTTACTCTGTACTTCAAATTAGAAAATGGAAATTGTGTTTCTTCAAACTTGGCTGTATATGGCAAGTGTATCTCAGATCAGGATTAGTTACCGATTTACACAGTTCATTCAGAGCAAAAGCAGAGAGAAAACAAGAGACTGCAGTGCAGCCACAATTTGATTCATGAGTGTAACTGGAGTCACGGCATCTCTTTAAACATCTTCAGTAAATCTTATTCTATAAATACTGGCAGTTGGCAGCTGTGTGACTCAATGGATTCCATATTTGTCGAGTCAAGATCCATGGCTAGCTCAGAGTGTTGCAAGCAATCTGTTACTTGTAAAAGTCTGAAGAGAAAGAATTTGAGCAGTTTCAAATCAGTCCACAGTATACATGAATCGATGGCGCTAATTGATCTTTACTTTTTTTGACGAAGTTGATAATTTCACTCAGGGAGGCACAAGAATAGGTATTGTGGGAAATAGTGAAATTAGAGTTGCTCTTCAAAGGGCTAAAGGATCACAGAATCATAGAGTTATACAGCATAGAAACAGGCCTATTGGCTCAACTTGACCATAATGACCAAGATGCCTATCTACATCAATTCCATTATCCTGCGTTTGGCCCCTATCCTCCTAAAGCATGGGTTCCCAACCCTTTTTATGCCATGGACCAACACCAGTAAGCAAGGGGTCCATAGACCCCAGGTTGGGAAACACTGCTCTACTCCTTTCTTATTCATATACCTGTCCAAAAGTGTTTAAAATGCTGTTATTGTACCTACCTCTACACTTTCTCTGGCAGGTCGTTCCATAGACTCTGTGTGCTCAGATTCCTCTCCCAAATTAAACCTATGTCCTCAAAGTTTGCACTACCCTACCCTGGGGAGAAAAGATTATGACTGTCTACCCAAGCTTTGCCCCTCATAACTTTATAAACCTTAGTCTCCTTTGCTCCAGAGAAATCTCTCTTTATAACTTAAGTCATCCAGTCCCGGCAACATTCATACGATTCCTTTTTGCATCGTTTCCAGTTTATTACATCCTTCCTAATGCATGGTGACCAGAAATGCACATAATAATCTCAATGCGGTGTAACAACTGGGTATACAACTGTAGCATGAAGTCCTAACTCCATATTGATTGCTTTAGCCAATGAAGGCAAGCATACCACAAGCCATCCCTACTACTCTGTCAGGGAAACATGTACTTGGACCCCAAGGTCATGCTGTCCAGTAACACTCCTCAGGGCCTGCCATGCACTGTGTATGTGCTATCCTGGTTTACCTTCCCAAAATGCATTATTTTACCATTGGCTGTGTTAAATCCCATCAGTCGGTCCCTTGACCTCTTTCCCAGTTGAACAAGATTCAATTGTAACTTTAAGCAATCTTCACTGTCCATCACACCACCGGTCTTGGTGTCATCCTGCATTATTACAAATCATGACAGCTACATTCCTTTTCAAATCATTATGATGAGACATAAAGGACCCAGTTCCAATCCCTGCAGCACACCTTTAGTTACCGGTCTCCAATCTGAAGAGCTACCCTCCATTACCACTCTCTGCCTCCAACCACCAAGCCAATTTTGTATTTAGTTTCTACTTTGCCCTAGATCCCAGGTGATCTGTCCTTCTGGACCAGCCTACCATGTGGATCTTTGTTAAGGGCCATGTTGACAATGTCCACCGCACTGTCAGTCCTCTTGGTCACCTCCTCAATCAAATTGTGAGAACTGATCTTCTTCAAACAGAACCATGCTAACTATCCTTCATCAGCACTCGCATTTCCAAATCCAAATAAACTGACATGCTGTACCTCACTTAGATGTGCTATCTGCTGCCATTGGATAAAACCAGTAAGTGTATTAGATTTCCCAATTACGACAGTTTTTAAAGAATTAGATTAACAAAAACATAATCTTCAATAGGTCACATAATTGCGATCTTGCACTTTACTCCACCTGATAACAAAATTTAATGCTGAACTATTGGAATGAGAGCACATTTTAAAATAACGGTCAGCTGTCTTTCTGTCAGTGCTTCTTAAAGTGCAACAATAAAAGACAAATGCAACTCCATCAAAGTTAATTGACTTTTTTTTTGGAAAGAATTCACGTTAATTTTGTTTTAAGCATACTTGACAGTAAAAGCTGAGAAAGAAAAGCAAATGAGACTGAGTTTTACATTGAGCAAATGCAAAGTGCGACATGTTATTCTTAAAATAACAAACTAAGATTTGTAGATGTATTAGGATTGTGCACCTTGTTAACTGAGATACACCGTTTTTAGCAGATAGAATGTGATTTTGCTTCTTGGCTTTTAGAGTCCATTTTCCTTGTGTTATTCCAGTGGGAAGCAACATTATTTATTTATGAAATCTACTGTCAATCTCTGGTCGTGCCCCATGTGCCAGGATGTAATTGTATCTGCACTTTAAGACTGATGAATTTTGCATGTTAACTGTATAAATCAGATAAACTCCTGGTTTTGTAGGACAAAGCCAATTGCTGTTTGTGATTTTTTTTTTCATTAATGCCTAACATTTAATGTAATAGTCTTTTGGCATCATGTAAAATAAAGAGGTGTTTGACGTTAATAACAGTGTGATGTTACATTCTGGTGAACTGTATTTAGGCACATAAGTAATCTAGTACAGCATCAGTAAAGTATCAAACTAGGAAGGCTGATAATTTCACTTACATTCCTGCCAATTCGAACTCTGTTTCAAATGATATTGACAAGAACTAACATTGTTAAATATTAATATTTACTTTGATACAAACAGCTTTAAAATTTCAGGCATGGTAAAATGTTAAAGGAATAAAACATTATTTTCTTAGATCTCTGTAAATATCCTGCAGAGGTAGTAACACATCTAGTATTGCAGAACACTTGATTAATAATAACAAAGTTCAAATGAATTGTCAAACTGATCACAATCTCCAGAATCACTCAAATAAATCCTAACCTTCTCTATTATTTATAACTTGGAAATCAAGTGTCAGGTTTTATTTTGCCAGTAATATAATAGTAATGGTGATGGACAGATAACTCAAACTTGAAGCAATGTAAGTGTGATTGTGTGAGGTTATATGAATTAAATTAACATTGGCATCATTTAACATCCTGCTCTGTAGTAGAGCAGAATACTCCCATAATAAAGGGACACAATTGTGGGTGGACTTTTCTTTTGAAAGGAAGAGCTGGTGTGAATGCCAAGATGATACACAAATGTGAAAAGATTTTCAAAGTTTTATAACCTTATTCAGTTAACAATGGACATTCTCCTGAATTCCAAAAATCAGCGAAACTCAACCCTCATACTCAAGAAACCTGTTTTAACTAAACAAAGAATACTTCACGGCTTTGAATCTTCTGAATGAAGATTCCTAACTCCTAACTTGTGACCTAAAAGTCTAACTGCTTATCCTAAGGCTTGTTCTGGATTCTCCAGCAAGTGGGATATTCTCCCAGATCTGTTCACCCTAGAAGAAAACTTGCCAGTTGAAATGAAATCTGGCCTGTGAGAATAGCGCAGTAGAACAAAGGGGATCTGGAATTACAGATCCATAATTCCTTGAAAGTGGTGCCTCAGGCAGATGGGGTTGCAAAGAGAATTTACAGCAAATTGGCTTTCATAAATCAGATTAATGAATACATGAGTTGGGATGTTAAACTGAAGTTGTATAAGACATTGGTGAGGTCAAATTTGGCATATTATGTGCAGTTCCGTTCACCTACCCACAGGAAAGATATCAATAAGATTGAAAAATACAGTGAAAATTTACAAGGATGTTGCCAGGGAAAGATTGAATAGGCTAGAACTTTATTCCCTCTGGCATTAGTAAAGATTTGATAGAGCTGTACAAAATTATGAGGGGTATAGAAAGGGTAAACTCAAGCTGGATTTCTCCACTGAGGTTGGGTAAGACCAGAAGTAGAGGTCATAGGGCAAGGGTGAAGGTGAAATATTTAAAAGGAACTGGATGGGGGACTTCTTCACTCAGAGGGTATTGCTAGTGTGGAATGAGCTGCCAGTAGATGCGGGTTTGATTGCAACATTTAAGAGAAGTTTGGATAGGTACATAGATGGGATGGGTATGAGGACTAAGTCCAAGTGTAGGTTGATGGGTCTGGGCAGAATGGCAGTTCAGCATGGACTAAATGAGTCGAAGGACCTCTGTGCTTTATGACTCTATGACAGTGGCTGCCGGCTTTCCAATGGCTTTTTTAAACTCGAGAGCCCAGCATCCTGGACAATGGGATCCAGTTGAATTAAAAACCAACAAGGATTGGAGTACAAAGATGGCACATTCCAAGGATTTGTTAAGTATTGGGACTGAAGTCTGATGTCTGCCACAGAACTATCTCTGAGCCTATGCTATTTTCCTACCAATAATTGAAGATGCATAAATTGATCCATGGTTCTCCTTCTGATTTTCCCTGCAGGGTAGCATAGATCTCAAGGTGAGAAATTCTTCACGTCCTGTTTGAAACTGGTGAACTGTGGGCATTAATTCATGCTGCATCACAGCATGCTGGCACTGTGCCTTTGTGATATTATTGGAACTTCTGTGCTAAAACGCAGTGAATTTCACATAGCCTTCGATTTTTAAGAAAGTTTCGTTGCAGGGTGCAAGTACAGAGGAAAATGCCTACACAGTAAAAGGAGCAATAAAACTACTCAGGCCATGAACACGACATGCTGTGGGTAAGAGTCAAGTCATATTTG
Organism: Hypanus sabinus; assembly: GCF_030144855.1. Classification (NCBI taxonomy): domain Eukaryota; kingdom Metazoa; phylum Chordata; class Chondrichthyes; order Myliobatiformes; family Dasyatidae; genus Hypanus; species Hypanus sabinus. The sequence continues at coordinate 101,112,825 of NC_082715.1, read as the reverse complement.
TGTCACTTTTGTAAACACAGGTAAAGGTGAAAAATTTAAAAATGCAACCAATTAATTAAGATCAATAAAAATATGAATTCATGAAAGCAGAGTAAGTTGTACATGCCTTTATTTGGCCTTTTTTACACTCAGGCTGTCACGAAGTGTTTTATAGAAGATAAAATACTTCTCAAAGTGCAGTACTGTTACAAATTGAAGAAGACAGCATAGAAACAAGATTGCTGAGGCTTTGTACCAGCTTCTGTACATCCTGGTGCTTAATACTATCATATAAAATGATAAATGGAATCTTACTGCTTGGATAAACTAATAGTTGGTTCAATGTAAGATACACTTGTATATAAAATAGAAATGCTTAGGAAAAAATTAGTTACTTGGTCTTTATTGCAAAATAATTCAAATACTTCTTTCTTTGTTGTAAGGGGATTAGGAAATTTTGCTAAAATTGGGGAAGGCTTTTATGAAACTGCTGATTGTCTCTTTACCTAATAAAAAGGAAATGCTTGCCTTGGATGAGAATGTAGCACAGACACAACAGATTGATTCATAGGCTCAGGAGAGATTGTGTAGACTTCTGTAGAGGTTTGCACGACCCCTTGTGACACCAGCGATTACCAATCAGGGTTCAGTTCCTGCTGCTATCTTAGGGAGTTTGTACATTCTCCCTGTAACCACATTGGTATCATCCAAATGCTCTGCTTTCTTCCCACACTCCGAAGATGAATAATGAGGTTCAGTGAGTTGCGGGTATGCTCTTATGGCGCCAGAAGCCTAGTTACACTTGCGTGCTGCTCTCAGTACAATCTCTGGAATGTGCTGTTTGTTGATGCAAAAACGAAGCGTATCACTGTATGTTTCAATGTACACACGACAAATGAAGCTAATCCTTTGTCTTCGATATGTTGGGAAGGTACTGAGTACTGAGTACTGAGTATGCATTAGACGAGTGGAGCACCACTACCTCATTTGCTGGCCATCTGTAGACAACAAATTACTTACTTCCACTCTGGCAATATGTTTAGTAACATCTTCACAGCTGTGTGCTCAGATTTTGCTTACTGTTGTTAATTCTGCTCTAACACCAGAATCCTAGCATGCTGGAATCTGCGTGGTGCAGAAGAAACAAGCAACATGGTCATCAAACACCCTGTGTTACAACCAGTTCCAATCTTTCCAAAGCAAGTGGGCACAGAGGTTGTTTTGCAAGCAACCTTATTGTCTGCCTGACATTTTATGCTTTATAAAAAAGTTTATGAAGCATTACCTAATTCATGGCACATTGATGCACTTGGCAAACAGCTGGTAGGAACTAGCACTTGGCATCATGAGGACCTTCCAAACAGATATTCAATAAGAAATGAAGATCAAGGATGGGGATATGGTTTTAAAGCCATTAAATCAATCTTCGTAGTTCTGTTTATACACATGTATCCTTTATGACACAGTGCCCTGCACGCATTAAAATGAAAATTTCTCACTTCAGTATTCTCAGCTCATGCTTTACAATCAGTGGGGAAAGTGATTACCATGGTCTGTAGTTTTAAAATTAAAGTTAATGAACAGAAAATTGGAGAGGCAAGTATGTGTGATTTTCCTCATATTAATCCTATGTTTCTCCCAAGAGAATAATTCCATCCTTTCCATAGGGAGAGAAACTGTCTCCTCAATGTGGATGACTTAGATATGTTATTAAAGGCATGATATCAGTATGGTATTACTATGAAGTTAACATTATAATGTTATTATGAAGTCACTGTCTGCATCTGAGTTTGACACATGACTGCCAGAAATGTGTGTCATAAAGATAAGGGATAAAGGACTGTTCTATTCTGTTTTCACAAATTGCATTTTCATTCACATACATGAACGACATGTAGTACTATACAGAATGTGTTCTAAGCATTCAGTAATGAATTTCTGGACTTTTTGCAGGCTTTATTAGAGCACAGCAGAGCCTTTGCATTAGGTACAGACTCAGTGGCCACTTTATTAGAGACACAGGCTCATTAATGCAAATATCTAATCAGCGAATCAGGTAGCAGCAACTCAATGCAGACACAGTCAAGAAGTTCAGTTGTGCAGGCTAAACATCAGAATGGAAAAGAACTGTGACCTAAATGACTTTGACCATGGAATGGTTTTTGAAGCCAGATGGGGAGGTGTGTACCATTCTCTGTAAACTCTAAAGACTGTTGCACATGAAGACCCTAGGGAACTGGCAGTTTCCAAGATATTCAAACCACTCTTTCTGGTGTCAGTAATCATTCCACAGACAAAAATTTCAAAGTTCATAGTAAATTTATTATCCAAGCACATATATGTCATTATAAACAACCTGGAGATTCATTTTCTTGGGGACATTCATAGTAAGTATAAGAAAAACAATAGAATCAATGAAAGAACAATAAACTGCAAATACAAAAAGAGAAAAAAATAATAATAAGTAAGTAATAATTATCGAGAACATGAGGTGAAGAATCCTTGAAAGTGAATCCAAAGGCTGTGAGAACTGATCATTGATGGGGTGAGTGTCGTTAAGTGAAGTTATCCCCTCTGGTTCAACAGCCTGATATTTGAGGGGTAATAACTTCCTGAACCTGCTGGTGTGGGTCCTGAAGCTCCTGCACCTTCTTCCTAATGGCAGCAGAGGGAGAGGAGGGCATGGCCTCGATGCCGAGGGTCCTTGACTATGGATGCTGCTTTCCTGTGACAGCGCATCATGTAGATGTACTTAATGGTGGAGAGCGCGTTTCCCGTGATGGACTGGACCATAGACACTACATTTTGTAGGCTCTTCCATTCAAGGGCATTGGTGTTTTCATACCAGGCTGTGATGTAACCAGTCAATATGTTCTCCGCTACACATCTATAGACATTTGTCAAAGGTTTGGATGACATGCCAAAGCTTTGCAAACTTGTAAGTAGAGGCACCACCATGCTTTCTTTGTAATGGCACTTACGTGCTGAAACTCAGGACAGATCCTCTGAAATGATAACACCAAAGAACTTAAAGATGTTAGCCCCCTCCACCTCTGATCTCCTGATAAAGAATCATAGAAGTTTTATTCCTCGCCATTTCTGCCTGCTTTAGAGCCTCCTCCCTTTCTTCCAGTCATGGTGATGTACCAATATCTACTTAAGTGTGCTGTACCTGTATGTTTGAGAATTAAATCCATTGAGTCCTTCAGAATTCAGTGAAAATTCTAGTTCATTATGATGGTTCAAAGGTATTCCTCTTAAAGGAAAATTACATGCTCCAGATTGCAGTGACCGTAGTTCAGAAGAAGAGTACTTAGAAGTTTTGTGAGCTGCCCGCAACATGTCACTGTGGTTCACCAGTGCCATCCTGGTGCTCCTTGTCACTTGGATCACATTTCTTCCCCATTCTAATGTTTGGATCATAAAGGAATGAAAGTTCCTGTACCCGGTGTCTTGCTAGCATATGTACAGTCACTGGAGAACAAAACTGAGAACCCAAGGGCAAGATTACTGTTATGCAAAGAAATGAGGAATTGCTGTTAACTGTGAGATAACTCTGGACACACTGGATATGTTGGTAGGACCTAGAGGCTTCTTGATACAATGCATGGACCAGTCTGCTGATTCGGAGAAGGCAAAAGGTGGGGGTCTGTGTATCATGATAATCTCTTTCTGGTGCTTGGACACAATGGTCTTGTCATAATCGTGTTACCCTGAGCTGGAACATCTGACAATTACATGGCAAGTATTCTACTTATCGAGAGCATTCTCCATGATCCTGACTGCACCGCCGAAAGCTGATGTTAACTTGCCACTCACGAAATTGAATACTGTTCTCACCAAACAATAAACAACCTACCCTGACGCATTTCAAATCACAGTCAGGAACTTCAGTTAGGCCCGTTTGATGAAATCTCTGCCGAGTTATCATCTGTAAATAACCTGCAGCATCAGGGGCCCCAACACACTGGACAGCTGCTATGCTATGATTAGGAATGCCTACCATTCCATGCCTGGACCGCTTTTCTGGAAAACGGATTGCTTGGCTAGCCTTGTCCTACCTGCGTACAGGCAGAGCTGAAGAGCAAGCCTCCAGAGATAAGGACAACGAAGAGGTAGTTGTGGAAGACAAAGGAGCAGCTACAGGATTTCTTCCAATCAGTGGAGGGCCATGTTCATGGACTTTAAGAAAACAGTTGTAGATGAGTGTGCCCCACAAAATCTTTCACAACCTCCCCCAACCAGAAGCCCTGGATGAACTGTGAGATCAGCAATCTGCTGAGGGGAAGTTCAGTGGCATTCAGGTCTGGTGACCAAGTAAGATACAAGACATGCACGTTCTGGACCAAACTTGATGCTCGACAGCTGTGGCAGAGCTTGAATGCCACCACCTCCTACAAAGTGAAACCAAGCGACACAGGTGACAACAAGGCTCTGCTTCCAGATGAGCTCAATGCCTTCTATGCTCGCTTTGACCGGAGGCATGTTCATGAACTCCCATACCCCAGATGGCCCTGTGATTTCAGTCTCTGAGGCCATTGTGAGAGTATCTTTCAGGAGGGTGAACCCATGGAAAGCATCCGGCCCAGATGGGGTAGTTGGCCAAGTATCAAAGATCTATGCAGATCAACTGACTAGAGAATTCACCAATATCTTTTAACCTCTCATTTAGGTGGTCTGAATTATCCACCTGCAGCAGGAAGGCTTCAATTATACCAGTGCCTGTGAAGAACACGGTAACCTGTCCCAATTACTATTATCCAGCAGCACTTACTTCCACTGCGGTGGTGTTTTGAGAGGCTGAAGGTGAAACATATCAACTCCTGCCTGTGAAGTGACATGGATCCACTTCAATTTGTCTGTCATTTTCAACAGGTGCCACTTCATTGGCTCTTCACTCAATCTTGGAGCATCTGGACAACAAAGATACACACATCAGGATACTCTTTATCGACTATAGCTTGGCAGTCAATACCATTATACCATTAAAAACTAATCAATTAGCATCAAGACCTTGGCCTCAGTACTTCCCTATGCAGCTGGATCCTCGATTTCCTCACTTGCAGACCCCACTCAGTTCAGATTGGCAAGAACATCTCCTCCACAATCTCCATCAGTAGAGATGCACCACAAGGCTGTGTGCTTAGCCCCCTGCTCTACTCACATTATTCCTTTCAGGCTAAGCAAAGTGCTGATACCACCAATGTCGTCGGACAAATCAAAGGTGGTGATGAATCTGCATACAGGAGGGAAATTGAAAACTTGGCTGAGAGGTGCCACGGAACAACCTCTCACTCATTGTCAGCAAGACCAAGGAGAGGAAAACCAGAGATCCGTAAGCCAGTCCTCATCGAGGAATCAGAGGTGGAGAGCATCAGCAATTTTAAACCCCTCGGTATTATTATTTCAGAGGATTCAGGGTTCAGCACCAACGTGTATAAAGCATAGACATCAAGTCTTCACTACCTTCTGATTACACCTGGAAATATAAAACTTTTTTTTATAACCATATAACAATTACCGCACAGAAACCGGCCATCTTGGCCCTTCTAGTCCATGCCGAACGCTTACTCTCACCTAGTCCCACTGACCCGCACTCAGCCCATAACCCTCCATTCCTTTCCTGTCCATATACCTATCCAATTTTACTTTAAATGACCATACCAAACCTGCCTTTACCACTTCTACTGGAAGCTCATTCCACACAGCTACCACTCTCTGAATAAAGAAATTCCCCCTCATGTTACCCTTAAACTTTTGCTCCCTAAGTCTCAACTCATGTCCTCTTGGTTGAATCTCCCCTACTCTCAATGGAAAAAGCCTATCCACGTCAACTTGATCTATCCCCCTCATTATTTTAAATACTTCTATCAAGTCCCCCCTCAACCTTCTACGCTCCAAAGAATAAAGACCTAATTTGTTCAGCCTTTCCCTGTAACTTAGGTGCTGAAACCCAGGTAATATTCTAGTAAATCTTCTCTGTACTCTCTCTATTTTATTGGTATCTTTCCTATAATTCGGTGACCAGAACTGTACACAATACTCCAAATTCGGCTTCACAGAAACAGGATCTTCAGCCAACTGGTCCATGCTGACCATGCGATCTTCTTTGCTAGTCCCAGTTGCCCATGTTCAGCCCTTACCCCTCCCATAATAATCTGCACATTTATTTCTACTACCAAAGTGCATGACTATGCATTTTCCAACATTGTATTTCATTTGCCACTTTCCTGCCTATTCTCCTAATCTGTCTAAATCCTTCTGCATCCTACCTGTTTCCTCAACACTACCTGCCCATCCACCAATCTTAGTGTCAACTGCAAACTTGGCAACAAAGCCATCGATTCCATCACCTAAATCATTCATATACAGCATTAAAAAAAAGTGGTCCCAACACTGAGCCCTGCAGAACACCACTAGTCACTGGCAGCCAACCAGAAAATAATCCTTTTATTCCTACTCACTGCCTCCTACCAATTAGCCAATGCTCTAACCATGTTAGTAACTTTCCTGTAATGGGCTCTTAAGTTGGTAAGCAGCCTCATGTGTGGCAGCATGTCAAAGGCCTTCTGAAAGTCCAAATACACAACATCCACTGAATCCCCTTATCTATCCTACTTGTAATCCCTTCAAAGAATTTCAACAGGTTTGGCAGGCAGGATTTTCCAGGAAGAAAAACATGCTGCTTTTGTACAATCTTGTCCTGTGTTACCAAGTACTCCATCATGTCAGGCATGGTTATACTATTTTACTTTCTTCTATGTGGTCTCCCTCATTCTCCTGTACTACAAGGAATAAACATCCACTGTGGTCAACCTCTCCCTATAACTCAGCAGTATCCTCATAAATCTCTTTTGTGCCCTCTCCTACTTGACAAATTCCTTTCTATTACATTGAACCAATATTCCAAGTGTGGTGCCAATGATGACTTGTATCATCATGTTCCTAATCCTAAACTCAGTGCCTTCACTAATGAAAGACAGCATGCTAAATGCCTTCTTCACCATCCTGTCTAGTTGAGTGTCCGCTTTTAGCTAACTATGCACTTGTACTTCCAGGCCACTCTGTTCCACAGCACTTGTCAGTGACCTGCTGTTCACTGTGTAGTTCCTACCCTGGTTTGACTGCCCAAAATGCATCACCTCACACTTATCTAGGTTGAAAACTGCTTTTCTTTCCTCAGCCATCTCCCAAAATAATCAAGATCTTTTAGTAATTCATCATAATCTGCTTCACTATCAAAAAGATCCCCTATGTGCACTCATATCGACATTTTTTACATAAATAACAGAGTTCTCAACACTAACCCCTTAGGCATCCTACTCACCATGGGCTTCCATTTGGAGAATTGACTTTGTTCTTTCTGGTCAGAATTGGCACTTAATATACATACTGCAAATGGGTTAGAAAGCTTAGGTAGGTTGTTACCTTCCAAGTGACAATCAAACTTCAAACACAGAAATAGGATTTTGCTTGGTTTGGATGAATTGCCCAAATGAGGTAACAACTTGGCCAGTGAATTATATGTGTATTATTGTAGCTTATGAAATGATAGCAATAGAGAGAACACCAAATGTAACTTAAACATTGTCATTATGCCTTTATAATAATAATCAACTAAGTGGTACAATGATATTTTCCAACAAATTTTTTATTCATTCAATATTCTTTGATTATATTTAAATAAGATGAAGCTATACATAGAAAAGAACTGGTCAGGTCTACCGCATTCATCACTTGGTTTAAATCTATATGTGTTTCATAAGTTCGGTACTATCAAAAGCTGTAGCGTAATCGGCATAGGCTGTTGGCTCTTCTGCGTAACTAGTTTCATTGTCTGGTACTGGCTGCGGCCCTTGCTTGTCAAGTCGTGATGATGTTGAGCCACGTGGACGCGCAGGCAAGCTCGAAGGTGGCACCTTGCTTGGGGTCGGGGGCGGTGGCTCACGGGGGCGAGTGAGCGATCGTCGTGACCACCGGGGCTGTTTAGGTAAGGACAGTGGTGGGCGAGCTAGTGAGCGGGTGCGTTGCTGAGTAGAATACGGCTGCTGTGCCTTGGGGATTTTGGCACCAGGTTTTGACAGCCTCTTCGGTTGTTTCCTTGAATTGTATTGGGATGGCAATGGGGGACGGGGAGGTGGTCTCTTCTTGATCTCCCGTTGCTTAGATCTGAAATGTAAAGAGGGAAGAACATGAGCTGTAGTCACCCATGTTGCCCTCCTCTCTGAAGGCTTTGAGTGCTAACTGCGAAAGATCTTTGACCTGAAAATTAACACTAGTTCTCTTTTCACTGGTGCTATCAGACCTATTGAGTGTTTCCTCCACTTTCTGTTACTATATCTGGCAATAGCATCTTAGCTAGAGAAATTGTTTGACATGGCGATATTTCTATTTGATACGTCGGCCATTCAAAGCTGAGTACTTGTCCAGTCATTCAATTTAATAGTGACTGATTCTCAGTCTCAACACTCTATATTCCTTGAAGCATTTTGTGCTGAGAGATCTATCAACTTTTTAGATGCATTCAGTGACTTGATCTTCATGGTGTATGCAAGCAAAAAGTTAATCCATCACATCAGACTCCTACCCCAGCTCTCCAATCTTCATCCCCCATTGACATTGTGATACATCCACCTTGCATAAGGTACATGTCAGCTCATTGCTCTTCTGCAGTGGCAGGAGCATTTATGCCCCTCCTCATGCTCAGAACACACAGAGAGGGGGCAGCAAGGAGAAAAGGGAAGACAAGCAGGGACCAGGCACATGATTTGTGTCTGCCCACATCTCAGCTCCGTGTTGTGGGGTTGTAGCAATGCTGCATGCCAATTTCACTGACCCTGTTAAGTATGGCTGGCATAAAGCTGAGAGGCCAGATATGAAGATTATTTATCCCCTCAGTTTGGTTCCTTACAGACCATCCTCCTTCCCATCTGCTCATACAGAAGAAAGAGGGTGGTGTATGGTTCAGGTGCATCCCTCTTTTCAAGTCCAACAGTGTACTAAGAATCTCATTCTGCATGTACACCAGCATCCCAAATGTGTTCAAGGCATTACAGACACCTGTCTCTCTCATGATTACTCCTGCTAGACTGTAGCCCACTAGTGCCTGGTGTTTATCCTCAAGGATTGCATCCCTCTAAACTACTTTGCTCATTCCTCAATGTCAGTTTCTGAGGCAGTAGACCATATTCCTTGTGCCCTCTCACCAATTCACTATACAGTTATAGTAAGCCTTCATTTCTTCTGTTCCAGTAATGATGGCTAACATACTATTTGCCACTGTCCATCGCACCCAAGTATTATCCTTCAGTAACCGGTATACAGTCTAGGTCTCTTCAGACATCAACATTACACTATCTGTCCCAGTTTTCAAAAATTAACCCTTTGTCTGCCAAAATGAATGAGCTGATATTTTGCTACATAATTCTCCTGAGATTGTTCAGTGGGCTGTCAAGTGCACTGTGAAACATGGTCACTGACACCTCAGCGTTATCATCCTCCTCCTCCTCATCTCCATCCTGTGTCCCCCAGCTTCCCCTGTACTGATCCATGGTATTCTGATGTGGGGATATCTGTCTTCCCTTCATATGCTCAAAGTCAAACATCCCGAACGTGATGCAGCCTTCCACATGGTAATGAAGATGTAGTAAAGGGGCTGTAGAAAATGACAATGAAACATTTTTGCCAGTTGTACCTGGCATATTTTGCATTGCGTCTGCTCATGTGTAGCTCACGCCTGAAGGATCCTCTGATCACAAAGAGGAAGGGCTCTAAAATATCTGATGTAACACTGAAACCAAGAGAATACCCCCAGCTTCCATCCTGGAAGTGTGGCCTCTCTTCTGTTATTTTAGTCCATATGGGAAGATAAAGGACTTTGGATACCTTTTAATTTTCCATCCTTTGGAGACTTAACACCACGTGTGGACGCATGACGATGATGTTGAATGAAAAGTTGGTGCAGAGGAGAGTAGTATTCACAAGGTCAATCATTTGTGTCTGTCCCTTTGTGTTCCTGCCTGGCCAAGTGTCTGTATGACAGCACAATGATTTTCAGGGTGTGCAGTGAACTCTGACATGATTGTGAAGTCATGGGTTCTTTTCAGCATTGTTCCCCCGTGCTGCTTCTCATTCATGGAAACGACCATTCTCCATCTCCTATAAAGCTCTGAATTTAGTATTAACGGGTCCCTTGTACCCATCCCCTTGTCTATTACTCTGGGTCTCTTTCCTAGCATGCATCCTACTTACTACAATCACTTTCTGATTTTCAGAGATCTGACAGCTTTCACCCTCTTCCTGGTAGCCTCTCCCTCCTTCATTGAACTGATAGGAGTAGAATAACAACACTGCAAGGGCAGGACTGGGTCATCATACTCTAAGAGCCTTCTCCCATGTGCAAACTGTGTGAAGTTTTCATGTCCTCTCTGCCTGGGTTTTACCAATGTACTCCGGTTTCCTCCCACATGCCAAACACCTATGATTTGATTGTGTATTGCCTCCAGTATGTAGTGGTGTAGAGCTAGCAATGGGACCTGGGGGAATTGTGGGGTCAGTAAAATGGGATTAGTATAAATGGGTGCTTCATCATGGACTCAATGAGCAGAAGGGTATAACTCCCTGATAACCCATTTGATTCCATTAATATCCAGAAATCTATCAAACTCTGTTGTGAATAAATACACTAACTGTGCATGCACAGCCCTCTGGCATACAGAATTTCAATGTTCACCATCTGTTGGTTGTTTTCTCTGCATATCAGTCCTAAATAGTCTACTGCTTTCTCTGTATTCTAGATTCCCCGTCCAGGTAAATCCTTCTCCCTGCATTTACCCTTCCAAGCTCTTTAAGAGTTTTGCGTCTTCTCTCATCCTCAGAAACATCAGAGATTATAGGCACTATAGGTCTACTCACTCCTCATATGGCAAATCTGTCACCTCTGGAACCACTTCAATGGCAAGTACATCTTCTCTAATGTTAGAAGTCAAAAAATGTAGACAATGTTCCTTGTGCCATCTCACCAAATTGTTTCTTCTGCTTTATTTATTCTACTTGCAAAGCCTCTAGAAATGATGACCGCCATAATATTTTCTCCCTTACTGTCCTTTGCAGCAAATAATGTCTTTAAGGAACTTGTATACAACTAGGTCTCTTTGAACATCAATACTACCCAAGCTCTCATAATCTTTAAAAGCTGCTTTTTTATCCATTGTGCACCAAAGTGATATTTTTTTCTGATGTTTTTCTGCATAATTTTCAATTTGCCATTTTTTCATTCACAGAGTCAGGTAGATCCTTTCATTCAGGTAGATCATGCACAGAAGATCCATTCATTCCCGTTCTTTGCTTCCTGATCGATAATCAATTTCAATCACTACTCACTGAATTCCCTACGGTCTAACCTTTCTTAACCAACCTTCTGTTTGGGATACTAAGCCTTTTGAAAATTCAGCTACACCATGTATTGCCACTCTGCTTCTGCTAATGGGAATGTGCCTTCAATCTCTGATGATTTTCTCTGATTGTTTCACAGTGCTGAGTTTAGCATGCTTCCCTCGGGAATTGTGCGGAGTACATTTTATGCTTCTTTCTGGGTACGATCCAAACTAACTCTATTACAAACTTGTTTCTGATCAATTTCACAATTTTCTGAGTGGGATGCATGAAACACGACCACAGAAAATAGATATACAGCACCAATTTCCAGCTTTCAGATACTAAAGCTACTAAAATCTCTTTGAAGTTTGTTTAGTTTTGGAACTCCTGGATTGACAGCTAGGAAAGTACATACTGCAGTTGGTATTATCATCAACAATGAAGAGCAAATATTTGATGGGTATTTCTGAAGTGGCACTGATATTTTTCTTTTGCACTTACCAGCCAATCTATGGTGGTGCTGATGACAAAGCACTGCAGCTCACATTAATGTGGGAGTACATGATACATTACCATGGAAAGAATTATCTAAGATTTATGTTAAACACTGAACATCTTTTTAAGCATCCTGGAAAATAAATGTTTTCTCATCCACTGCATGCTCTACAATATTGTAATAGCACAAGGAGCACATTCGAACTGCACATATAAATAAATGTGTGCATCTGAAAGCTGTCATTACATAAATGAACAATACCCTGAAGGTAATTGAATATGGCTTCTGCACTAGCACAATTGCAAAATTGCAGCTGAAATGCACATAAAATTGCATTGATTAAGTTGCATTTGAAGGTTCGACAAAATTGATTCTCATGATGACACAGAAATTAAGAGGCAGCAAAACTGGACTATATAATGAAACATTTTTTTCTCCTTTCCATTATCGCAATAAAAGGGTGTACCATCCATCTGTGAAAACATGACTTAAAATCATTGAAAAGATAATTTGTAGTTCATGTAAGCCAATTATTCTCTCACTAAATTAAAATTCTTTGATAGGAAAGCTCATACAAGATACTGTGTGCCTAGTATTGTCTTTGTTCTGAAGACCATGAGTACAATTTGAAAACCTTTTCTTAAAAATAGTGCAATTGATAGAATCGGGGCAGGGTGTCTGGTCGCTTCAGTCTGTTTCAATGAGACTGTGTCCCGTTGTGAGTTAACTGCATTTACAGTTAACATCTGTGTAACTTAATACATTCAATTAAAGAAATCCATCATTCTCAAAGATGAAATTAATAATTTGTCAAGCATCAGTTACCATTCTTCCAGTGTCATTTGTATGTGAAAATATTGGTCTGAGTGTTAACTAGCTTCAGGTTATGTGTGGTGGTGTACCTCACTTCTGCATATAGTGTCGGCATGTGTGCTAGTGTATCTGACATTCCTGTTAATCCATGGAATTAATGCTGAATTGGAGGATGGGGGGAGTGGGATTTTGGAGGTGGTGATGGCAGTTCTGTGAGGAACTAACTGAGGGGCCAAATGCACTTCAGATCCAACTGTTCAGCTTTATGTCAGATACAGTGAATGGGATCATCAGAGAAGGTGAAGAGGAGTGACTATCTTAACAGATGTTAATATTTTATTCATTTACATAAGTTGAAGTACTTTAAAAATATTTATTTTGAATAAATATTTTTATGTATTTTACTTATTTCAAAACGTTTCTGGTTACCAGAGACATTAGACTTCTGGAAACATGTTGTTCATTGGGGGAGTTTAAAGTTCAACAGCCTGTGGCCTACATATCACTTATACACATCTCCGTAGCTGCTAAAGGTAAGTGCAATTGTGCATACTGGGCCTGGACCAGCATGCTCCAGGAAATTAAATATATTTCTGCTCTAATTCTTACCTGGTATCCAGTAGTGCTAGAGTTCAAAATCAACTGAATGGTTTATCTTTATATTTTTGACATTCTTCTTGCTAGCTCTAGGGAAATTCAATGACCAGGCTTTTGAAAGCATGGTTATTTCACTGAAGAAGTTGTCAAAGACAGTTCAAACACATAGGCTCAGGTGCTGCTAATTTTATTTTCTGACATGACAATGACTCTTTCTTCCAGATTAGTTATTCTCTTGTATAATCAGTAGATTATTTATCAAACAATATGGCTGTTTTGCTGCATTGGGTGGCCTAAATCATTTATTGTGATTTTTTTTACAGTGCTATAAATATAAACTTCGAGTCAAGTGAATGTGATGCCCATGCTACATATCAATTGTGATGGTTGAAATGTCACCTCAAGAGTAACTGCCCACAACTGTTACTAGAAACAAAACTGATTGACAAGGAATTCATCCAGACATCAATGTTGGTGAAAAACAAACAAAAATATGATGCAGACAGCTGTCAAAATTCCAAATGCCCATTTCACTGCTGATAAATATGTCACTGTGGAGTTATGGAAAGTGATGTTCAAGTTATTTTATTCTCCCTTGGGCAAAGGAAGCTGTCACATTATTTTTCCTAGGATAAGAGAGTCTAAAACCAGAGTACGTAGATTTAAAGTGAGAGGAAAACAAAGTGGCACGAGGGACAACTCTTTTAGACATTAGTATGTGTGAGTATGTGGAACGAGTTGCCAAAGGAAGTGGTAGCAGAAGAGACACTTACAATGCTTAAAAGGCATTCAGACAGGTACTTGGATAAGAAATGTTTAGAGGGAAATGGGCCAAAGACAAGAAAATAGGACAAGCTCATATAGGCATCTTGGTTAAGTTGGACCAGTTCTATTCTGTACAACTCATATGACTAAGTAATCAGTAGAAAGATAAGGGTGGAGTCGAAAAAGTGTTTTGGATCCAAAAGCTAGTTTTTGTCTAGAATGCAGTGCCTGAAATAGTGGTGGAGGCAGAAGCTCTCATTGCCCTTAAGACGTACTTAGATGAGTATGTGAGTTGTCATAACCCACAGGGATATAGCTTAAGGACAAAAGAACAAGGGCTAGTGGAGAGAGATTAGGGAGGAAAGAAAAGGCATACTTTTGAGAATCAAGTGAGAAAAAATAACACAAAATTTATTTGCCCAATTCAAGGGATTTTCTGCTTGGAATGTTCAGCATCGATACTGATTTACACAATTTCAAATATAAGACGGCATATTTAAAGACATTTGCATTTTGAGACACAATAACATCTCACTTAAGAGTCGAAATCTGGGAACAGGATAGATCTTGAAATGGAATCAACAGAATATAGTATGTGATCCATATAATGCATTATAAAATACATTATAGTACCTCTTCTGACTTGAAATGAAAGTGAGCTATAGTAAATTTATGGAAGTTCCAAAAGAATGGAAAAAAATGGTTTTTTGCTATAAAACAGTCTGCAGCTTGGTTCAAAATCCAAATTCCTTGGAAACAATTGCAACTTCTCCTATATATGCATTAGATACATTTAATATATTGTTTAAATGCTTTAAATACATTGGTTTTAGATGCAGTATATTCTGCTTTAAACAGTTATAAGGTTTGTATCAGGTTTGTATGAAAGAAAGGCAATTGATTAAGTTGTACAGTATTTATATTGGGGCTCTTAAAATAGACTGACCAGATTTACAATCCATGTTACATGGTTTGGCACTTAATAGATCTGGAGCTAAATTATGAAATGCGGCATAATAAAGGTATGAAGTCTTTGAAATGAAGAGAATTGGCAAGGAGAGGAAGAAATGTGGTTAGGGATTTATCTTCATGCCACACATACTAGTTCCTTTGATTTCCCACCCTAATTTGGAAATTACAGCAGAAGGGTCTGCAATAATCAATGATACTCTCATGTTTTTCTTCATAACACCGCCTGAAGGGTAAGTGGTACATTCCAAGCAACCTTTGTTGCTTTACACTCAGCTGCAAGTAGAAGGGAAGGGAATGCATTTGTTAAAAGGCAGTTTTTAAATAAAGGAATTGAGAGCACCATAAGGAGCGAAGTCCATGGTAAAACAGGACTAACGCATTGCTTTCTTATAAAGTTGGGTTAAACCCTTCCTGTTAATAGCATGCTATTACTTAAGATCTTTCCAGCCCGGTACAGGTATATAAAAACAAGCAATATCTATTGTAATATGTCCATGGAATATGGAGCTTTCCAAATTTAAAATGCACAGGGGAACAACTAATGGAGCTGTTACCCCACTGCTCCAGCAATCCCACCCTCTGAGGCTGTCAGTGTTCTCTCCGTGACCAAGTGAGTTTCCTCTGGTTGAACAGCTTTCCTGCCACATCTCAGACATGCTGATTGGTGAGCTCACTGGCCATTGTAAAATTGCCACCAGTAGATGAGCAGTAGAATCTGGTGAGTGGAGGGATTTATTTAATTTTTTAGTCTCATTTAAAAATACAGCACACATCCAGACCCTTCCAGCCCAATGAGCCGGCACTGCCCTATCACACACAGGTGATCAATTAACCTACCACATACTTCTTTAGAATGGAGGAAACCGGGTCGCTCGGAGGAAAGCCACATGGAGACAGGGAGAATGTACAAACTCCTTACAGGCAGCAGCACTGCCGCTTGGTCGCTGTCTCTATAGTAGCATTACTTTAACAGCTGTACAACTGTGTCACGCTAGATGAGAAAGTGAAGTGAAGAGGCTGCAAGCAAAATTAATGGAAGATTGGGAATGCTCTGAATGGGCCAAATGCTTCTATAAGGATCCAAAGAAAAGATGGAAATACAGAATGAAGTAGTTTCGCTCATGATTTTAATCATCTGCTCCGTTTTCATTCTTGAAAACATGCATACAAGTTTATTGCTGCTATTTATATGTATCTACAATCCCTGTGTTGTCAATTAGATTGCTTGAATATAAGTAGCAGATGGTGATACAGGGCAAGGACACAAGGCCTGGGGCTTTGTAATTGAAAGACAGTGACGGATCGGGCATGTTACGATTATGCAAAAACTTGTTTAAGCATTTGCAGTCAATTAGGAAGGTGAAAACAAAGCAATGCCAAATTCTCCTTCATCTGCACTCATCACCCTAGACGTTCTTATGGTTTGCTCTACAATCCAAGGCCACTGTCTGACAAGTTATAATTGTGGATTTGGTGACTTTAATAAAATTTGGTGCAATTGATTGATTTTTTAGAGCATTTGCCATATTAAATCACTTTAAATTCCCGAGATAGATTTGTAAATGAGCTAAAATAAATATACTTTAATATTCAAATTCGAAAGATTTTTATGTTGCTTATTGAGCATACTGTTTACTCACCTTTTAAGGCAGAAGAAGATAATTCCACAGATTATGCTTATAACAACCATGAGAGCTCCTCCAGCAACAGCCATCAAAACTATCTGCGACTTGACTCCCAAAGAAGAATTTCTAGTTTCTGTTGAACCCTCTGAAGAAAGTAAAATCTAAGTAGTAGGATCTCTGACCAGAAAACAGTGCATGAAAAACACAAAATTACATAATGGCTCCACTATAGTTTGCAGCCCAAAATTTCTTATATCTTACCTAAATGCTTAAACATCTAACAATATATCTTGCGTCATATAGAAACAGTAATACAATCCCAAAGCACATATTTCTGGATGAAAAGTTGGGTAGTAAACCACAAGAGAAAAGTTCAGGAAGAAGGAAGAAAAGTTAATTCAACAAAGTTATTGTAAGTGAAAGAATTGCAAGAGAAGGTAGATTAGGACATAATTTGCAAAGAGGACAAAAATAACAGCCTCTTTCATCAAAGGTAGATTTATAGGAAGGAGAAATACACAGGACCTTGGAGCGGTAAGATCAAAACATTCAGAAGAATTGCAGGTCTACAGAAAATTGCCAAGTTAATGTTCCATTTTGGAATGATGGGGTGGCAAGCTAGAACTTTAATTTGAATGCAAAGTGGAACTAATGTGAATCAATGAGCCATGGATATCATAACTGGGACTTCACCAAAACCAAGATTTATCTGGCAGATTTTAGACCAATTGCAAATTATTGATGCTTGAGAAGAGGTTGCAAAGTAATAATAGGGTTATTAGAATAGTTAATGATAAAGAAACTGGAGTTAAAATATTCATTTGTGCTGGCCCACTCACTGTATGTTGGGCAAGAACATAGCCAAAGAATGCTGAATTAAGTCTGGAACTAGAGGTGCTGAGTTCAAGCATTTTTCATCACTTTATGCTGGATATAGCCTCTTAAAAGAACTTAGAAATAAGAGTTCTGATTGGAAGGAAGAACTTCTATACAAGTAGTTTCCTGTTCTGCAGCTGATAGATCCGTGTCGTGATCACAGGTGAAGTCACGTATTGCAAATTATAAGTAGGGAGGGACATCAGCAAAAGAGAGCATATTAAAAAAATAGATGACGAAGGAGAAATCATTGATAGTACTGGAATTGAAGGTGTAGAGAGAAAAGGTATTGCCTGAGATACTCAGCTCTTGATCAGAGAATGAGGAACGTAATCTTGTAAGACCAATCCACCTGTAAGAGGAGTTGAAGAGAAGCGATAGTGTAGGATGGCATGGTCAGTGGAGTAGGAGGAGAATGAATAGAATTACTCAATGAGATTACAAAACTTAAACAAAATGTCATAGGGTGTTTCTCCCCCCCCCCCCAGAATTTCAATTTTAATTAACAGAATTTAAATTGGGCAACTTCTTTGGAGAAGAGTTCATGTCAATTGTTTTGAAGGAAGAAGCTTTCTGACTAGATCCTAATCAAATAATCTCAGCTAAGAAGGATGTGAGTGATCAGGAAACTGAGTTGGGTGTTGGGTAAACTGTTAGAGTTAAAAGGTACACTTCCCATCAACTCCATGCTAACATCCCACTCCTAACTAATTCTGGTCTGTTCTGACCCGACACCTTTTGTTGGTGCTTTAAAAACTTTTTACATATCAGGTGAGTGTATGGTGTATGGTGTGATATTCTTCACAATTTCCAACATTCATCATTATATTGGAAGCAATTTAGAGCCGTTCCTGAAGAGAATTGATCCAGGTTCATACATTAATAAACCTTCATTATTTCTGCTTTCAGGTGCCAGGTTGGACACTGGTATCTGGAGACTAGTTGCAGGATTGCAGTGCCATCTTTACCAATATGCATGGATTCATTACAGGTTTATATGTGTAACTGGCCATTGACTACTGTGTAAGTATCAGAACTATCCTTCAAGCTATTTAAGATCAGAAGTATGGAAATGAAATCAGATGCTAATACTTTAAAAAAAATCAAATTCAGGTTTCTCCTTTGCAACATTTAACATTTTCACACACTCATCTACTTCATCCATTTGAGAGGTTTTCAGTTCCATTCCGTCTCAATCCATATCTTTTAGCTCAAAAACAAATTATCCCTGCAATGCACAACAGGAAGAGAGAATGCAGGAATTAAGATAGATGTAATGTTGTGATGCCTGAGATTCTGGGAAGATAAGTGATGCAATAGATTTACTGAACCAGCTCCTGAGACGATCTTTGAGTGGCACAGAGCATCAGGTAATGCTGCCAAGAAGTCTGGCAGTAAGCTTGGGTGCTCAATGTATCAGGATGCCAAACTGCTTTGGAGCCAGCAAAGATTAGAATACAAGTCAATATTGATATGGATGTCAATTATAATTCCCTGGTCCACAAATTAAATAATTAACAGGAACAAAAATTGCAACTAGTAAGTTTGGTCTTAAACCTGACTTTATGAGATATGATTCAAAGGATCAGAAAACTACCTTCTCCCACCCCTCTAAATAACCTATATCCAATCTTTCAATAAATTTGCTTCTGACATATGTTAACAAACATGTATAACTATACCACTTGTAGAAGAACTCAGTATTCACCATCTGTCAATGGCATCAATGCACACCACTGACTGCTTTCTAATTACCATTGGCTGTAATGTCAACGCATATTTTAATGGTTACATTTATAAGTTATTCATACTTTCAAGTTTAATAATCATCTTAATGCAGAGAGTGGTATTCGTACAGCTGATTGAGTATAGATGTTTTGTATGCTTTGCCACACCTCGCATTCCACAATGTTGCAGAGAATTCTCTAAGTAAAATACTGTTTAAAAATATAATCAGTAAGTGTGATAAATCCATGCACAGTAAATTGCCTGCCACTGTTTATTACTTGGCAATGAATGTTTTCATTGGAACTCACTTTCATTTAATGGGTGGACCACTACAGCATTGAAAGAAGTAATACAGAGGCAGTGATCCATCAACATATTTGGTGGAGTAAGTGAATAACTTTTGTGTTTAAAGAGCATTTTAAAGATGCTTATGCACCATTACACCAGAATTTCATTAACATGCGGGATTGAAAATATCTTCACACAATAAGGGCAACTTTGATTTTAAAATTCCACAGAAGTATGAAACTTCAAAAGCCTTGTGATAAATAGGGGAATATTTATGTGTGGCTAAATTACTTGTTACTATCAATTCAAGTTATTACACATCAAAGTCACATTCATCTTTTGTTAATAGTTCTGAATAAAAAGCTTCAAAGTATTGGCACCATAAGTCAGACTGAACTTGAAAGCTCCAGTAGAAGAAAATGGATTTGCAGTGCATTGCTATTGCATCAAGATATCTCTTGTCATAGTAACGCAGTGCCCAAAGAAGACCTGGGAGAACTGGGGAGGGGGTAGAAGCAACATACTCAATGCAACAGTAGAAAGGAAGAAATGCAAAACTTTAAACATCCTGTTTTGCAAACTGACGATTAATGATAGCTAATGAGGGCGCATGTATACCCTGAGAGTGGGAACAAGGTGGTGGGCATGAAGCTGTCATTCTGATATCCTGAGAGAAGGTAAATCACAACCACTGATCTGCTGGTGAACAGACGGCAGAACATAAACGAGACCATTTATTACTCCTCTTAGTTTCTTCCTGGTGGATGTCCATCACTCCCAGGTGTGGCGCAGCCACTCATTCTTACACCAAAGCAATGTCGCCTGCTGCAGAGAGAACCCAGCTGAGGATCCTGAACATAGGCACATTCTTTAGGTAGGCTGGAAACTGCCAAGGAGATGCAGTTTCATGATAACAGACAGGCTGAAAGCAGTTTGAAATTCTTCAGCAAGCCTTCCATCATCTACAGTTATTTCCTTCATTCGTGGCACCACTGGCAGCGTTGGTGTCTTCTGCTGCCTACAGTCCACCTACTACCATTACTTTGTGCAGGCAACTGTCTCTAACTTGATCTACGCCCAGAAATAGGCATCAGTGCTTGGAAATGATGCAGCACAAAATGGTACCTTTTCCTGCACACGCTGCTCCTCTGAGTGAAGGAGCTGGAGGACACAGAAAAGGAACAAGAGTTAGCACAGAACTGGAAGCCAGTTTGCAGAAAATATCATGCATCAAAAATTAACAATGTGGTCAACCTGGTGTGGTAATGTGTAACTCAATGTGGTAATCTGTCTCTCACAGATGTCTGCAGAGATACAATTAAGAGTGACAGGCCACATTCAACAAAGCCTCCCACTATGAAATATCCCACTTTGTTTCAGGGTGGGAAGTCGCTGCACCTTGGGGAGGATCGTGATACTATTCTCCAAACACCTCCTGCTCCCCTGCCCGGTCTCCTCTGCCCTGTGCTGTGCGCCATTTCCTCCTGCAAAGGCACAGAGATGGTAAATGTCTGCTGTATGGTTGTTCTGAGAGGGGAAAAGGAGGAAAATGATTCCGAGTGTGAAGGCCGTATATCTGGAGCATAGGATGTCTGAATTGTTCTGTAAGGAATAGCCACTGAAACAAGAAAGGGACGCTAAAGGCTATTGTGAGGACAGCAAGCAAGGGAGGGACATGTGAGTTTGTAGTGCAAGGGAGAAGTGGTGATGTAAATCTGAAAGATGTGATGAAGAGGGCGGAATTGTTAAGATGGGTGGGGGAGCAGGAGGTAGGAAAGACTGATTGTTCAGGGTTTTTAATGAGGTTGCTGAAGCAATCTCTGAGGATGATGCTTCTGGGACTAACAGTGGCAGCAATCTCCCCATGACTGTGTCTAAGTGTTCCTCCCACTGATTAAAGAAACGCTTCCCTCATTGCCCTGACCTCTTCCAACAAGTCCCCTAGAGAAGCTTACCAGTGGCTCTTTCTGATGCAGTTCACTCCTCCACCACTCCAAAGACGTTTTCCAGAAAGGAATGTTAACCTGCTTTAATAGGCAGGTTCAGTGCTGACGAGAGGCCTTTGGCTGACATGCTGGAAATTACACTGAATACTGGGTTTCATTTTGTGTAAAAATTATGGGAAAAAAGTTATTATCGTATTCCCTCCACAAAATGCTGGAGGAACTCAGCAGGATGGAAAACATCTATGGAAATGAATGAATAGTCAATATTTATTGATATTGTTTATCATTTATTTATAATGAGGCTTAAAATTTAAAATACTCCATAATGTTTGATGATCCATGAGTTAATTTTTAAACTGAACCCATAGCCAAATTGCTTGATTTAAAAATGAGCCTTAGTATGGAAGCTAAA
This sequence comes from Hypanus sabinus, assembly GCF_030144855.1. Classification (NCBI taxonomy): domain Eukaryota; kingdom Metazoa; phylum Chordata; class Chondrichthyes; order Myliobatiformes; family Dasyatidae; genus Hypanus; species Hypanus sabinus. The sequence continues at coordinate 101,090,952 of NC_082715.1, read as the reverse complement.
CAATGAACCGGTTAATTATCTTAAGAGTAAGCCACATGTGTCAGGACAATGTGAATGATAGAGCTGACCAGAGAAGGTTAACTGTGTCCTCTTACTGAAATGATATAGCACTGTTTTTATTGGCTTTCTGTTTCAGGGAGAAGGGTCTATAATTGGTTTGACTGGTTAGATTTGAATATAAATATTACTTTCTGCACATCTGTAAAATATAGCAGCTGAACCATTCATATATTGATTGAGGAAGGATTATCACTCATAGTAAAGTCAGAAAATGAGGAGGGGTGGAGCAAAGTGATGATGGCATTAAACGGCGACTGCTTTGCTTGCATCTTTGGAGACAGCTCTATTTTTTTTTATCTTTGATATCTCTTTTTACTTTTCAAAGTTCTTTTGAAGACCCTGACCTGGAGTTACATTCTGCCTTCGGTTCTTTGCGGGAATGGGACCCGCTCTCAGGGCCTCACAACCGGCTGCTTTTTGATACCCCAGGGACGTGACCTGGAAACATAGCGCACCTTCAGGGTGCTGGATTTTCGTGGCTCTGGAGACTGGCTGATTCAAGGCCAGTGCCTGACTGAAGCATTGCGGGAGAACCCAGAACATCGGGTGCAGTGGGTTAGCTGCCATGGGCTGTGTGTCCGGAGACCTGAACCTTTCCTAGGGCCGATTCTCTGGGCGCAAAGCTCAAAAGAAGCAACACAACAAACTTCTAACATCGTAATTCAGCAAGCTGTTATGTCTCCCCTCTTGTTGAGAAATGGAGATATCTCTTTATTAGGGAGAGAGAGAGCCTGTGGTATGTTGAATACCAGGTGAACAAGTAGTCTTTGGAGTACTGCAGGTCTGTGTCTTTGCTGGTGCTTTGCTGCACGCTTGAGTGCTCGGTGGCGGGTGCCAATGGGGAGAGGAATATCGTTGCTTACGTGCAAGAGAGAGGAGAGCCAGGGAGGGACTTTATTGTTCTAACATTTAACTGTCATTCATTCTTTGGAGGAAGTCCTCTATTTTCATGGATGTTTGCAAAGAAAAAGAATTTCAGGATGTATATTGTATACATTTCTCCGACATTAAATGTACCTATTGAACCTATTGAAAACCACTAACTTAAGCATGTATGGAGGTCATAACAATCCAGTCAATCTAATGGAGGGATGGATGAAGAGGAACATAATAATTCCATGTCCAGGGTTACTACTGTGCAATGATGCCCCTTGAATCCATGGCTTGGAATATTTTGCAATATTGTGCTTCAGCGTAAGTCTGAGGCAAGTTTTGTGATGCAGCCATTATCCAAAGCACACTTGCCAGCTTGATTGCTAGGGTGCTTGTGAAATAGTGTTTAACCTCTTCACAGAACACCAGTTCAACTGGAGAAGCTGCACTAGAAACTTGGCCCTCTCCACTATGAACACAGGAATTAACAGAGATCAAACTGAACGGCAGAACCTGGAGGAGGGGACTGACAGCTTAAGCAATGCTCTTGATCGCAACTAGAGCCCTTGAGCTTTAAAATCTGCCTAACATTCCTCCATCATTTCTCTTGACAGTCTCCGGACACATCGCCTCAACTGCCCATGACAGGTAGGGGTCTCAGGGGGAATGAGCATCTGCTGGGATACAAATCAGAGAGAGCATGTCACAGTATGTTTCTCCATGAAGAGAGCACTTTGCTCATGTTACCTAGAGTAGCAAAGCAGCATTCATTAAGGATACTATTACCATATTACTTCCGAAACTACTTTTTGACTATTGACAGCGCTGCCTGTGACAGTCAATCATATTAATGTGTGACCTTTAGGCCATAGAGTACAATGATTATCCAATGTTAGCTGACATTTAGGCACAGGTAAGCACATCATTCAGATTTGAGCTAAGTGACCAAGAAATAGCAATGCATCAGACTGCCTTTGAAGCAAACAGCATCTCAGCTGAAGAAAGTAAAAATGGCAATATCTGGACAGGATATCAGTTGCAGGCTTAAGGACTCGAGACTGAATTCTGCAATTCACCTTGTTGGTGTCACAACTGGTTATTTCTGCTGTAAACCATCCACCTGTGATATTGGCGCAGTTTTTCTCTCTCCATTAACAAATCTTGACCTGCTGGGTGTGTCCCACAGCCCTGTGTTTTGAAACTTTAATACCCATTTGCTTTTTATACTCATTCTCTATCAGATCCCATTACCCACTGATTGACTGACCAGAACAGCTCACCCTTATGGCATCCCTGACTTCAGCCATCCTTCCCTTTCACTGCCTTCTCTGCAACTACCTCATCATTCCTTCATTTTACACGATTTATCTGCTATGTAGTTTATAACAATTTTAATATTTTTGTACTGTACTGCTGCTGCAAAACAACACATTTCACATCATATGTCAGTCATAATAATCCTGATTCTGATTAAAGAAAGCCAGCTTGTGTATTGTCTTTCCTGATTCTGCTGAAAGATCTTTGAACTGATATGTTAACTTTATTTTTCTTTCCACAGCTATGGCCTGACTTGCTGAGTGTTTCCAACAGTTTTTATCTTTTAGCCTTTCAGTTACAGGTTGAATACCCCTTATCCGAAATACTTGGGGCCACAAGTATTTCAGATATCGGATTTTTTTGAATTTTGGGATATATAATGAAATACTTGGGATGGACATAACTTCCAACTCTGAATGTATGTGCTACTGGTAACCAGTCTTTGTCTTACACTTGTTCATCGCACCTGTGTACTGATACAGCCGTTCAGTATGTTAGATTTTCAGCAGCGACAATCTTGGCAAGCTCATTAATGAATGAGGAGGAGGAGAAGATGGTGGTGCGACGCAGTGCGCGCGGCCTCTCTGGAGAATGATATCTGTTATCTGTTAAGTAGGGATCCGTGCACAATCCTGATTTGATGGAGGCAGACGTGAGAGCGTGGAGGAACATCTGGAGAAACTTCTGAAATGCCCGCTTCGCTGCCGCTGCTACTGTGCGGTCCGGAATCTCCGGAGGAGACGGACCTCCAGAGTTCTTTGCTTGTTTTGGCGGCTGGGATGAGGTCGAAGGTGCTCGGCAGAGGATGGCACTCGGGAGGCTGCATCGGAGGGGCTGGGCGGAGGCTCAAAGTTTTCGGACGGACTCAGAGTCTGCTGTTGTCGGGTGCTTCCAAGGCATCAGTTTGTCGGTGCCTGGAAGTTTATGGCAGGGAGAGATCGGGACTTGAGACTTTTTTTTAACCGTGCCCATGGTCTGCTTTTATCAAATTACGGTATTGCTTTGCACTGCTGTAACTATATGTTAAAATTATGTGGTTTTGTCAGTGTGAATCTTTGGTTTGTCCTGTTTTTTTGTGATATCACTCTGGAGGAACATTGTATCATTTCTTAACGCATGCATGCATTTCCAAATGACAATAAATGAGGACTGAGTGTCCTCATCATCTAAATGAATTTCTCTGCTGCTTTGTGATCAGCAGATGCTTTTTCACCACAAATCTTTAAAAATTTAATGCTATTTTTTTCTTAAATTTCTTCAACCAGCCTGCTGAATATTCCCAATTACCTCCAATTTTCAGTTTATCGTGATAGATCTTTTCTTGTTTTGTGATATTGTTAAGCAGCATATGTTCACTCCGACGCTGATGAATCCATTCTTTCAATATACAATCAAGAACTTTTTTCTGCTTTATGTGCTGTTTTTCTATTTTTCATTGACTTTGGTTCATTACATATGTGAGGTTACTTCTCAGAGGTGTCTATTGTGTGGTGAGACTCGCACATGGCCTGGGAACATCAGCGCCTTGTGGAATTTTCCATTTCTGACATCATACCAGCACACAAAAATATTTTGGATTTTGGAGGTTTTCAAATTCTGGAATTTCAGATAAGGGGTGTTCAACCCGTACTGCCATCTGTTTAGCAAGGCAATCTATGATAAATGTCCAGGTCTCCTAGGAACAATCAAGGCACACATGCAGAGCTGATCAACTAAAACATGGAACAGTAGAGCACAGAAAACACAAAGTGCACTGCAGATGCTGTGGTCAAATCAACACGTACAAAAGCTGGATGAACTCAACAGGTCGGGCAGCATCCATTGACTGCTCATTTCAACGGATGCTGCCCAACCTGCTGAGTTCATCCAGCTTTTGTACGTGTTGAGTAGAGCACAGAAAGAGGCCCTTCAACCCACAATGTTGTGACAAACTAATTAAACTAATTAACGAACTGCTTAAATAATGCTTTCTACCTATACAATGTCCGAATCCCTCTATTCCCTGCACATTCATGTACCTACTTGAGAGCCTTTTAAATAACTGTGTCATACTTGTCTCCACTACTATCCCTGGCTGTACATTCCAGCTATTCACCACTCTGCAAAAAACTTGTCCAGCACATATCCTTTGAATTTACTCCCTTTCACTTAAATGCATGCCCTCTAGTATTATATATTTCAACCCTGGGGAAAAGGTACCAGCTAAACATTACTAATAAACAGTTGGTCTATTCAACAAACACTTCTGCATTTTTAATTATTCCAAGTATTCAGATTTGTGGTCATTTTGATATTGTTTTATTCAAGGGAAGTAGACCTTCAACATCATTTAAGTATTAATGCAACTGTAGTTGGAAGGTCAAGTGAAACAGTGACCAGCTGTACAGGTAATTGCCAGGATTGCTTTACAGTGGATTCTGGTTAATTGGGACACATCGGGACTCACACATTTTGGCCCGATTAAGTGGCAACCCCAATTAGCCAAAATTTCATGGAAATAGCTAAAAAGGTATAAAAGAGACAAGCTACCATTTAACTGAGTATTAAATTATATATTTAAATTAAAATGCAGAACAAATTAGAACACTGCCACTACTACAGTACTATAAAACTGTATATTATTTTCTAATAGTTATTGATAGAGTTCATCCAATGCACGTTGCTGTGTTGTTTTGATTGACTGTAAATGAACAAAATCAGCACAGACACCTAGTGCAGGTAATGTACTGCCTTCATTGCCTTCCTGCATGAAGTGGTGTCATAACCCAACAATAAATTCCCTAGCATCTTCGGTAGTCATTAGCTCAAGTTCAGGTGGGTCATCTTCAACACTTTCCTTGTCTTCATATTCCCGCAGCTTTTTGAATCGGAATCTGTCAGCCCAAATGGATAACGTAACACAAGCACACTCAAATGATGCTACATAAAAACTCATCACGCTAAGCACAGCGTAGTGTCTAAAGGTGACTGACGCTAGTTAGAAACTGTTGGGCAGGTCACCTGTCCAAATTAAGTGGCATAGTGTTCCAAACAAACAAAGCATATCCCAACAATATTTTTTGATTAGCTTTTGTTCCTTAAGAGTTCTCCCAAATATGTGGCTGCCCTGATTAACTGAACTCCAGTGTATTGAAAACAATCAGGGTACATATGATTTATTCAAAACAATCAGCAACTTACTGAAGATTGTTTTATTCAAGCCTTCATCTACATCTCCAATTCACAAACAGTGTCATAACTCAGGGCAGTGACGTCCACCTCCCACATCCAATTATCCTGCTTTAGCATTCACTAAAGATATAAACACCAACAAAAGTTCCAAATTCATCCACTGACTCATTCTGAACTGAATCTAATAATGAACAGTGATAATTACTCATGCAGAAACACACTACAATCCCCATGGCTTTGTCAAATTATTCAATGCTCTTATGGAGCATTTCAACAGTGATCACAGTTTTGAAATCTATACGACATAGGAGCAGAATTTGGCCATCCAGTGCATTGAGCCCGCTCCGCCATTCCATCATAGCTGATGTATTATCCCTCCCCACCCCATTCTCCTGTCTTCTCCCCCCACTTTCCTGAGCATCAGGTGAGAGCGTGGGCAACTTCAACCAACTGTGAGATTTAAGAGTCTGGTTACCAACTGCACCATCTTGGCATTGGCCAGCTGCCATTGGTGGAGTGCTGGGTGGGAGGTTAGTTGACAACCCATGAAAGGTTATAAGTTTCTTCCTCAACAAGGCCAAGACTTCTGTATTTTTGTGATTGTGCACTTGGAAAGTAAAGAGCATTTTCCTGGTCCACGTTGAATAGAGTGGTTTCCATGACGTGTGCAAAGTCTTGACCTGCTGGCCTGCCTTGTGCATTTCTCCTCTTTACCAGCACCCACTTTCCTCTATAGCCTGTCTCCTTAAAGTCTTCATTTCAGACCAGTGCAGTGGGTTTAACAATCACATCCTTAGACAAGAAGCTGTTGAATCCAAGTCTAATGAAAACTTGTCTACTGGTTTAACCTCTAGTGTTTGAGTGATGTCTGCCTCCGAGTAGATACTCACAAAGGTGAGATCTGCAGCATCAACAAGACTGACTCCTCCTCCTGAGGTGGCAGAGAGGAATTCAAGTCTTCACCACCTGAAAAGTTAAATTATCAAGCAGGAGTATTGAGGGATGTGGCCAGTGAAAGCACGTTATGAAGAGCAGATTAACAAGAGAGATGGTCAGCATGGAGTTAGTGGGCCAAAGGGCCTGGTTCTCTCTATGACTCTGACTATCCCTGCAAGCATCTGCAGCTGTGCCAGTCAGTACCACAGTGCCTCTTCTGCTGTGCCTACAGCTTTATTTTAAAGGGCAAAAGGCACACAGTTGGACTCACCTTCTCAGCTGGTGGCTTACTCTGTTGCAAGTCCCTCCTGCAAGAATGGTGTGAGTGTGTAAGTTAGACTCTCATTTGGTGCTTGGAGAGTGTAATATCATGTTGGGAGATCTGGTGCTCAGTGTGAACCCAGGAATGAGGTAGTGTGAGCTGCAAGTGTCTATGACAAGAAGGAGTGGGTGGGTGTGTGATGAGAAGGAGCCAGCTGAAGTGTGATGCTGTGATTGTAGGAGACTCACGAGACACATGGGGAGCAAACTTGAGTAATGCTGGAGACTGAGCAATGCGACCAGAGAATATCAGAACAAGTTACAGACCCTTGTGAGGATACAGAACTGCTTTTGGCCGTGCTGCCATGGATCTGTAGTCATCATACTGGCCTCCAATACAATGCTTTCTCGTTGATGATAGAATTGTTGCTTAAAGGTTTTCCACCAGCTTGATGGGACAAGATTTCACTTTTCACATGGTCCGACGCAAGCATTGCTGCCCCTCAAACTTTGCTGCTGCTCCACCCGTGTGGGGCTTGTTGCCCCGTATTGATTACTTAGTACTGGAATATCTTGGTATTTGTCTAGTCAGAGTTAGCTTTTAATATAAGATGCCCATGACTTTGTTTTTTTGTCTTATTTATTTGTTCGTTCTTAGTTCTTAAAAAAATTACTGTAATAAACCGTGGTAACCAACAAGTCTATGCCTTCTTCTTGACTTTGGATCACAAAATCACCAGATACAACAAATGTTAAGTTGGAAAACCTCAAGACCAAGGGTCATGCTTTCTTTTCGCTTCTGCCATCAGGTAGAAGGTACAGGAGCCTCAGGACTCACACCACCAGGTTCAAGAACAATTTTTACCCCTCAACCATCAAGCTCTTGAATAAAAGGGGATAACTGCACTCACTTGTTCCATCATTGAGATTTTTCCCACAGCCAATGATCGCACTTTAAGGACTCTTTGTCTCATGTTCTCATTATTTATTGCTATTTATTTAGATTTGCAGTTTGATCTGCTTGATTTTCAATTGATCCAGTTATAGTTACAATTCTATGGACTTACTGAGTATGCCCACAGGAAAATGTATCTCAGGATTGTATATGGAGACGTATATGTACTTTAATAATAGATTTACTTTGAACTTGTTCATACTGGACTTTTCAGTTACATTCCAGCTCATTGGATCCTGTCGGAAAAGGCCAAATGTAGGAAGATCCTATTGCTGTGCCAACACTTGACATTCTTTTTAGAATTGATCTATTTCAGGATAACACCCTTTAGGCCTTGGATGGAGGTGCAGAGGAGATTTACTATCATTGTACCTGTGATGAGTTGTTTTGATATCACATGGACTGTCTGAAAGGGTGATAGAAATAAATTCCAAGGTTTATTTTGTAGGAACATAGAAACAGGAATAGGAATAGACCCATTTAGGCCTTTGAACCTATTCTGTTATTCAACAAGGTGATTTATTTCCCTGTCCTAACCCCATATTGGTTAATTCCTTTAATGTCCTGATATCTATTAACATGAATGAAAATATCTGATCCACCACAGCCCTTCAAGATAAACAATTCCAAAATACATAGTGCTTTGATTAGAGAATTTTCTCCTCAATTAGATCCAAACAACATACCCTACCACACCCTAGTTTTAGACCCCTTATCTTTACCTCTTCCCTGTCAAGCTCTCTAATAAGGCCATCTCGTATGTGTTTTAAATATTAGTATACTCAGTCTCTCCAGATATGACAGTAATGCCTTCCCTACTCAGTTCTCTTGCAATAAAAGGCAACATACCAATTCCCTTTCTAATCGTCTAGTGGACCAGCATGTTAATTTAAATGACATTTTAAAAGACAATGAGGTCCCTTTTTGTATCAATATTTCTTAAAATATAGAATATAACCAGAATCAGAATTAGATCTAATATCACCAGAAATTTAAGTTTGCACAGCAGTACAATGCAATACATAGAAAAAAAAGAACTATGAATTACAGTAAGTATACATATATATGTAATAGTTAAGTTAAATAAGTAGTGCAAAATTAGAAATAAAAAAAAGTGAGGTACTGTTCATGGGTCCAATATCTATTCAGAAAACGGATGGAAGAGAGGAAAAAGCTGTTTCTGAATTGTTAAAGTTATGTTAAAATATATTCAGAATTACTCTTCTTTTCTATATGTGGATAACCTCACGTATTGCCATATTGTACTCCATTTGCCTTTTTATTACACATTCACTTGCCAATAGCCTCTTGCAGCCTCTTTGCATCTTTATCACTACTCATCCTACTTGCTCCCTCCTAGCCAAATAATTAGTGTAACTTGTGAGCTGTGCCTAGCCACACAGTCCCGAGTGCAGAGAGAGTAGGGTAGTGGGCTGAACTCTCATCCTTGCGGTGTGCCTGTATTGATTGTTAGCGAGGTGGAGATGTTATTACCAATCAGCACTGATTGACAAGGAAATCAAGTATCAAGTTGCAGGAAGAGGTACAGAGGCTCAGTTTATGGATTTTGCTCATTAGTATTGAGGGGATGTTGCTGTTGAACACCAAGCGGTAATCGATCAATAGCAGCTTGACGCATGTACTGTTTCTATCCGAGTGCTCCAGAGTCAAACGGAAAGCTGGTGAGATTGTACCTGCTGTAGATTTCTGGTTACTCTCATTACTCAACTAGATTCAGCCTCGAGTAACCCCAGTAAATTAGTTCAACATTATTTCCCTATCATAAAGCCATGTTGAATCTGCTCAGTCATATTAGAATGGAGATGATAAACAGAGCCAGTCACCATCTTTCTTCTATCTATCCATTTATCTTATTGCCATCTATTTCAAAATGGGATATAGATCATCAGGTGCTCTGGATTTATCATGCTTCAGGCTCATTAACCTCTTTAATAATGCCGATTTGTTTTCCGTCCTCACTTGTCAGGACCGTTGATTCTTTAGGAATCTTGGAATTTTTGTTTCAGTTTTCTGTGAAAACTGCCACAAAGTATTTATTAAATTCCTCTGCCTTATCTACATATATTCCCCACTATAAATCCTTCTGTCTCTGCAAGGGACTCACATTTGTAAAGGAAACTGGAAAATAATCCAAGTCTATAGAGTCTGGATTGGGAAAATGGATTAACTTCATAACCTCATCGAAAGTGTTCTTAATGCAAAATTTAACATTACATTTCAAGGTGCTCAGGAACATGGCAATAATTTGGGAGAAATGTAAAATTATTTTCATTGAAGTATATTAATAATAATGTTTTATTTAAAGAGCTGTGCCATCACAAGAGTTATTCAACCCTGTTAATGTGTGTAATCCTGGTAATTACAAAGAAGTCAGGCATGTTTGATGATAAAACATTGCAATTTGCTTGCTAAAAGGATTTCTACCTCAGTTTGCTTTTCTATGGAAATTTGGAAGTGCACTTACAATGAAATAATAAAAAATATGACATAAAACATTTAAAGAACAATATTTATTTATCAAAATCAAAATAAAAGGGTAAATAATAAGAGCTTAAGATTGATTAGACTGCTTTACAGCTAATATATTTCAAATAGTGGTTGTAATGATGGACAGTTGTAACAGGCATACCTCTTCAGTTCAGCTGCACTGAGTTAAGGGATCTCAGATACTTCCTGATATTCTCAAACAATTACAATAGGGCAGCTACAGAGTGACAACCTCCTGGACTAGAAGTAGGAGTTAGATCATATCATGGGCAGCAGAAACTTCAATTAATTATCTAGAGTTCAGATTCCCATATAATTGTAATGAGCAGGAAGCTGCCAGGTTTTTATATAATATCAACTTGTTCACTAAGATCCTTAGGGAAAGAAATCTCTGTCCTTAACAGTCCAGCCAGTAATGAAATGGTTGACACTTCTCTTCCCCTAAGCTCCCCTGCTCCATGAATAGGCAATGAACACTGGATTGTAAAGGAACATCTTCAAGTGTTGTTGATCCCAAAAGTTATTTAGAAGCAGGTTTGCATTGTGAAAAGTTTGAAGGTAAGCAATGTAACAATAATTTTATCAAGTAGTAGTATGAGCTCATAGCCACTTAAACAAACTTGAGATTTGCATGACAGTAGCACACACAAAATGCCGGAGGAGCACACAGCAAGTTAGGGCAACATTTATAGAAAGGAATAGAGGGCTGAGATGTTTTGGGTCAAGACCCTTCATTAAGATATCAGGATTCACTTCCAGCATCTGCAGAATCTCTTGTGTTTGAGATCTATGTTATATATAGTTTTTCAAAATACTCAGTTTTACTTTTTATTTTAAGCACGTACATTGGTTGAGCATCGAGGACATGATGATGTGGGATAAGTAAACACTACAGGCACTGAACAGAAAGCAGGCATAACAGTATTGTCTGATGGCTTTAACAGCCCTGGTTTTAGTGGGAGTTGGAGATGCTGGTGTGGCACTTCACTGCAAAAGTGAAATAAACATCTGACAATTATAAAGGAAGTTGCTTTGGCTGATATTAATTTTAGGGCCACAGCCTTGCATAATGTGCAAAATGTGTAAAGAAGCTAATAGGCAGGAGTGGTAACTAAGCTGTGAGCTGGTCAGCTCCTGTGGACTAAGGGAATGAACTCCAGGGATAAGGATGCAAGTGGGAGAATCTGAATAGATGTCAATGGGGTGCAAGAGGCAGTGCCTGCACAGCAGAGTCCCTAAGTTCTCTCCTACTTTTCAGAAGATTCAGAGTGTTTCTGATTAGCCTTTTTTCCTTCAGACCACGGCATACTTCAACTGCATTAGTAATTTAATCTGGCGATTAGCTTCACACTTACTGTAAATTACTTCCAATATGTTTAATTAGTATGTAACATCATGAATCTCAGAAAATGTTCTATGCAGTATCATCAAGGCTAAAGTTTCCTTAATACATACCAGTATTAGTATACACCGAGTACTTTATAGATGCCACAAGCTCATCTGCAAGTATCGTGTCACACTGGTAAGCTTCTGGTTGGTCTTTCTTTTCAACATGGATGGTAGGCTCATTGTCCATAAGAATAATTGGTTCCTGGCCAGAGGTGAAACATCAGGTTTAAGTAGACCTTGTCCAGACAAAGATATAACAGTAAACATCTCTCAAGCCGATACCTGCTTCCCTCCCAGATGACTTTGGATATATATCCAAAACTGCCTGCTATACCCATTCCCCTGAGAATTTTGGTGAGTAACTGGTGCAATAGCAAGTAGAGTGTTCGTACTATTGTCAAACTCTCTGTCTGAAACAGCAGCAAGAGGAAAGCTTAGACAAACTTTTGATAGAATTGCTGGGCCAACTGCCACATTTCATGATGGTGGTTATATTGAAGAGCCTAGAGGAAAGTGAAAAATGCCTAGAGTAAGCTCCCAAAGCAGAGACACATAAGATATAGGAGCAGAAATAGGCCATTCGTCCCATCAAGTCTGCTCCACCATGGGCTGATCCTATTCTTCTAGTCATCCCCACTCCCCTGCCTTCTCCCCATACCCTTCGATGCCCTGGCTAATCAAGAACCTTTGTGGAAATGGGGAAAATCAATAACCACATTAATTTCTTTTATGCAGAATATTTACAGTGACAAACATAAGGCAAGACCATGATCGATGGAGACAAAAACAAGTCTCTCACGTCTATATATATATATATATATATATATATATATATATATATATATATATATAGACGTCCAACATCTGGTGGGTGCAATGCTGAAATTTTGGTCTCTTACTGACTTATTCTCAGGATTTCTTATTAACACCAATTTATCTGACAGTGATGGCTCAGCGACTAAACTAGAATCCCAACCTTTATGCAAAGGGTTGCACATCCAGAGTAAATCAAATAGGGATAAGGAAAGGAGGCTCAAAATAAATAATACAGGTTGTCCCCATGTTCTAGGAAAGGCTCTGCTTCTATGAATTGTTCATAACCCAAGTAGATTGCAAGTCATACGGTGCTACTAGAAAGTTTGTGAACCCTGTAGAATTTTCTGTATTTCTGCATGAATATGACAAAAAAAGTGATCAAATCTTCACATAAGTCCTAAAACTAGACAAAGTATAGACAATTAAATAAATAACACCAAAAACATTATACTTGTTCATTTATTTATTGAGAAAAATGATACAATATAACATGTATTTGTTGGAAAGGTATGTGAACCTCTGGGGTAATGCCTTCTTCGAAAGCTATTTGGAGTCAGGTGTTCCAATCAATGAGAGTGGAGGTGTGGGTTGTAGAGGTGCCCTCAGTCAGGTTACTGACAGAGCTTGCTCTTCTCAAGAAAGATCTATTTATGTTGTTACGAACCCCGTAACTGGGTCACTTACCAGCAAAGATAGAGAGGTCTGTTGAAGTCTGATGATACTATTTTTAACAGTATTTATTAGTAAAAATACACAAAAATAATATCAATGCAAATATACAGATAATATACGTCGTCAATACTAAATCTAAAAGTGCGGGTATAATAACAATCAATAAGAAATAAGCTTTTTCGTTGTCTAGGGGATAATGTATTGTCTGATGGAAATATAAAGTTCACTCAGTTCATGCAGTCTGCAGCCTTTGGGGACCGCTGGGTTTTCAATAGTTGGTGAGAGAGAGAGTTTTGGGAGAAAAACTTGCCGGCTTTCCTTTTATGATTTCGATCCGTCGGAGTCTCGTTGGTGTGGCCGTTCACTTGTGGCCACTTCTTTACCTAAGCCGTTCTTCCGTGGTGAGCCTGCCAATCCCAGACAAGGGAAGGATGCACACGAGCCCCCACCGGCTGTCGCTATTAAACGCTGTCACAGGATTTCTAGCGTTTCTCCTGGTGCATCTAAAGGAGTTGTTCCCCAGACCCTCTTTTATCCTTACTCATGGGGTCTCAGATGTCAATCAGGTTGGGATGATGTAATCCCTCAACCAGTCCACTCTGGTCACCCCCTGAGGGGCTTCAATGAATAGTACAGTACTCGATACACAATTCCGTCTCCAAGAGACAATAGCCATTATCAGGGGTTTTGTTTTTGCTGAGGCCATGACACATTCCAAACCTTGTGGATTCTGCGTGTCTCTCTGTCATTTCCTGGGTCCCAGACCCGAATTAATAGTGATCTTGCGATTCTCAAAAAGGGGGGGGGGGGGTGACTTTGTACCCTTTGGCCCCTCTGACAACTTTCAGAAAACCTTTGAAGAAGAATTGTAGAGATGAATGAAACTGGAAAAGGCTACAAAAGCATTTCTAAAGACCTGAGTGTTCATCAGTCCACAGTAAGAGAAATTTTCTACAAATGGAGGAAATTCAGTACTATTGCTACTCTCTCTAGGGGTGGGTGGTCCTGCAAAGATCACACTAAGAGCACATCATGCGATGCTGAAGGAGGTGAAAAATAACCCAAGGGTAACAGCAAAAGGCCTGCAGAAATTTCTAGAACTTGCTGAAGTCTCTGTTCACAAGTCCACTATAAGAAAAACACTGAACAAGAACGGTGTTAATTGAAGGATACCATAGAGGAAACCACTCCTCTCCAGAAAAAAACATTGTTGAATGTCTCAAGATTGTAAAAGTCCACCTGGAAGTTCTATAACACTTCTGAACCAATGGTCTGCAGAAAGATGAGACTAAAGTTGAACTTTTTGGCAGAAATGCACATTGCCATGTTTGGAGGAAAAAGGGCACTGCACACCAACACCAAAACTTCATCCCAACTGTGAAGGATTGGACAATGGCACAGACATAGTATAAGCATTTATACGCTGGTCCGGAATGGAGCCTGAGAAAGCAGCCAGTTTTCAGCGGGAGTCTTTGATTGAACAGCGGCACAAATGCATTAGGAGCATTCCTGCACAGGTCTGGAGTGTAGCTTGAAAAACCCAACGTCCATAAAAGAGAGGTACCGTCTGGTGGAGCGGTTATTGTTGGAGTGGACTGAGCCAGAGTGATAAGGCTTTGGCTCTGCAAGCTTCAGTGAGAACAGGCGGAAATGAGGTAAGTAAGTAAACATATTTCTTATTTCTTTTTTTTAATCTAACTCTTGAAAGAATGGGGGGGGGGTATGTCTGCAGGGCCAATGCTCTATTCTGCGTGTCAGATGTGGGATTTCCAGGAGACTCTTGGTCTCCCCCAAGGTCGTGTCTGCATAGATACATCAAGATGCAGCTCCTTAGAAACCATGTTATGGAACTGGAGCAGCAGCTTGGTGATCTTCAGCTTGTTTGGGAAAGTGAGGAGATGATAGACAGAAACTACAGGGAGGTAGTCAAGTGAAGGCTACAGGAGACAGATAAATGGGTAACTGGCAAGACAGGGAAGGAAAAAATGTCAGATAGTGGAGAACACCCATATCACTGTCCCTCTCAAGAATAAGTTCTCCATTTTGACTTCTGTTGTGGGGGGACAACCTACATGGGGGAAGCAACAGCAGCTGTGCCTCTGGCACTGAGTCTGGCTCAGGAGGGTAGTGAACTAAAGAGGATGGCAGCAATAATAGGAGACTCTATATTTAACAGAAAAGATAGGCAATTCTTTGGACATGAAGAAGAAACATGGACGGTAGTTTGTCACCCGGGTGCCAGGGTCCAAGTCTCTGAAGGCGTCCACAATATCCTGTAGAGAGGCTGAGCAGCCAGAGGTCATGTACGTTGGGTCCAATGACATAGGTGTAAAAAGGGAGGAGGTCCTGAAAACAAGATACAGGGCGTTAGGAAGGAAGTTGAGATGCAGGAGCTCAAGGTTAGTAATCTCGGGATTGCTGCCTGTGCCACACGACAATGAGGATAAGAATAGAATGAGGTGGCCGATGAATACATGGTTGAAGAGTTGGAGCAGGGGGCATGGATTCAGGTTTCTGGATCATTGGGAGCTCTTCTGGGGCAGGTGTGGCCTGAATAAAAGGGATGGGTTGCAGTTGAATCCGATGAGGACCAATATCCTTGCAGGCAGGTTGACTGGAGCTGTTGGGAGTGGTTTAAATTAATAATGCAGGGGGATGGGAACCAGTATGATAGAGCTGAGGATAATCCATCAGGTTTACAAGTAGATTACAGGTCTAATTTGAAAGTAAGGAAGGACAAGCCAATGATTGGGTACAAATGCAGACAGTGTAAAGAGTTAAATGGAGGCAAAGTTCAAAAGGGTGAAGAACACAGGGCTTGTGCTGTATTTAAATGCATGTAGTTTTCAGAATAAGGTGGATGAACTCATGGTGCAATTAAAGATTTGTTGGTATGACATTGTGGGCATCACTGAGACATGCCCGAGGAAGGTCATGGTTGGGAGCTTAACATCAAAGGATTATATCATTGTATTGAAAGGACAGGCAGGAAGGCATAGGCGGTGGTGTGGCTCTGTAAAAAAAATTATTATGGGAATCATATATAGGATTCCAAATAGTAGCCGAGATATGGGGTTAAGATTGCAAAGGGAACTGGAAAAGGCATGTAATAAGGGTAATGTCACCATTGTAATGGGGGACCTCAATATGCAAGGGGATTGGGAAAATCAGGGATCACAATTGAGGGGATTTGTTGAATGCCTATGAGATGACTTTTTAGAGCAACTTGACCCTTGAGCCTACTCAGGGAAAGGTTATCTTACATTGGGTGTTATGTAATAATACATCTTTTATTAGAGAGCTTGAGGTAAAGGGGCCCTTAGGAGGCAGTGATCACAATATGATTGAATTCATACTGCAATTTGAGAGGGAGGAGTCAGATGTATCAGTATTGCAATGGAATAAATGGAATGACAGAGGCATGAGGGAGGAGCTTGCCCAGGAGGATTGGAGGAGGATACTGGCAGGGATAATGGCAGAGCAGGGGTGGCTGAAGTTTCCAGGAATAGTTCTCAGAATAGTTCACAAGGTGCAGAATAGGCATGTCCCACAGAAGAAGTTCTCAAATGGCAGGACTAGGCAACCACTGATGATAAGGAAAGTTAAAGTGCATAAAAGCCAAGGAAAGGGTATATAATGTAGCAAAAGTTAATGAGAAATTGCATGATAGGGATTTCTTAAAATCCAACAAAAGGCAACTGAAAAAGTCATAAGAAGGGAAAAGATGAAATATGAGGGTAAACTAGCCAATAATATAAGGCAGGTACCTTAAGTTTTTCTCAGTTATATAAAAATTAAAAGGAAGGTGAGAGTTGATACTAGACCTCTGGAAAGTGATGCTGGTGAAGTAGTAATGGGGGACAAAGACATGGCTGATGAACTTAATAAGTACTTTGCATCTCTCTTCACTGTAGGAGACACCAGCAGTGTACCAGAGGTTTGTGAATGTCAGGGAACAGGAGTGAGTGCCATTGCTAATACAATGGGAAACTCAGAGTTCTGAAAGAGCCTGCTGAAGAAATAGCAGATGCATTGATTATGATCTTTTAAGAATCACTTGATCCTAGCATGGTTTCGAGGGATTGGAAAATTGCAAATGTCACTCCACTCTTTACAAAGGGAGGAGGGCAAAATAAAGGAAATTATAGGCCAGTTAAAATGGTTGGGAAAGTGTTGGACTCTATTATTAAGGATGAGATTTCGGGGTACTTGCAGACTAATGAGAAATAAGTGAAAGTCAGCATGGTTTCTGTGAAGGGAAATCTTGCCTGACAAATCTGTTAGATCTCTTCAAGGAAGTTACAAGCAGGGTGGACAAAGGAGAGGCAGTAGGTGTCATTTACTTAGATTTTCAGAAGGCATTTGATAAGGTGCCTCACATGAGGCTGTTTAACAAGATAAAATCCTATGGTGTTACAGAAAGAAAACTGGCATGGACAGAGGAATGACTGACAGCCAGGAGGCAGTGAGTGGGAATAAAAGGGGCCTTTTCCAGTTGGCTGTCAGTGACTAGTGGTTCCTCAGGGGTCAGTATCGGGGCCATTGCTTTTCACATTGCTTGTCAATGAATTAGATAATGGAACTGATGGTTTTGGGGCAAAGTTTTCAGATGATACGAAAATAGGTGGAGGGGTAAGTAGTGCTGAGGAAACAATGCGATTGCAGAAGGACTTAGACAAGAATAGGAAAAAAGTGGCAGATGAATACAGTGTTGGGAAATGTATGATAATGCATTTTGGTAAAGGAACAGAAGTGCAGACTACTATCAAAACAAGGAGAATATTCAGACATTAGAGGAGCAAAGCAATCTAGGAGTTCTTGTGCAAGACTCCCAGAAGGTCAATTTACAGATTGAGTCTGTGGTAAAGAATATAATATTGGCATTTATCTCAAGGGGAATAGAATATAAAAACAAGGAGATAATGCTGAGGCTTTATAAGACACTGGTCAGGCCACACTTGGAGTATTGTCAACAGTTGTGGGGTTCATATCTCAAAAAGGATGTGTTGTCGTTGGAGAGAGTCCAGAGGAGGTGCACAAGGATGATTCCAGGAATGAAGGGGTTAACATATGAGGAGCGTTTGGCAGCTTTGGGCCTGCACCCACTGGAATTTAGAAGACTATGGGGGAGGGGGTAGAATCTCATTGAAATCTACCAAATGAGGACTAGATGGGGTGGATATGGAGAGGATATTTCCTATGGAGGAGGTGTCCAGAACAAGAAGGCACGGCCTCAAAATTGAGGGGTGACCTTTTAGAACAGAGGTAAGGAGGAATTATTTTAGCTAGAAAGTACTGAATCTGTGGAATGCTCGGCCCCAAACAGCTGTAGAGGCCAAGACTATGGGTATACTTAAAGCAAAAATTGATAGTTTCCTGATTGGCCAGGGCATCAAATGTCATGGCGAGAAGGCAGGTGTATGGGGTTGAGTGAGATCCAGGATCAGACATAAAGGAATGGTGGAGCAGGCACGATGGGGTGAATGGCCTAATTCTTCTCCTTGGTCTTATGGTATGATGGAAGGAACATCATTGTTTGGGACTACTTTGCTGCCTCAGGACCTGGAAAGCTTCCAATCATTGAAGGAACAATGAATTCAAAATTGTATCGACATTTTACATGAGAATGTCAGGGTAGCAATCCGTCACCTGAATAGATGTTGGATAATGTAACAAGACAATGGTCCAAAAGACATGAGAAAATCAACAACAGAATGGTTTAAAAAGAAGAAAATTCATGTTTTGGAATGGCCGAGTCAAATTCTTGACCTTAATCCTATAGACATGTTGTGGAAAGACCCGAAGCAAGCAGTTCATACAAGGAAGCTCACCAACATTCCAGGGTTGAAGCAGTTTTGTAAGGAGGAGTGGCCTAAAAGTTCCTCCAAGCCAATGTACAGAACAGTTACAACAGTTACTGGAAACATTTGGTTGAAGTTATTGCTGTACGAGGAGGTCACACCAGTTACTGAAAACAAAAGTGCACTTACTTTTTCCAACAAATACATGTAATATTGGATCATTTTTCCTCAATAAATAAATAAATGAACAAGTATAATGTTATTTTTGTTTGCTTAATTGGATTCTCTTTCTCATTTTAGGACTTAGGTGCAGATCTGATCACGTTTTGGGTCATATTTATATAGAAATAGAGAAGACTCTAGAGGGTGTACAAACTTTCTAACAACACTGTAAATGGGGCTGGAAACTGAGTTCTCGGGTGGTAGAGGATACCTGCTGCCCTACAGCAACTGGCCAATCTATCCCCCCAGTTTCTCAAGCACTCACTTGTATGTATGGGTTGTACATACATCAGGTTAGGCATTTCTAAGCTGTTGACGATATGTACAAGCAAAACTATACTGACAATTTTATAATAACATTGGAGTACATAATCAGTGTACTTGTAATTGTGTCAGTAAATTATAAATGAAGAAATTTGACTTAAACATTTTGCTTGTTCAAATGCTTAGGACAATAATTCAGAAGATATGTAACTCTGGTGGTTGACGGTTGGGTTGAGTCGTTCTCCGATCTTGGCCACACATCACAAGTAATTTTCTGAAATGATGTCCAATCAGCTGATTGAAAAGTATATAAAGGCCAAGCATTTGGAGAACACCCCACAATGAACAATGCACTGATGGTGTCTTCTTGCATGGTGACGAAACGTTTGCAAGTAAATTGCCAAGATCGGAGAACAACTCAACCCAGACATTGATTAATATTCTAAAATTATGAGTTAATTTGCAACATGATAATGTTGAACATTTAAAAATATTTTACATAGGTTTAATACGTTAAACAATAATTCTTGATATTACTGAACATTTCAACATATATTGAAGTAAGGGGCAAGACATTCCTCAACATACACGACTAACCTGTTTAGTGATGGAAGGAAAGAGGCTTTACGATACTTACACTTGCTCCATGTACAGTGAAGCATCCAGTGCATTGCTGGAGGCTTCCTACATGAAATATGACGTATTTATCACTAAGAAACCAAATCCCTTTGCTGCCAGGTCTTTACTCAGACAGGTAATCCATTTTTTCACATTGCTATCTAACTGTCCACTGAAATAAAGTAATCAAGTATACAGATTGCTTTACTTCAGTGAAGAAATAAAACAAACAGATGTACTGATTGAAGCTTCTTAACATTATTTTAGTGGACATCATTCTAAGTGAAACGTTAAGAAACCTTCAAAGTAGTATTAGTGTGTGGTGTCACAAATAAAGATTAAAGATTGCAGGACATGTGTCAGGGAAACAGCAAACACTGGTGTTTCAACGGGAGTGGCCTGGAGCCTTTACAATATGTTTTCATCAGTTTCTCAATGGTAATTATACCATCAATGAGAGGTATCTTTCTCTATTTGGAGAGTGGGCTATCTACCAAGTCCAGCTCACTTTTCAGGCAGATGTTGAGCTAGGCACCAGGAGTTCTGCCAAACATAATGACATTCCTCACGGAGAAGAATCCAGAGATTTCATAGGTAGATTTTGAGGGGAGAAAAGTACAGAGAGAATAGGGCCTCTCAAAGACCAAAGAGGACACTTTTGAGATGAGCTGCACGAGGTGGGCGAGGTCCTCAATGTATATTTTGACTCTGCTTTTACTGTGGAGAAAGACATGAATATGAGATGGTTAATGGGGATGTCTTGTGGACAGTATGCATTACAGCAGAGGAGTACTGGATGTCTTAAAATGTACAGTATGAAGATGGAAACATCTGCAGGACCTGATCAAAAGCATTATGGGAAACCAGAGAAGAAATTACATGACTTCGGGCCGAGATATATGCATTTTTGTAAGTACCAGAAAACTGGAGGGTGGCTTATGTTAGCCCTTTACATAAGAAGGGTTGCAACGAGAAATCTAGGAACTATAGAGCAGCAAGCTTAATATCTGTGGCAGGTGAGTTACTAGAGGAGATTTTATGGAATAAGATATACAAGCAAGGTATGGGTTGTGTGGTGAACTACATATATCTGTCTGGACACGCCCCCTGCTGACTGCTCCTGTGGTTCCCCCCCCCCCTCCCACTGACCATGGCTCCTCCCACAGACCCCGGTATAAAGGCGATTGAGGCCTGAGCCCAGCCCTCAGTCTCCAGGATGTAGAATGGTGGTCAACTACTGCTTGTTCTTTCTTCCCATCAATAAAAGCCGATATCTTGCCTTCAAGTCTCAGAGAGAGTTATTGATGGTGCATCAGGTTGATTATTGATTAACCAGCATGGTTTTGTACATGGGAAATCATGTCTCATGAATTTGACTGAGTTTTTTGAAGAAGTAAACCACAAGGTTGATAAGGGCAGGGCAGATGTACTCTATATTAAATTCAGTAAGGCCTTTGGTAAGTTTCCACATGGTAGACTGCTATAGAAAGTTTGATCACAAGGGATCCAGGAGAGTAAGGTAATTGGATACACAATTGACTTGGTAGTGGGAAGCAGAGGGTGATAGTGGAAAATTATTTCTTGGACTGGAGCCCATGACTAGTGGTGTTCCCAAGGTTTGGTGCTAGGCCTATTGCTAATTGTTAGCTTTATCAGTGCTTGGATGACAATGGTTAGCATGTTTGCAGATGACACTAAAGTAGATGTTATTGTAGACAGTGAAGATGGTTGTCAGGATTTACAGACAGCTCTTGATCAGCTGAGTAAGGACCCCAGGAAAAGAAAATTGAGTTTAATTTGGATGAGTGTGAGGTGTTATATTTTAGGAAGACAAACTTAACTGGGTCTTTCACAGTGAATAGTAGGGACCTGGGGAGTGTTGTAGAACGAGGGGCCTAGCAGTACAAGTACATGGTTTCTTGGAAGTGGCATCACAGGTTAATAGGGTGGTGAAGAAAGCTTTTGGCATGCTGGCCTTCATCAGTCAGAGCACTGAGAAGGAAGAATGGCTGTCATGTTGCAGTCATACAAGAAATTGGCGAGGCTGCATGTGGAATATTGTGTTCAGTTTTAGTCACTCTTATAAAAAAGATGTCATTAGATTGTAAAGTGTGCAGGTGAGATTTACAATGATGTCGCCAGGACTCAAGGGACTGAGTTATGGAGAGATGTCGAGCAGGTTGGGACAATTTTCATTGAAGCATAGAAGATTGAGGGTTGTAAAAACATGAGCAGTGGCAATAGGGTTAACACACACAGTAGTTTTCCCAAGGTTGTGTATCAAGAACTAGAGTGCATGGGTTTAAGTTGAGAGGGGAGATACTTACTGGAAACATGATAGATAAACTTTTCACGAAAGGTTGGTCAATATGTAGAATGAGCTGCCAACAATAGAGTCATAGAACATTACAACACAGAAAAGGGCCATCTAGTCCATGTCAACCTGATCTTCTGCCTAGTCTCATCTACCTGCATCAGGACTGTAGCCCTCTCACACATATACCTAGCCAAACTTCTCTTAAATGTTACAATTGAACCCGCATCTAGGACTTCAGCTGGCAGTAGAGGAAATGATTGAAGCAAGTACATTAACAACATTTAAAAGTCATTCGGAGAGGTATATGTGTAGGAAATGTTTAGAGGGTTATGGACCAAATGTGTGGCAAATGGGATGAGTTTAGATGTAAGGCTTGGTTGGCATGGACCATAGAGGCTGAAGGGCTTGTTATTGTGCTGTATGAGTATTATATTTAATTTTTAAAGTCATTGAGCATCAACATTCAATTTCGTTAACAGATTCGATCACTGGGGCCTCACCAGCTGTCAAAGCCATCTTACTGCCCAGGGCCCGAGCTCAGTCCTAATCTCCTCTATGCAGACTGCTATCATTTTCGCCCTGATAATATGAGTTTACTCTGGGTGTTTCTCATATCCCAAAGACTTAAAACTTTGCAAAATAGCCACTTAAATTATGTCTTTGGGTAGTTTAATGGCAATAAGAATCGGAGATGAGTTAAGGAACATGTATGAGGGAGGTTCAATTGCAGGGAATTGCATAGGAAGGGAAATGGGATTATAAATTTGATTCCCAGGAGATTATATGGAACGATGCATCAAGGACATTATAATTGGGAAAATTAAATGATAGAAGGCCTACCCCAAATATTGGAAATTTATCAAAAATGAGATGACTCACTCCATCACACACCATCTTATTGGTAAAGAATTTCACAGTCGACAATGAGCAAGAGTTAACTCTGATAACTATGAGAGAGATTTCTTGTGCTCTAATTTTCTCATGTTTGCAAAGGCTAGGTTTAGGTTCCACACTTCTGGATTTAGATTGCAATAACCACCTGACTGTATAAAAATTCTTAACCAGCACTCCTTCAAGAGATGACAGCATTTGTAGGGCTGCATTTACCATCCTGCTCTGGAATGTAGAGTCACATTCATGACATTTCACATTTTACCATTCTGATTTTTGGAATAATAAGGAAAATTCACTTATTTTCTCACAGAAGAGGAGAAAATTCTGAAGGTGCAATGTAGTCCTGGTTACTCTTGTGTGGCCCAGACAGCTGGTCAAACCTCCTATTAGTTCATTCTGTGTCTTGTTGATGAGGCAGCTAGAGACATTTCCCTATAGAACCTGTGGCATGGTTCATTATAATTTTGTTCTAAAGCATTTTCCCAAATGGATCAAAAGTCATTCATGTTTAATGCTTACAAAAATCCTTCATTTCATTTATTGCCTGCAACTGGGTCCAGATCAGAATTGAAACAACAATCAGTCTCACCATATGCCTCTCCTTCCCATCTCCAATCACACACAGGCACAGATCACTGATGTACTGTATTTTAGCCTTGGCCAGTTTAACACCTTATTAAAATAATGAACAGTGCAAAGTCATTTCATCTACTAATAGTTTCTTGTTTGGCTATCTCTTTCCAAAGTCTAAGAATTATATTGGTTTCTCCATATCCTACAGAAATTATATCGCGGTAAATAATTTCCCATTTTTAAAAGTAAAAGAATGCATGAAACAACTTGTGGATGTTTTGTATTCAAGAGTTACATTTTAAATTATTTTTATAAAGACACTTGGGAGTCCTAGAGCAGGATACTCTAAACATTATCTGGCAGGTTGAGTGTGTAGTAAGGAAGGCAAATTCAATGTTTTGAGAGCGCTAGAATATAAAAGCAAGGATATAAAGCTAATGCATTACATTTTGGAGTATTGTGAGCAGTTTTGGGCTCCTTATCTAGGACAGGATGTGCTGGCATTGGAGAAGGTCCAGAGTAGGTTAACCAGAATAATCCCAAGAATGAAAGGGTTTATGTATAAGGAGTGTTTGATGGCTCTGTGTCTGTACCCATTGGAGTTCAGAATAATGAGTGATTTTGTTCATACCTACTGCATATTGAAAGGCCTAGATAGAGTGGACATGAAGAGAATTTTTGATTAGTGAGACTCTAGGACCAGAGGGTGGAGCTTTAGAACAGCAGGACATCTCTTTAGAATAGAGATGAGGAGAAATTTCTTTAACCAGAGGATGGTAAATCTGTGGAATTCATTGCCACAGACAGCTATAAAGAGCAAGTCAGTGGGTATATTTAAAGCAGAGTTTGACAGGTTCTTGATTAGTAGGGGATTCAAAGGTTACAGGGAGAAGGCAAGGGGATGAGTTTGAGAGGGAGAACACGTCAGTCATGATAGAATTGCAGAGCAGACTCGTTAGGCTAAATGGCCTAATTCGGCTCCTATGTCTTATGGTCTTTTGTGTTTTTGTTAGATCAAAACTATTGGCTATTTCTATGTCCTGCTTTATTTTTCATTGTAATGTCGGAGGAGATAATTTTTATTATTTTTGTTATTTGTACAATTTGTCTTCTTTTGTACATTGATTGTTTATCAGTCTTGGTTATTTATAGCTTTTCATAAATTCTTCTGTATTTTTTTATATTCCCTGTAAATGCCTGCAAGAAAACAAATCTCAAGGTAGTATATAGTGACTATATATACTTTGATAATAAAATTTACTTTGAACTTTGAGACTATCTTAGGCTGAGTGTAGCAAGCCAATGCTCTGAGCAATTACATTCCTCAATTTGTTTCCCTGTGACATACTCTCTTACAAGTTTTAACTCTCCAATCACCTGTCTACAATAGGGGACATTTACAAGAGTTGTTTGACCGGCAACCAGGTCCTGGAGATGAAGAAGGAAACAGAAACATTGTGTGGTTATAAGGAGAATGTGTAACCTCCACAAACATCAGAAAAGTAATGTTGAAACTTCTGATTCACTTATAGCACCCTGGCATTTGCCCAGTGTAAGTCATAGATGACTCTAATGACATTAGAAGATCGTGCAGCCTGTTTCCTCCACTGCAGCACAATGTTGGGAGTGTGGGCCTTTGCAGAATGAAGTCCCACCAGGGCAGCTCATCCTGCAGGGAGAGCCCAGCCACCCGAGAGAATATTGTGACTCCCCTCTCACCCTTCTTCATTTTCCCTCAGACTCATGGGCGTTTTTAATGCCGCTGTATGATTGTGCCATGAACAACGTTCTTCCAGGACTCAGCTTTGAGCTGAGAAGCTAAGAGTTCAAAGGGGACACACAGGCTAAGTTAATTTTCACAGAGAAAGGCAGATGCCTGGAATGCACTGATGGAGTGGTGGTTGAAATGAGTACAATAGTGGTATTCAAGATGATTTTACATATGGACATGAATAGGCAGGGTTATCTGGATTTGGAATACATGCAGGCAAAAGGGATTAGTTTAATTTGGCATCATGCTTGGCACAGACATCATGGTCTGAAGGGCTTGCTCCTGTTCTGTCCTGTCCTACGTTCTATGCAGTTATGTTGTGAAAAAGACATCCAGATGGCATTTTGGTCAGAGATGGTCAGATTGGATCAACAGCATTATAAAGGGAGAGGGTGAGCAACCGGAAGTAATGGTACATATTGTGACTGATGTCATAGGTAGGAAGTGGGAGGAGGTCCTCAAGTGAGAATAGAAGGAATTAGGTAGGAAGCTGAGAAGCAGAACCTCCAGGGTAGTAATCACTGGATTGCTGCCTGTGTCACGCACCAGCCAGTGGAAGAATAGGATGATTTGGCAGATGAGTGTGTGGCTGAAGAACTGGTGAAGCGGGCAGGGTTTCAGATTTCTAAATCATTGGGATCTCTTCCGGGGAAGGTATGACCTGTAAAAAAGGACAAGGGGAACCAATATTCTTGCGGGTAGGCTTGCAGAGCAGGTGGGAATGATTTAAATTAATTTGGCAGGGGGATGGGAACCGGAGTGATATGGCTAAGGATGGGGCACTGTGAGGAAGGATAGGGACATAATGGAGGCAATACTGCAGTCAGTGGGATAAGTTGCACCACACACACCCCTCATACAAACTCTTCTCCTTCCTGCCATCTGGAAAAAGGTACCAAAGCATTCGGACTGTCATGACTAAACTGTGCAACAGTTTCTTCCCTCAGAGTCTAGACTGACATCTACATCATTTATTATTATTTTGAAATCTGTCCTCTATTGTGCCTCTTGTCTTGTTTGTTTGTTTATTTATTTATTTATTATTGTACTGCCCCGTACTGTTTTGTGCACTTTATGTAGTCCTGTGTAGATCTGTATTCCAGTGTTGCTTTATGTAGTATAGTGTAGCCTTGAGTTGTCTCACATAGTCTATTGTAGTTTTGTGTTATCTCATGTAGCACCATGGTCCAGGAGGAATGTTGTTTCGTTTTTACTGTGTATTGTACCAGCAGTTTATGGTCGAAATGACAATAAAAAGCGACTTGAATTGACGTGTAACATGGGGGCAACATGGAAATGGATGATGAATACATGACTGAAAGTGATCTATTTGAATGCATGCAGCATACAAAATAAGGTAGGTGATCTTCTAGTGCATTTAGCGGCTGGCAACTATGACGTTTTGGGCATCACTGAATCATGGCTGAAAGAAGATCATAGTGGAGAGCTTAACATCCAAGGATACATGTTGCATAGAAAGACATGCAGGTAGGCAGAGCGGGTGGTGTGGCTGTGTTGGTAAATTGAAATCAAATCCTTGGAAAGAGGTGACATAGAATCAGAAGATGCACAATCCTTGTGGGCAGTGATAAAACAGACAGACAGACATTCTTTATTGATCCCAAGGGAAATTGGGTTTCATTACAGTCGCACCAACCAAGAATAGTGTAGACAATATAGCAATATAAAACCATAAATAATTAAATAATAATAGGTAAATTATGCCAAGTGGAAATAAGTCCAGGACCAGCCTATTGGCTCAGGGTGTCTGACACCCTGAGGGAGGAGTTGTAAAGTTTGATGGCCACAGGCAGGAATGACTTCCTATGACGCTCAGTTTTGCATCTCAGTGGAATGAGTCTCTGGCTGAATGTACTCCTGTGCCTAACCAGTACATTATGGAGTGGATGGGAGACATTGTCCAAGATGGCATGCAACTTGGACAGCATCCTCTTTTCAGACACCACGGTCAGAGAGTCCAGTTCCATCCCCACAACATCACTGGCCTTAGGAATGAGTTTGTTGATTCTGTTGGTGTCTGCTACCCTCAGCCTGCTGCCCCAGCACACAACAGCAAACATGATAGCACTGGTCACCAAAGACTTGTAGAACATCCTCAGCATCGTCCGGCAGATGTTAAAGGACCTCAGTCTCCTCAGGAAGTAGAGACGGCTCAGATCCTTCTTGTAGACATCCTCAGTGTTCTTTGACCGGTCCAGTTTATTGTCAATTCATATCCCCAGGTATTTGTAATCCTCCACCAGGTTGCAAGAAACTGCAAGTTAGTAAAAAGTTCCTTAAGGGAGTTATGGCCTCAGAACAGTACCCAGGATGTGGGGTAAAAATTACAACAGGAAACAGAAAAGGCATGTAAGAAGGGCAATGTTATGATAGTCATTGGGGATTTCAATATGCAGGTAAATTGGGAAGATCAGGTTGATGCAAGAAGGAAATTTGTAAAGTGCTTATGAGGTGGCTTTTTAGAGAAGCTCGTAGTTGAGCCTACTAGGGAAAAGGCAATTTTGGACTGGGTGTTGTGTGATGAACCAGAATTGATTAGTGAGCTTAAGGGAAAGAAACTCTTAGGAGGCAGTGATAGAATTCACCTTACTGCTTGAGAGGGAGAAGATAAAGTCAGATGTATCAATATTATGGTGCAGCAAAGGGTATTACAGAGGCATGAGAGAGTTGCTGGCCAAAGTTGATTGAAAGATGACACTATCAGGGAGGATGGCAGAAAAGCAACGGCTGGAATTTCTGGGGTAATTCGGAAGGCACTGGATAGATACATCCCAAAAATGAAGAAATATCCTAAAGGGAAGATGAGGCAACTGTGATGAGGTAGATGAGGCAACAAGATGAGGCAAATGAGGCAACGAGAGGTCAAAGACAGCATAAAAGTAAAAGATGGAGAATATAATATAACAAAAATTAGTGGAAAGTTAGATGATTGGGAAGCTTTTAAAAACCAACAGAAGGCAACTAAAAAAAAAAGACATAAGGAGAGTAAAGATGAAATACAGTGTAAAATAAGCCAATAAAATAAAAGAGTATACCAGAACATTTTTCAGACATATAAAGAATAAAAGAGAAGGTGAGAGTGGACATTGGACTGCTGGAAAATGACGCTGGGGAGCTGGTACAGAGGGGCGAGAACTGGTGGACAAACAAATATTTTGTGTCAGTCTTCATAGAGGAAAACACTAGCAGTACCCCAAAATTTGAGAGAGTCAGGGCAGAAGTGAGTGTTGTTGCTATTTCTAAGAAGAAGGTGCTTGGGAAACTAAAGGTAGATAAGTCACCTGGATCAGGTGGACTTACAGAAAGAAGAGCTGAATAGATTGTGGAGGTGTTACTGATGATCTTTAAAGAATCACTAGAAGGTCTGGAAAATTACAATGCCACTCCACTCTTTAAGATGAAGGGTGTCAAAAGAAAGGAAATTCTAGAAATTATAGATGAGTTAGCCCGACCTCAGTGATTGGGAAGATGATGGAGCACACTTTTTAAGGATGAGAATTCATGGTGCTGGAGGCACATAATAAAATAGGCCAAAGTCAGCATGGTTTACTTCAGGGGAAATCTTGCCTGACAAATCTGTTGGAATTCTTTGAGGAAGACAAGATAGACAAAGCAGAGCCGGTGGATATTGTCTATTTGGATTTTCAGAAGGCCTTTGACAAGGTGCTGCGCATGAGGCTGCTTAACAAGATAAGAGTCTATGTATTACAGAAAAGATACTAGCATGGATAGGAGATTGTCTGACTGGCATGAGGTAGAGTGAAAATTAAAATGGCCTTTTCTGGTTGGCCACCAGTGACCAGTAGCAGAATTTGATCTTCTTTTCCCGTTATATATCAATGATTTGGAGGATAGAATTGATGGCTTCATGGTCAAGTTTACAAACGATCAAAGACAGGTGGAGGACAGTTAGTATTGAGGGAGCAGGGACTCTTTGTTCAGGATTTAGACAGATTGGGAGACTGGGCAAAGAAGTGGCTGTGGAATACCGTGTAAGGAAGTGTATGGTCATGTACTTTCTGAGAAGAAATAAAGGCATAGACTAATTTCTAAATGGGAGAAAATGAAAAATTCAGAGGACTTGGGAGTCTTCGTAAAGGTTAACTCAAAGGTTGAGTTTGTTGGAAGGAAGGAAAAATACAATATTAACATTCATTTCAACAGGACTAGATTTTAAGAGCAAGATGTGACGCTGAGGCTTGATAAGGCATTGGTCAGATGACACGGAATACTGTGAGCAGTTTTGTGCCCGTTATCTAAGACAAGGTATGCTGGCAATGGGGGTGGGGGGGGGCAGGTCCAGAGGAGGTTCACAAGAATGATTCCAGGATTGCAAGGGCTAATGTATGTTGAGCATTTGATGGCTCTGGGCCTGTATTCACTGGAGTTTGGAAGAATGAAGGGGAATATCTTTGAAACCTAGGACCAGAGGGCACAGCCTTAGAATAGAGGGATGTCCATTTAGATAGAGATGAGGAGGAATTTCTTTAACCAGAGGGTAGAGAATCTGTGGAATTCATTGCTACAGATGACTGTGGAGGCATCGAGTATATTTAAAGCAGAGGTCAATAGTTTCCTGATTAGTCAGGGCATCAAAGGTTACAGGGACAAAACAGGAGAGTGGGATTGAGAAGCATAATAAATCAGCCATAATGGAATGGTGGAGCAGACTCGATGAGCGAATGGCCTAATTCTGATCCTATGCCTTATGGTTTCTCAGCTGAAAGCAGAGCAACAGTATGGCAGCTACAAGTTCTGCATATATCTCTACTCAGAACTGCACAGATAAAGATTTTGTCTTAAGATTTGTTAAGTTATTCTTTCGCCAATCTTGTCAGGGTTTTAAGAAACATTGATATTGACCAATGGGTCTACAACAAAATTATTCTCAATGAAATCTGGTGTCAAATAAAGTGACGTCATTGTCCCAATGGTCTTCTCGATACAATACCGAATTTCATTTTTAACAATGAGTGAAAGTAAGCTTCAGAACTGAGAACTATGATAACCACATGTCAAAACGAAAGATATGCAAACTTCAGTCGTCAGCATACTTGTGTTCGTAAAGACTCAAAGGCCAAGTACCTACACATTACTTACATTTATACTGAGTTACTCATGAGGATGGGCCTTATACTCAACATCTGTAAGGCAAAATTTTCTATCAGCCTACCTCTCCTACACCACAGCACCGTCCAAACGTAAACGTTTATGGCCAGACTCTGAAAAATATCACCACCTCCTGTCTGGAACAATTTAAATAGTATTTTTTCATTCTATTTTTCTTACACATGGGTAAGCTTAAATTTTCCATGTCATACTGGATCTGCCATGTGTTTTCCCATTCAATCTGCTTAAGTCATCTTGAAGCCTGTCTGCATCCTCCTAATAGTTCACGATCTTACCCAGTTCGGTGTTGTAACAAAATTTTTAAGTTGTACATTCGCATCATCAATATAAATGCCATATCCTATGACTTACTGCTTATCCCCCAAAAGACTGAACTCCTGTTTGTCATCCAATTTGCCATCCATGGTAATCAGTATCAGAATTAGAATCAGGTTAATTATCACTGACCTATGTTGTGAAATTTATTGTTTTGTGGCAGCAGTACAAGGCAAGACACAAAAATTACTGTCAGTTAAAAAGTAAATAATTAGTGCAAAAGACGAACAATAAGGTTCATGTGTTCATGGACCATTCAGAAACCTGATGGCAGAGTGGAAGAAGCTGGTTTTAAAACATTGATTGTGGGTCTTCGGGCTCTTGAAACCTCACCCCAATGAAGGTAACACTAAGAGGGCATGTTTATTTATTTTATTGATGTATTTAGAGATACAGCATGGAGCAGGACCTTCTGGCCCAATGAACTGCACCGCCCGGCAGCCCAGCTACATTTAACCCCAAGTATCTTTAATAATGGTTGCTGCTTTCTTGAGGCACCACTTCTTGAAGATGTCCTCAATGGTGCGGAGGGTTGTGCCCGTGATGGCGTTGGCTGAGCCTATAAGCCTCTGCAGCTTCTTGCAATCCCCTGCATTGGAACCTCCATACCAGGCGGCCATGCAGCCAGTCAGAATCTTCTACACTGTGCATCTATAGAAATTTGCTGGAGTCTTTGGTGACCAACCATATCTCAAACTCCTAGTGGAGTAGAGCTGATAGTGTGCCTTCTTTAGGATTGCACTAATGTGTAGGGCCCAGGATAGATCCTCTGAGATGTTACAATATATTACCACGATCCCATGAACTTTTAATTTTGTGCACTAAGGTGACTATCTAAACAAAGTGATCCAAATTACAAATATGCTTGATATGCAGTTAGCTTTTAACAGATAGTAATTGCTTGGTTCTGGCTCTCTTACTAGGATTCTTCATTAGCCAATTTTTTTTTAAATCACTGAGCTTCATTTAGAGTTTATAAACTCTGAATGACTGCCTGACTGGAAGCTTGACAACTTCTATAATTGGAAAGGAAAGAATTGGTAAAACATCTACATGAGAAGTAATACCCTCGAACTAGCTCTGGATTCTGCTGTATATACTGTACTTTCTATTTCACGGGGATGTAGTACTGAATATTTGTTGAAAATTAACTTATAATTATATTTACTTTGTGTCTGTTTACTCATTTGATTTTAAATGAAGTGTTTCGCATTTCAAGGTAAAAAATGGGGACAAGTTATGCAGGTGTTTTATCATTTCTTCCATTTCCAATTACAGAAGTTGCCAAGCCTACGTAAGTCTATAAAGAAATTTGTACATAGGACTGACAGAGATTATTGTAAATTAATGGCTGATCATTAGCTTGGGTATGCTACATTTCCCCAAGTCACCGAGGGCAGGTATGTTAATTCTTACGCATGTGGAGAAAAAGGCTCAACATGAATTTGGGCCAAAGCAATGAAATAAAATGCATCCAGTTTGGAAAGGTCAAAGAAAATGACACCCTTCGTTACTGTTAATGAATGCATAAGTTCTTTTGGGTGGCTATCACTATGGCCTTCTAACTCCAGTTGGTCTGGGTTCAAGCCCTGTTCTCGACTTTCTGTTGGATAATCCTTGCTCATTCTTAGGGGCAAACTGCACTGTGGAAGGAGTTCACTTTCAGATATAATAGTAAATCAAGCCTTTGTTTTCCTTCTCGGTAAGGACACCCTTACTCTCCTTATTGACCACAGGTAGGTGAGACTAGAACTAAGGGACATAGACTCAAGATTCCGGAGAGTAGATTTAGGATGGAGATGAGAAGGAACTGCTTTTCCCAGAGAGTGGTAAATCTGTGAAATTATCTGCCCAATGGAGCAGTGGAGGCTACCTCAGTAAAGACAAGGTTGAATAGATTTTTGCATAGTAGGGGACTTCAGGGCTAGGGGGAAAAGGCAGGTAGATGGAGATGAGTCCATGGCCAGATCAGCCATGATCTTATTGAATGGTCGAGAAGGTTCAACAGGCCAGATAGTCAACTCCTGCTCCTATTTCTTATGTTCTTATGTTCTGTGTTCTCATGTGAATGTTACTATGTGCTCAAGAACTAATTAAAAAGCAATAAGCTTTCTGATCCAATTATTATTCCATCTCTACCAAAATTACAACATATTGCAATTGGTCTGAGGCAGCAAAAGCTGCAAAATAAACATTTTTTAAGATTTAAAACTTGAGTAGGAACTCATCTGAAGTCCTCTTGTAAATGTAAAGTCAATGGAACCAAATTTCCGAAGCAAATTATGACATGTATTTGCTAATAGCCACTTTATTAGGTACACCTGTACACCTGCTTGTTAATTCAAGCATCTAATCAGTCAATCACTTGGAAGGAACACAATGCATAAAGAGGATCAATTATTGTTCAGACCAAACATCAGAATGGGGAAGAAGTATGATCTAAGTAACTTCGAACGTGGAAAGACTGTTGATGCCAGACAATGTGGTTTGAGTATCTCAGAGACTGCTGATCTCCTGGGATTTTAACATACAACAGTCTCTATAAACTAGGGGTTCCCAACCCGGGGTCTATGGACCCCTTGCTTAATGGTATTTGTCTATGGCATAAAAAAGGTTGGGAACCTCTGCTGTAAACAGAGTTTATACAGAATACTATGAAAAACAATCATCCAGTGAGTGGCAGTTCTGTGAGCAAAAATGCCTAGTTGATGAGAGAGGTCAGAGGAGAATGGCCAGACTGGTTCAAGCTGACGGGAAGGCAACAGTAACTCAAATGACCACACATTACATCTCTGAATGCAAAACACGTCAAACCTTGAAGAAGATGGGCTACAGCATCAGAAGATCATTAGTATACACTCAGTATCCACTTTATTAGACACGGGAGGAGCCTAATAAAGTGGCCACTGAGTGCTTATTGCATAGTAGTGTAAGTGAAAAAAGAGGAATTTCTATCTCCTTGGTCCGCTGCACACAATCATAGGTGCAAATACAATTTCTGATGATGCAGCCTGAGGGTAAATTTTCATGGCTAGCCTCTTCTGACTCAGCATTGTCTCCAAATTATTAATGCAAAAATTATGTTCATTGGAATATGTTTAACTCCACGTAAAGTACAGTAACAACTTTGGATATTAAACTAGGATACAGATAAGAAATGTTGTATAACTTCAATAATGAACTAATATTTTCCTTAGCTTTTGGTCTTGCCCATCAGAACGAAAGTTTAAATGGTAATTTACTGACTCATACATGGGAGAAAATCTCTTGAGTGAAATGAACAAAGAAATAACCTTTTTTTGATTTTGCATGCTTTATATGGGCACTTTGATGTTGGCTTCTGAGGTCTTTCCTTTCATTTGTTCATTATACTGAGCCTTTAAATAAACCTTGAACATGATGAATGAATCAGTTCTGAATGCTCAGAGAATGATTTGGATCCCATTTGTATCTGAAGTAAGCATTCAGCATAGGGCATAGACTGATGCTGGAATTAACAAATATCTGTTCATGAGTGCTCCAGGTGCAGTAATAGATCAACCTTATTCAGAACCAGTTTTAAAGTTAGTCTGATAATCTGCAAAAACTATCTTGGACAAACTTCCTGATGCAATGATTCCAAATGGTAAAGAGCAACCATGCCATCTTCTCAAAGTCCAAAGGTCCTAATTGGAGACTGCAGGAAAATATGCACCAAGGCCTCAGTGCATGATTCACTAGTGCCCATAACCTGGTGCAGGATACATATTAAATTCATGGTCCCATCTCATTCGCAGGATTTCAGTGCTGGACATGCTGCTTTCAGCATGTATTCCCGAGTCAAGTTCATGATTGGCTGAAACCAGCTGAATCTATCTGCTGCCCCTTGAAGGACTACATCTCTTAAAGAGGAGATGCTCACAGTTTATACACCTCTATGGCTTTGCACGTACTGCTGCTGTAAAACAACAAATTTTATGTCATATAGGACTGTGATAATAAACCTGATTCTGATCTTACCTGTGTACTTCATTCTACAGGTTTAAGGCACTTGATGGAGCAGGGCAAAACGTGATGAAGGTGGATAAGTCAGGTAAAGAGGCTTTCTTCTTGTTCATAGTTAAGCATAAGATTGTATTCAAGATCAATGCTAAGAGATGGAGCAGTAGCAGAAAAAGCTTCATGACTTTACACATGAAGTCAAAGTCAATGGAGACATCACCAGATACTGCTGCCCGACAGCTGCACCCTTGGCCTCCACATTGCACTCTTATCAACAACCTCTCTCCAACAGCTCATCCATCCAACATTCAGGTAACCCAACAGTCCCAAACATCTACCTCTACTACAAGCTTCACAAGCCACATTTCATACTTATGTCTGACATGCCTTCCAGAAATATCACAACCCACACACAACTGCCTCCTAAATATGAGCCCTGTATCACCAGAGATGAATGCATGCGAACACCATCTCCTGCAAGTCCGTAGTAAGGAAGTCATTTGCAATGCTACTATTAATTTGAAAAGGACTAGTAAGGATGTAACTCTGAGGCTTTATAAGGCATTGGTCAGACTGGAGTACTGCAAGTAGTTTTGGGCTCCATAACCAAGAAAGGATGTGCTGGCATTGGAAAGGGTCGGAGGAAGTTTAGGAGAATAGTTCCAGGAATGAAAGAATTAATGTATGAGGAGTATTTGATGGCTCTGGGTCTGTACACATTGGAGTTTAGAAGAATGAGAGAGGATCTCATTGAAACCTACCAAATGTTAAATGGCCTAGATCGGGGGTCGGCAACCTGCGGCTCCCGAGCCATTTGTGGCTCTTTCACCTCTGTGCTGCGGCTCCCTGTGGCTTTGGGAAATAATTGGTCAGTATTTAATTAAAATGTATTTTATGTTAGTTTGTTAGCTTTTGAAATGTAATTCTAAATTTGAAGATTATGGTGATCTTGTACAATCTAAGTGTGGCGACACATTTCCTGACACATCCGAAACGGCTCACAATTAGCCAGCATTCCGGCTAAGGGAGATAGCCTACGGGGGTTTGTGAGTACGCGTCTTTTGCAGCATCTGCGTCCATGGGGGCTGGGTTGAGGGAGGCTTAAAAGCAAGGCTGTTTAGTTCGAATAAAGCTATCTTTGACTGCAGTTTACTGACACCGCTACAACGTGTTTTTATCGCTGGCTGTCCAGACGGAAGGTGCTGAAACGCTTTGTCGCGTGTCTGGAAGAAGTGAAAACTTTCCTGGGCAGCAAAGGGCTCACCTTTCCTGAGCTGGAACAGCCAGAGTGGCTGGAAAAGCTACACTTCATGGTAGACATGACAGCGCACCTGAACACGCTGAACACAGCTCTTCAACGGGGTAAGGACGTACAGCCCTGCACATGTTGGAGGATGTTTTGGCATTCGAGCGCAAGTTGACGTTGCTTGCCAGAGATTTACAGAAAGGCACTTTGTCTCACTTCCCCAATTTGAGAGAGTTCAAACAAGGTCACGACATGATAATTTCGGAGTATTTACATTCTGCAATCATCGCAATGCAAACATCGTTTGGGAAACGCTTCTGTGAGTTCAGAGAGGAAAAAAACACATTATCCTTCCCGGTCACTCCCTTAAGCATCGATCCTTCCCTACTGAATACGACTGCATTGGCAGGTGTGAGTCAACCTGATCTTGAGATGGAACTGGCCGACATAGCCGACAAAGACATATGGGTGTCCAAGTTTAGACGCTTGACAGCAGACCTTGAAGATGTTGCCCGTCAGAAGGCCGTTCTTGCTCAGAAACACAAATGGAGTGATATTGAAAACCTTCCAAAACCGGACAAACTTGTGTTCGAAACATGGAATGCTATGCCCGACATTTATGTAAACATTAAAAAGTATGCGCTTTGAGTCCTGTCGATCTTTGGATCCACATATGTAAGTGAGCAGGTGTTCTCCAACATGAACTTTATTAAAAACAAACATCGCGCACGCCTCACAGATGACAGCTTGCGATCCTGTGTAAAGATGAAGGTGACGTCATACAGCCCTGATGTGCAGACGCTGTACGCTGAGGTCCAGGAGCAGAAATCCCATTAACCAAGTATGATAAATATTTTAATTGCCTATTATTTTATGTATATTCATATTTTTTCATTGTTCAGTGAAATAGTCCTTTCATTTTTCAGGATGACAGCTGGCTGACGTTATTTTTGGTTTGCTGCTGGCGGAAAATTTAAGTTCGGCGTTTTTCATAAATACAAGAAGGACTCAAATAGACATTGAGTATTTTACTTAAAAGTAACTTTCAACCCAACGTCTTTTTTTCGGAGTTCAAAATGTTTTTGTTGCATGCAGAAATGTAATTTCGTTTTCTGTGCAGGAGTTCATCAATTTCATAAATGCAACACATTATAGTTTGTTTATACATAGCATAAAGGCAAAAAAAAACGTTGTATGCAGTGTTATTTCATTTTAAATGTCAAACGGGTTTTGCGGCTCCCAGTGTTTTCTTTTCTGTGGGAAACGGGTCCAAGTGGCTCTTTCAGTGGTAAAGGTTGCTGACCCCTGGCCTAGATAGAGTGGACATTGAAAGAATGTTTCCAATAGTGGGAGAGTCTAGAACCAGAGGGCTCAGCTTCAGAGTACAAAGATATCTCTTTAGATCAGCAATGAGGAGGAATTTCCTTATCCAGAGGGCAGTAAATCTGTAGAATCCATTGCTGCCTGCAACTGTAGAAGCCAAGTCATTGGGTATATTTAAAGCAGAGGATGATAAGTAATTTATTAATAAGGGCTGCAAAGATCAGAAGAATGGGATTGAGAGGGAAAATAAATTAGCCATGATCAAATAAATGGTGGAGCATACTTGATGGGCCAAATGGCCTAACTCTGCTCTTATTAGGAACCTCCTGTACCTAATAAAGTGGACACTATGTATGTTCCTGGTCTTCTGCTGCTGAGGCCCGTCCAATTTAAGGTTTGTAGTGTTGCTTGTTCAGAGATGCTCTTCCACACACCGCTCTTTTAATGTTTGGTTATTTGAGTTGCTGTTGCCTTCCTGTCAGGTGACCTCTGTCATTAACAAGGAACTTACACTCACAGAGGTGCTGCTCACTGGATTTTTTTTTGTTTTTTGCATGGTTCTCTGTAAACTCTAGAGACTGGTGTGCATGAGAATCCCAGAAGGTCAGCAGTTTTTGAGATACTTAAACCACCTGTCTGGCACCAACAATCATTTCATGGTCAACACCACTTAGGTCGTATTTCCTCTCCATTCGGATGTTTGGTCTGAACAACTGAACCGCTTGACCATGTCTGCATGCTTTTCTTCATTGAGTTGCTGTCACATGATTGGCTGATTAGATATTTGCATTAATGAGCTGGGATAGAGACGTACCTAATAAAGTGGGCACTGAATGTAGGTAACAAATGGCCACTTGTTCTACTAAAATAAAACAACATTATGCAGCCCACAAGTCCAGACTCAGAATCAAAATCTAGAATTTAAATTAAATAGAATATTTTAAATTATTATTCTTTAGTGATTTGCATGCTCGTAACCTCATATAAACCATTTCTCAGTTCACTAAGTTAATGATTATTGCAACATGAAGGTACGTAACAGTTACATATAATGTATACAATAGAACAACACTGACTACTAATGTTTCCATAACCTGACACAAAGCTATTTCATGCAGTGGTGACACTGCATTAGCAGGCTATACTTTGTGCAGCTGACCGTCACACAAGGCGTAAACTTGTGAGCTCATTTTATTTTTCTACAAACTATTACTCACTGTGGCAGAGATTATAAATTTAGATCTACATTCTCTACAATTTTCCAATTATTATCAATGAGCTGTCTTCTCATTTTTTTTTTCATTGGTTCGCTCTATTTGATATGAATAACAGCAAGCTTTTGCCTAATGTTAACTCTCCCAGAACCTTTGGCTGTCATATAACAGTACACAAATACTCATCAAATTATTCCAGAGGTTTCAATTTCCATTTTTTTTTAACAGAAATGCACTCCATATGTTAAGGTCCCATCTAATAGTTTCACCATTATTCCAACAGCGGCTATAAAATTAGGCTGAACATGTAAAAAATTAGCTGATCATTGTTTAGGAAACCATAACACCTAACACCATAACACCATAAACCATAACACCATAACACTTCGGTAAGCTTGTGTGATTGCTTGCTGAGGGGAAGAAGGTAAGGTCGCTAGGTGCTTTTTAGACTTATTCTATTAATCCAGTTCGGGTATGGGGGAGACAGTCAGAGCAGTGGTGTGCTCCATATGCAGTATGTGGGAGGTCAGGGTCAACACAGTTGTCCCTGATGACCACACCTGCAAAAGGTGCGTCCAGCTGCAGCTCCGATCAGACCGAGTTAGGGAGTTGGAGCAGAAGCTGGTTGAACTACGGATCATTCGGGAGGTGGAGGCAGAGATAGATAGGAGTTATCAGGAGGTAGTCACACCAAAAAACCAAGAAGTAGGCAGATGGGTGACGGTCCAGAGAGGCAGGGGGAGCAGGCAGAGAGAGCAGAGCACCCCTGCGGCCATTCCCATTAACAATAAGTATACCGTACTGGATACTGTTGATGGGGATGACCTACCAGGAATGAGTTGTAGTGGTCCTGCCTCTGGTACAGAGGTTGAACCCTCAACTAGAAAGGGGAGGAGGGAAGAGAAGAGAGCGATAGTTTTAGGGGACTCTATAGTTAGGGGGGCAGATAGGAGATTTTGTGGGGCAGATCGGGAGTCTCAGATGGTATGTTGCCTCCCTGGTGCCAGGGTCCGGGACATCTCAGATCGGGTGCAGACTATTCTTGAGAGTGAGGGCATGAACCCAGATGTAGTGGTCTATGTAGGGACCAATGATGTAGGTAAGGTGAGTGAGGGGGTCCTGCTTAGAGAGTTCAGGGAGTTAGGAGTGAAGCTGAAAGGCAGGACCTCCAGGGTGACAATCTCGGGATTGCTACCTGTGCCACGTGCGAGTGAGGCGAAGAATAGAATGATTATGCACATTAATACGAGGCTGAGAGCATGGTGCAGGAAGGAAGGGTTCAGGTTTTTGGATAATTGGTCTTTGTTCCAGGGACATTGGGATCTGTTTCGAAGGGATGGTCTACATTTGAACCGGAGGGGTACTAACATTCTTGCAGGAGTATTTGCCAGTGCTGCTCGGGGGGTTTAAACTAGATGTGCAGGGGGCAGGGATCCAGATCCAGAGGGTTGGTCAGAAGGTGCATGGGGTTAAATGTGTACAAGGTTTGGGTGATCTTGAGAAGGTCATCAAAATTCAGGGTGCAATTTGCCCGATGGAAGTTCAAGGAGCTGGGTTAGGTACAGTAGACAGTGTTTTAAGCAAAGAGAGGAGGAATGGGCTAAGAATTCTATACTTGAATGCGCGTAGTGTCAGAAATAAGATAGATGAGCTTGAAGCTCAGATGAAAATGGGGAACTACGATATTGTTGGGATAACGGAGACATGGCTGCAAGGGGATCAGGCCTGGGAATTGAGTGTACCAGGGTATACGTGCTATCGTAGAGACAGAAATATGGGAAGAGGGGGTGGGGTGGCCCTGTTGGTGAGGAATGAGATTCAGTCCTTAGCAAGAGGTGACTTGGGAACAGGGGAAGTAGAGTCTGTGTGGATTGAGCTGAGGAACAGTAAGGATAAAAAGACCCTAATGGGTGTTGTGTACAGGCCCCCAAACAGTAGCGTGGATATTGGGTACAAGTTGATTAGGGAGTTAACATTGGCATGTGCTAAAGGTAATGCAGTCGTTATGGGAGATTTCAACATGCAGGTGGACTGGGAGAATCAGGTAGGTGCTGGACCCCAGGATAGGGAGTTTGTGGAGTGTCTAAGGGATGTATTTTTGGAACAGCTTGTGCTTGAGCCAACCAGGAACGAGGCTATTTTGGACTTGGTGATGTGTAATGAACAGGAATTGATAAGTGATCTTGAAGTAAAGGAGCCATTAGGAAATAGTGATCATAACATGATAAGTTTTTATCTACAATTTGAGAGGGATAGGGGCAGATCAGAGGCGTCAGTGTTGCAATTAAATAAAGGAGACTACGGAGCCATGAGGGAAGAGCTGGCCAAAGTTAAATGGGCGGATGCCCTGGCAGGAAAGACAGTGGATCAGCAGTGGCAGATATTCTTGGGCATAATACAAAAGATGCAAATGCAGTTCATTCCAATGAGAAGGAGGGATTCAAAGAGGGGGAAGGGGCCACAGTGATTGACAAAGGAAGTCAGAGATTGTATAGCATTAAAGAAAAAGAAGTATGACAGGGCTAAGATGAGTGGGAATACAGATGATTGGGAAAGTTTTAAGGAACAGCAGATCTTAACTAAAAAAGCAATATGGAGAGAAAAAATCAGGTATGAGCTCAGTCTAGCCAGGAATATAAAAGGGGATAGCAAAAGCTTTTTTAGCTATGTGAAGAGAAAGAAGATAGTTAAGAACAATGTTGGCCCCTTGAAGAATGAATTGGGAGAAATTGTTATGGGAAACAGGGAAATGGCAACAGAATTTAATGCGTACTTTAGATCTGTCTTCACCAGGGAGGACACAAGCAATCTCCCAGATGTATGGATGGGCCAGGGTCATAAGATATCAGAGGAATTGAGACAGATTGACATTAGGAAAGAAACTGTAATGAGTAGACTGGTAGGACTGAAGGCTAATAAATCCCCGGGTCCAGATGGTCTGCATCCGAGGGTTCTAAAAGAGGTGGCTCAGGAAATTGCGGATGCATTGGTAATCATTTTCCAATGTTCCTTAGATTCAGGATCAGTTCCTGAAGATTGGAGAGTGGCTAATGTTGTCCCATTTTTCAAGAAGGGAGGGAAGGAGAAAACGGAGAACTATCGCCCTGTTAGCCTAACGTCAGTCGTGGGGAAGATGCTTGAGTCCATTATTAAGGACGAAATAGTGGCACATCTAGATGGCAGAAATAGGATTAGGCCGAGCCAGCATGGATTTACCAAGGGCAAATCATGCTTGACTAATCTGTTGGAGTTTTTTGAGGGTGTAACAAGGATGTTAGACGAGGGTAAGCCAGTGGATGTTGTGTACCTAGATTTACAGAAGGCATTCGATAAGGTGCCACATAGGAGATTGGTGAGTAAAATCAGAGCTCATGGCATTGGGGGCAGGGTTTCAACATGGATAGAAAACTGGTTGGCAGATAGAAAGCAAAGGGTAGCAGTGAATGGGTGTTTCTCAGACTGGCTGGAGGTGACTAGTGGGGTACCACAGGGCTCTGTATTGGGACCACAGCTCATTACGATTTATGTCAATGATTTAGATGAGGGCATTGAAAACTATATCAGCAAGTTTGCTGACGATAATAAACTGGGTGGCAGTGTGACATGCGAAGAGGACGTTAGGAGAATACAGGGAGACTTGGATAGGCTGAGTGAGTGGGCAGATACTTGGCAGATGTCATTCAATGTGAATAAATGTGAAGTTATCCACTTTGGAAGCTGGAACAAGAGGGCAGAGTATTGTCTGAACGGTGTCGAGTTAGGTAAGGGAGAAATGGAAAGAGACCTAGGAGTCCTAGTTCACCAGTCAATGAAGGTGAATGAGCAAGTGCAACAGGCAGTGAAGAGGGCAAATGGAATGTTGGCCTTTGTTACAAGGGGAATTGAATACAAGAGCAAGGATGTTCTTTTGCATTTGTACAGGGCCCTGGTGAGACCACACCT
Organism: Hypanus sabinus; assembly: GCF_030144855.1. Taxonomy (NCBI): domain Eukaryota; kingdom Metazoa; phylum Chordata; class Chondrichthyes; order Myliobatiformes; family Dasyatidae; genus Hypanus; species Hypanus sabinus. Next base: position 101,048,362 of record NC_082715.1, on the reverse strand, counting down.
GGAATATTGTGTACAGTCTTGGTCTCCAGGTTTAAGGAAGGACATTCTGGCAATTGAGGAAGTGCAGCGTAGATTCACTAGGTTGATTCCTGGGATGGCAGGGCTGTCTTACGCAGAGAGATTGGAGAGATTGGGCTTGTACACGCTGGAATTGAGGAGATTGAGAGGGGATCTGATTGAAACGTTTAAGATAATTAAAGGATTTGATAGGATTGAGGCAGGAAATATGTTCCAGATGTTGGGAGAGTCCAGTACCAGAGGGCATGGATTGAGAATAAGAGGTCAGTTATTTAAAACAGAGTTGAGGAAGAGCTTCTTCTCCCAGAGAGTTGTGGAGGTGTGGAATGCACTGCCTCGGAAGACGGTGGAGGCCAATTCTCTGGATGCTTTCAAGAAGGAGCTGGATAGATATCTGATGGATAGGGGAATCAAGGGATATGGGGACAAGGCAGGGACTGGGTATTGATAGTGAATGATCAGCCATGATCTCAGAATGGCGGTGCAGACTCGAGGGGCCGAATGGTCTACTTCTGCACCTATTGTCTATTGTCTATTGTCTAGTCTAGTGTTGCAATGTATACAGGGATGGCTGATTTGGTCAATTGCAGCTTGAAATTTCCTTCCATACTAGTGTCAAAGGTGTAGGGATGGCATAGCATCGGTGACTCTTGAGCTTTGAGATTCTCTGTTCATTTTCACTTCCTGCATTCTTGCTTCCTTTAATGGGTGAGCATCATTTTGTTTTGTGCAGGAATTTCAAACAGGACAATCTGATGCTTGTTGTTCTCAATGGTATGAATCTTCAGGGATGGTCTAAGAGAGTCTTTCACTCTCCTATTCCATTCACCCTGTGATTATTTGTCCTCAGCCAGCTTTCCATACGGTAGCTACTTAGGTATTCTGTCGCCAGACCTTCTCCCGACGTATCATGACAACCTGATCTGTGATTATTTTAACAATGTTGGGGGGGGGGGGGTTCCTTTGGAATGGAAACATAGAAGTGGCTCTAAGTTTAATTATAATTGAAAAGAGGGACACAATTAATGAGATTCACTGCACATGCCTGTTCATGGGACTGCAGGGAGAACCAGAAATTTCCCAGGCATTGCTCTCAGCTGCCCACACAGCTTATTAGTACACATCTGTTTGAGGATAAAAAGTCAACTTTCAGCAATTTCATTTTAATACAGCCACCGTCTCTTTAAGGAGAGGTGAATGTTGTTAGAGAATTAAAATAACTGGAAGAAATGGGGAAGGGTACCTCATTCTTAAAATACAGAGGCCAAGACTATCAATCCAAAGACCTGAGTTCAAATCCACCACAGCTGTTGTGTTTAATAATCTGGCATTTTAAAAAAGCCCTGTTATTGGTAATAATGATCAGAATACTACTGAATTGCCATAACAACCAATCGAGTTCACGTAACATCCTTCGGGGGAGAAAATCTACCATTCCTCTCCAGCCTATGACACCTGACCAATCAGTGTGCTTAACCCCCAACTGCCCTTTGAAATGGGCTAGATTCTAGATTCTATTCAAGGGCAATGAAGGATGGGCAATAAAATGCTGGCCTTATCAGTGAGGCACAGCTCCCAAAAATGAATACATTAAATTAAATGACAACTCAGGATTTGTGCTGCTTAGCCACACGATTTTTTTTTTGTGTGATCTACAGAAAAGTAAATTACTCTCCTGCAGACCCCAGAAAGTTACTTGAATCGCGTAAGTTTAGCTTGTGTTCCATTTGCAGCCTGGGGATGTGGGGAAATGGGCATTGATAAGTTTGAACAAATAAGAGATGCCGAGTAGGAGAGGGAAGAATGGTATATAGAATATTGAACAGAAGTTGAGAAGGCTCATTCTGAATAAATGCAATACATTGAGGGAAAAATAATTGATGTAAATGCGTGTACTGTTCCTCTAAGGCAGGAGCTCCCAACCTAGGGTAATGGACCCCTTTCTTAATGGTATTGGACCATGGCTTAAATAAGGTTGGTAACCCCTGCTCTCAGATCATTGAGATTTTCTGAACTGCAGAAAGACTTCTAAGACTATCAATGGCTCTTCCATCTGATAACTTTAGGGTTGCTGAGGTTCAGCTGTCTAGTCAGAAGAGGGATCTACTTCCCCTCTGGACCGCCAACTACAGTCCTCATCCAATAATTTTAACCCCTTACCTATGTTCCCTTGGTCCCAACAGGTTTCCCCCCTCTGCTTTCAAGTCATGCTGCACTTTCAGTTCACGTACTGAAAATTTCAAGTCCCCGGTGCATTTTCAGGGAACCTTTCTGAAGAAGAAGTTGGATCTCCAGCTGTCCCAGAAAGCAGTGACTCAGAAAAAAGTTCAACACATCCTCCACTGGTAGATGCAGGGGTCTGCAGGATGGGGAATTGACAGGTGCATGTTAGCTAAGAGTTGGCTTTCTCACCTTGGTCTGGAATGGTGGAGAATCTAATGGCTTAGCATCATAGAGACATACAGCACAGAAACAGTTCCTTGGCCCAAATGGTCCATGCTGATCAATGTTCCCATCGATGCTAGTCTTGGTTCGGCCCATAAACATTTCCTAATGTGTTCCAGTGACCTGAGAAAGCCTCACTGTGTAAAGTCTGTACAGAGAACACAGAGCAGTATAGCACAGGACACACCCTTCAGCCCACAACACCTCTCCTGACCTTGATATCATTTGCTTGCACATGGTGTACATCCCTCTGTTCCATCTGTTCATGTGCCCATCTAAATGCCTCTTAGACATTGATATCATATGTGCTTCCATTACCTCCCCTGGCATCAAAATCTAGGAACTTGCCACATTCTGTGTGAAAAACTCACCTTGTAAATCTCCTTTAAACTTTCTCCCTCTCACCTTAAGGCCATGCCATTGAATATTTGACATTCCTACCTTGGGGAAAAAGACTGTTTACCCTATCTCTTTGCTTATAATTTTATGTACTTCTGTTAGGCCTCCTCAGCTTTTGAAACTCAGAGAAAATAATCCAGGTTTGTGCAACCGCTCCTTAAAGCTAAGACTTTTAATCCAGGCGAAAACTAGGTTAACATCTACTACACCCCCTCCAAAGCCTGCAGACCCTTCCTTCAATGTAGAGACCAGAACGGCACACAGTACTCCAAACGAGGACAAACCAGATTTTTACAGCTGCAATGTGATTTGCTAAATTGTATACTCAAGATTCTTAAGTATCATTAGAGCTGCACTCCTGTTGGCAGCTGTAAAGAATTTCCTCGCAGTCCCATCCTGTGCCTTGAGGTTTTGTAACTTCGGGACAATCTTTCAGCAACACTCATAACCACATCATCTATATGCCATGCCTCCTCTGCAGCTCACAAGGTAGGTGAGGGTTGCAGCAGCATGAATTTAACTCAGACCTCCTAGATGCTGAGCCGAGGATTCAATCCTGTCTAGTTTGAGTCCGAGTGAAGAGTCTCGACCCGAACCTTCAACTGTCTACTTTCTGCTCTAGAAGCCAGCAAAAACAATTTCCTGTATTTCCTTCCTGCCTAGTTTGCTGGGCTATTGCTTTTCCATATTGCAGATAGGTAGGCTTCTGGTAAGCATACCAGTGGTCACTGGGAGTCCCAGACTGCACATCTGCACCAGGGCATGATCATACAATGGTTGTCTTGAAGCTGGGTTGTAAGAAAGAGCACAACTCAAAAACTGTGTGTGTGATTGAGCAGAGTAAAGCATAGATTGGAAACTTCAGGCAACTATTCAACAACCCTATGCAGCAGATATTACTCTGGTACTGATGAGTACCGAAAGGATGAGTCACTTGGAGTTAGCTGCACTGATAATGCTTACTAGTTGGAGGGCGAAATCACATATATTCTACAAATATATGCTGAGCACATAACGCATAGCTGTAATAACTTGCTTGGAGCCAAGAGAAATAATATAGTGTTAACAAATGTTAGTTAGCAGAGTTCCAAGTTCCCTTGTATATCTGAAAATAGACCCAGAATTTAATGATAGCCTGAAGGGACAAACTATTACTTTTTATAGAGCAGGTGTGTGCTTTAAGCTGTCTTTTTGTCCTTTTTTAATGGTGGCATACTGGTATTCTGAGCAATGTTATCAAATAGCTGGTCAGGCACAGGTGACCTATTTTACAAAATGATTTACAACAAGTATAGTGACCTTATTTATATTAAAATATGTGATTTTAATAAACTCAGCTCATAGTATGGATTCGGTATCCAAAATGGCACATGGTATAATTTCCTACATAAAATGAAAGTTGATGCTGAATTTAATATTGTTCCTTGGGAACTCATATTCTGCATGTAACATACAGTGTAATCTGTTTACAAGGCCAATGAGTACTTCATAAGCATTTATTATGATGACTGGTTCTTTGATATGTGTGCATGTACAAGAGCAATAGACTATTGCTGTAGACCAATCACCAGTGAAGAACAGCATTGTGTATAATTTTGACCAAAGCTCACACCATATGTAATTTATCAAACAGCTAATAGTCAGGTACTTGCAGATTCCTAGGTTTTTTATACATTACTCTCAGCTGTGTAGGATAAATGTACTTGCATCCAGCGCTCTGGATGTGGCCTCCTCTACATTGGTGAGATCTAACACTGACTGGGGGAACCATTTTGTTGTGTACCATCTGCAAAAAGCGTGATTTCCCGGCGGCCAAAGATTTCAATTCCTATCCCTATTCCCATTCCGACATGTCTGTCCATGGACTCCCCTTTTGGCAAGATGAGTCCACTCTCAGGTTAATCGTCAGTCAACCATACATGAATACTCATGAATGCAGCCAAACAAAATAGTGTTTCTCCAGAGGCAAGGTACAAAACACAGAACCAACAGTCATACACAACATGCCCTATGCCTTCCTTGACACCCTGTCTACCTGAGTTGCCACTTTCAGGGAGTTATAGACATGGAACCCCAAAATACCTCTTATATCAATGCCCCTCAGCGTGCTGACATTTACCATATACTTTTCTTTTACCTTTAACCTCCTGAAGTGCAACAGTTTACACTTGTCTGGATAAACAATAAATTTCTGTGTATTATGCTAGGTTAGGAAGCATTACTCTGGCTTCTCAGTCAGTTGCAGCATGCATTTAAGGCTGATCCTTCAGCATACACAATGAGACCTAGACACTTGTCAGCTTCCCCCTCACACATCCCCACTCAACCACACCACCTCCCCGACTACCCTCCAGGGTAGCGCTGTCTGATTGTATCCTGTGTGAAGAAGAACTTGCAAAAGTCACGGGATTGTGCTGTCATGCTGAGCTTAAGCATGAGCTCAATGTCACCGTCTAGGAAGAAAGGTGACGCGCTCCATCATGGGCACTTGCTGCTCTTTGGAGATAATCCAGTGAGTGCTGGCACTTCCAGGCATAAGAGATTCTGGTGATGCTGGAAATCCAGAGCAAGACACACACAAAATGGTGCAGATCAGGCAGCATCTACAGAAGTAAACAATCAACATTATGTAGGGTCTCACCTTGAAACGTTGATGTTCTTTCCTCTCCACAGATGCTGCCTGACCTGCTGAATTTGTCCAGCATTCTGTGTGTGTTGTCACAGGTATAAGTGTCAGCTTATAATCAGAAGACCCAGCTCAATGTTTTCAATGATGGGCTCATGAACAGTGACACAAACCTAATCGCTCCCATCTATTCTTACAGGTATTGTTTCAGAGCGGTGGCTCAGAGTTAAGAAAAAAATGAGGCATCTAGTTCAAAATATATTTTCTGCAGTTTTGAAATTGCTTAGCGTGCTCGGTAGCTCAGGATACAGAGGTTACAGATGGGAGACATCAAACATTCACCCTATATGATGGTAGCAGATGTACATGAATATTAACACACTGCACGTGTTTTCCCTTCATGAATGTTGTGGATTCCCTTTGAAAAGCAGGATACCACATGGAAAGAAAGAATTACTTGCATTTTAATGATGTTTTATACACAACAGGACATCCTGAAATGAAACACCATTGAAGCAGCGTCTGCTTTTTTGGAAAGAAAGTCAAAAACTGGTGCAAGATTCATTACTTTGTTGATGACAAGATAAGTATTGACTGGGGCTGCTGAGGACTTACAAGCTCTTCTTTAAATAGAGCCACAGGTTCTTGTAAATCTACCCACATAAGCAGATGGCTTTCTGTTTAACATCGCAAGCAAACATATACATTCTCAGAACCATGCTAATATCTCTGGAGCGGGACTTAACCCTTCTGCTTCAGAGGTGAGAATGCTAACACTGAGCCAAGGCTGATGTCATGTGTGGCTCCACTGGAGTAAGATGTAACAGACTGTAGACATTGTGTGGTAGGTCCAGCTGCTTCCCTGGGAAACATGATGATGGTTATCTCAAAGAGGGCAATTATTGGTGGCCACGTGAGGAGTAAGGTATTCGAAGATCAAGTCTTCAAACCTGATATGGCAACAGTGGTCCTTGCCCTCCTGTCTGCTCCAAAGTAATACAGCTGGTACCTAGAATGAGACCACCAATATGTTTCCACAAAGTCCTCCAAATCCACTAGCAGGATAAGTGAACTGATGTCAGTTTACTCTTCCAGACCAACAGCAAAACAATGAACCCTAATTGCTTTCAACTATAGTCTCATTCCACCATTGCATAAATCCTGAAACAGACAATCTATTCAGAGCTCCATCATGGCAAAAGACAGCCAGGCAGACAGAGAAATTGATCCAGGATGTGCTCAAAGCCTTGATGAAAAAGACAGAAGGTGTCACAACCATGGATTTGGCAGCGCAGTAGATACAGCAATTGCCTTGTGAATTTGCACGTGTCGACTAATTATTATTTAATCATGATAGTATTTAACTCCATACTTGTCATAGTACTTGTCGAGACTTGGACAGAGCACAACAATGCTTCACTTTTGTTTGCATCGGCCTTGTCTGAGAAATTGGACTGTCGAGTCAACTGATTCTGAACACTAGCAGTATTCGTTTAATAATTAGATGTTCTTTTCAGCTGCAGTGTAGGCTTCGTTTCCCGTTGGAGAGGTTTAGTTAATGGCCCTGTGTGGCCGAGCGCTTATTGTTTTATTTTCCCTTTAACACTGTTCGCATTAAAGTTTTATGAACTATTGACCCGTTTCAGTGTCTCTCACTCCGCACTTGGCCATTTCTGAACCTGGTGCCGTATCTACTGCGCTGCCGAATCCGTGGTTGCGACACAATGGTCCTAGTGACTCAGGAAAATCGCAGGTCCATAACCGCTCAAAGTAGAGAATGAGTCTTCAAGAATGTCTTGAGAACCTCAAGTCCATTCATTGGTAGCTCGCTGAAGCCCAGCATTAACAGCAGAATGAGTGCACTCACTCTCAAACTACCCATTCAGTCTCTTTGTCAAACACCTCCTCTCTTACCTGTTGCCCTTAACAGCCACCCAGCAAACTACATAGCTGGAGTGGAAGCCCATCCATCATTTGTGATTCTGAAGGGCTGTCTAGGAAGGAAAGGTTCTCTTTGCCTAGTAGTAATTGCACCCATTATAGCAGCCATTTAAATTTCTGCTTTCAGCATGCTACTTTAGTCCTAATTGTTGAGCACCATAGGTTGAGGCACAATTATTGTCCCAATGACCAAGCAACCCCTTTCTCTTGGAAATTCCAATAAGGTATCCAATATGTGAAATTCTACTGAATTCTTTCTTTTTCAGATGGTGTCGTCAGAGAACAGTGATCAGTGACGCCTTGACAAAGTAAATCACAGAGTGTCTTGTTCCCCTTGAAAAGTCATCTTCAATCCTTCAGCAGCAAATGAATAGGGAAAGGTGATTTAGCTGTAAGTAGCACTCAACAATGACTCACTCACTTGCGTTGTCTGTTAAGAGAGGCTGCTAAATGATGCATTATTCACAAAATGACATCCAAAATCTTCCATGAAGTGAACTGCAGGCAATTGAATTTTCAATCAGCTCTCTAACAACCATCAGGGCAGTTGTTAACCAATGATGGCTTCAACTCATTCATTGGGAAACTCATCTCAGGCCACTGCCTCAGAAACACAGTATAGTGGTACTTGAATTGACTAGCATCAATACACTGATTGTACAATATGGCATGTTTTCCAAATGTAACTAATGATAAATGTCATGGCACTTAATACTAATCACAGACTAAACTAGAGCTGCAACTTAAGACTTTATGTAAGCAGCCATCTGAGTTGGTTAGCAACTATGGGGTAAGCCTGAAGTTGCCTCATTTATATTGTAACATTTTAGTAGCTGCTGTACTTTTAAGAGTTCACTTTTTTCACCGTCCAGCTCTCTTCTTATTAAACAAACAATCAGTCTGATACACTCACGGCATTTTGAACAATTTTATTTCCAAAGAGCCACCTCCTTGGGGATTGGGGGCTTAATTTAAATGGTTCTTTTTCATTTTCATATCACGACTAATTTTTCTTTCTTGACCATATTCTTGGTTTTTCAAGAAGATGGATGTAAGTGGTTAATATCTGATATTTATGATTGAAGTACTTTCGAAATCCCTGTAAGCAGGATGAAATGTAAATATAGGAATTACACTCAGTGGCTGCTTTATTAGGTACGCCAGTACACTTACTCATTAATTCAAATATCTAATCAACCTATCATGTGGCAGCAACTCGATGCATATAGGCATGCAGACATGGTCAGTTGTTTTTCAGTTTCAGAAATCAGACTGGGGAAGAAGTATGATCTAAGTAACTTTGAGTATGGAATGATTGCTGGTGCCAGACAGGGTGGGTTGAGTATTTGAGAATCTGATAATCTCCTGGGATTTTCATGCATATCGGTCTTTAGAGTTTACAGAGAATGGTGCAAAGAACATCCAGTGAGCAGCAATTCTGTGGGTGAGAACATATTACTAATGAGAGAGGTCAGAGGAGAATGGCCAGACTGGTTCAAGGTGACAGCAACTCAAATAACCCTGCACTACAACAGTGGGGTGTAGAAGAGCATCTCTGAATGCACAACACATCAAGCCTTGATGTAGATGGTCTACAGCAACGGAAAACCACACTAGGTTTCTCTCCTGTACCTAATAAAATGGTCATTGGTTCTATATTATTAAAAGGTGAGAGGAAAGGGTAAACTGACATAAGTTATTAGGCAGTGTGGCTCACCCTTTCCCATCAGTAATGTAATGACAATACTTGTTGCTAATCTAAAAAAGAACTGTCTGGAAAGATCTAACAATTTCAGTGACAAGAATTTCACCATCCCCAAAGTCAGCTGTTGTCAAGCATTTGTGACATCTAATAGCAGTGACAGCATCAAGCAGGCTAAGCAATGTATTGCCTTGAACAATTCACAGGCAAGATAGAACAAGAAATAAAGAATTGTTTCTTTTTAAATTATCATGCTAAATATTACACAGAATATGAAATAAAGGATGAAATATTTTGTAAAATCTATATAAAGCTAGAAACTAAAAGGCTACTTAAAAATATAAAATAATATTGCTCATCAGCTCATAATAAAAGACATAGCAAGGACAAAGCAACAATGGGTAATGATTTAATTGTAGTGTGCACTATTAACACGGAGCAAATTGTCTAGGGAACAAAAAATAACATGAGTGATTGATGTCAGAGTCTAACTTCCTGGGGTAGTTCCAGACCATTAACTTCATCATTGCAATCTTAATCATGAATTTGCTAAAATATTACAATTTTGATTCTCTTTAAAACTTCAACCACTTCAGAAAGGTGGATTACATTCAGTTGTTTGTGAGGATTCATTTGCTCACTCCTGGCTTGTGGCATCCCTGAATGCCAAAGGACAGTAAATATGTGCTATTCTGTAGGATTTCTCTTCAGAATGGAAATGAATTCAACAAATCAAAAATTTTTCACAGAGCCAGAATGATCAGATTATAGATAATGACATTGGGATAAATGCTGGAGGCCTGGAATCTTCTCAACATGCTGAAAAGATGGTGTGAACCATTTAGCAAAAGCCCTAAACCACCGTTAAGTAATATTGTGAAAGTTAAAAAACAAAGCAGATGCCATGAATTTCAAATAAAACTTCTGAAAATACTAAAAATATTCAACGAATCAGGTAGCATCTGAGGAAAAGGAAACTTAACCTTTCAGGAGTGAGTTCCTTCATCAGGGAATCTTGCATCTAAAATATCAACTGTTTTTCTTTCTACAAATACTATCCGGCCGTTTTTTTTTTCAGAATTTTGTAATAAACAATGTATTAAACAAAATTGTGCCTATATCAAGATCCTTAACTTTCTATAAGGATTTTTGTCAACATCTGAAAAAGTCTTCTAACCTAAGATTTTTCTGAAATGGCTTCAACAACAGTACAAATTAATTTTGCAGTATAATTTTCAACAATGCTTCTTTGAAATGAAATAACTCTTACCTATTTTCAAGACAAACAGCTTTTATAAATATTGATTGCCCTGAAATCATGCTGCGTTGAAGGACGTACATTGAAACTACAATCATTGCCAACATACTTCGCAGAACTCTCAAGGCACAGTGCTAACTCTACTCACTGCTGAGACTAACCTTTACTTGCATCATCGTCAACAGTCTTTCTGTCTTCCAAGAGCTATCTGTCTGTAGTTAATGCTTTTTTGTTAGATGGAATGTAAAAGAACCATAAGCATCAGAGAAATTACAAGCAGTTACAGGACCATGTACTTGGTAGTTGTACATTATTATCACATCTATCTGAGGCACAGTGAAAAGCTTTTGTCCGCATGCCATCCAGACAGATCATTCCATACACAAGTACAACAAGGGAGTACAAAAAGGAAAAATAAATCAAAATGTAGAATCTAGTCTGAAAGTTTCAGAGCATGTGTGGTTCATTTGGACACGTCAGAAGACTCATCACATGCAGATTACAGAGTCTCCCGTTCGTAGCTAATCGTCTCTAAGGAGTGATGTCCACACAAAGCTTTCCCAACACAATCAAACCTGAGATCTGTCATCCCCAACAGCCTCAGATCTAGGCTCACATGTGTACCTGAACTGGTTTTCCCCATGATAATTCAGGTAATGTCTACATCGACTTCCCATGTTCATTGCAGGTTCCTGTCATTGACCTCCACTACATATTATCATTTTCCACTTATTGCTGCACTGACGACTCTTGCCCCTTCGAACAAAAGACCATGCTTTCAGTGAAAACTGTTCTCCACCAGCCTATCCACATCTCTGCAATTCCTTAGAAGAACTTTATTTTCCTTCTTCCTTCATTTGAGCATCCATTCATAAAACAGCAACACTTACCAGTCACCGGAAGAGTGCAGCTTTTAATGTGCATATATCCAGATAAGCATTGGCTCTTAATATCAAATGTGCAGCAGCTATAATAGGTAAGTAAAATAGTGTATTGTCAAGCTGATGTAGAATGGTGCTAGAAAGGGCTACCCAACAAAATCTGGTCTAGAAATTCATGACTGCTTTTCAAATGTCCTGATTTAAAATATCCTAATGAAGGGTCATGACTTAAAACATTGACTGTGTATTTCCCTATATAGACACTGCCTGAGCTATTGAGTTCCTCCAGCATTTTCGTGTGTGTTGTGCTAGATTTCTAGCATCTGCAGAACCTCTTGTATCTCTGATTTAAAGTGGACTGGGATAGAGAACTTAATTTATAAGGAGAGAGAGTGAAGAAGCTCAGATGAGATTAATAGAGAACATAATGGAGGAATATAGATAGACTAGACTGCAGGAAACATTTTCCCATATCAGAAGTAGATAAAGCGAGGATGAAAATTTAGGATAAGTGGGAAGAGATTTAGAGGGAATATGAGGGGATTCTCTTCATTCAGAAAGTGGTAACTACCTAGAATATACAGCCTGAAAAGTTGGGTCACTGACAGTATTTAAGAAGTGTCTAGGTGTGTACTTGAGTCACTTTGGTATTGAAAATGATGGGCCAGCGGCTGGAAAGTGGGATTAGTGTGGAAAGGATACCCACTGGTCGGCATGGATAAATTTGGCTGAATGGCCTTTTCTTCAGCTCTCTGTTTCTGTGATTCTAAACTGAGTTCAGAACTTTTTCCTCTTATTTACACACCAGTATAGTAAACCTTCTAGTCCAGCTCATTGCATATTCCTTTAAAGAAGTACTTGGTGGCATCAATTTTGAACTGAGTAATGGCTGGGAAAATTTATTGTGCTAATGACACATGCATTATTAATGCTCAGAACTGCAGGAAATTCAGAGGACCCAGACAGAAGCAGTAATAGTAGATATCTTGGAACTCGCTGTTTGATTTATGTTGCTATATCTTTTCCCTTGTATTAAGGGCTTCTCATCTTGAAACTCCCTGTTATTTGAAAGCTTTTTCGATTTGTACATTAATCTTATTACCGACAGGGTTGTAACCAAACAACGTAAATAGTTTTTTAATGGCATGCTAATTGTTAATGCAATAAAAATTGGCCTCTCTATCCAAGAAAAGGTACAATTTAAACCATTCAGTTTCATACATCAAGATGGTTAATTGTAAGAATATTGACCGTCTCCTAGTATGATAGGATGAACTCTTGAACTCACCTCTGCTTTGTTGGGGCTTTGCATCTAAATGTCTACCTGTACTGCACTTGCTCTGAAGCTGTAACACTTCATTCTGCATTCTGTTATTGTACTAGCGCAGTTGTCATGAAATGATCTGTACATGTGGCACGCAAAATGAAGTCTTTCACTGTACCTTGGTACATATGACAATAATAAACAAATTTATCAACTTACAATTTAAACTATTCAGTTTAATTCCTCAAGTTGTCAAATTGTCATTAGATGTGTGCTAAAAATTTTGTGCTGCTTACTTTTACTTTGTCTCCAGATTTTCCTCTCTCTTATCATACATCAGAATCCCAATGAAGGGTCTCAGCCCAAAATGTCTACTCCTTATTCCTTTTCACAGATACTGCCTGACCTGCTGAGTTCTTCCAGCATTTTGTAAGTGTTACTCTGGATTTCTAGCATTTGCAGAATTTCTTGTGTTTTCCTCTCTCTTAAATGGGTCTTCATTTCTCTTTCTAATTCACCCCATTTTAATTTGCCCTTCTCTGCTATGTATGGGGGAGAAAAATTATCCTGTACTCACTGCATAAGTGAGGAGCAGCTGCCAGATGGGCCCATCTCCATTGGAGCCAAATGAACTGCAGGAGTAGTGATGCAACCCACAGCCAATATCCTCCCACGCTCAGGTGACTAGGAACAAATCTCAGTCTTAATGAAGGCAAGAAATGTCCAGCTGGTCTATCACATTTGCTGCACAACGTGATGCCCTGTGCAGCAAGATCACAATCACAGGTCCAGCCATGTTATCTCAAGGGAGAATTAAAGTGATGTCCAAAGATTGAAAAGAGAGTGCACAGATAAGGAGGAGGGCCTCCAACCTTTTGCCAGGGTAAGGAAGTCTAAAACTAAACGACGTAGGTTTAAGGTGAGACTGGAAAGACTGAATGAAAGTGGACCCAAGGGGAAAGCTTTCCAAACTAAGCTTGTTGCGTATGCTGAATGAGCTGCCAGTGGAAACTGTAGAGGCAGGAAGAATTATTATATTTAAATTAGACAAGCGAGAAAGGGTGATGGATGAGCACCGGTACAGGTAAACGTAGGGAATAACTCAATGGTCATCTTGGTGATCGTGAATGGATTGAGTTGGAGGGCTTGTTACTCGAAATAAACAACTATGAAGATGCTGCCGAGGGAAGGTCCCTGCTTTTGAACGGCCTCTCTCTCCTTCAGTGCTGTTGGAGGGTGATACTGAAGTCCTGGATTTGCGATTTATACTTCGGACTGTAGTTCACTTGGACTCTTTCAGTTTTATGTTTTTAGATTGCTTTGCCCTTTCTTTCTTGTTGCTGTTTGTGCAAATTGTTTTTTTTTTGTGAGTGGGGGTTTGGGGTTTGACGTTCTTGGTGCCATTTGCACAATTTGTTTTTTTTGCATGTGTGCATGTTGGAGGTGGGTGGGGGTTGGTTGTTTTTCTTTGAACTACTTTTATGGTTTGCTTTGTCCTGTGGCTGTCCAGAGAAGGTGAATCTCAAGAGTTGTGTACTGCACAACAAATGTACTTTGAGCCTTGAATCTTGATGTCTGTAATTTACTTTATCTTTGTGCATTTACATGATATATGCGCTGTGGGCAATGCCAGCTGTTTAATCCCCAATTTTCCTTGCAAGGGTGAATCATCTTCTTGAACCTTGTGGCTGTGTAGTTACTGTTAGATAGGATTCCAGGAGTTGGTTCCAGCAAGGAAGAAGAACAGCAATATGTTTTCAAGTCCAGATGGCACTTAAAGGGAGAGGAACTTGGCAGTGCCAGTGTTTCTATGCATCTATATTTCCTGTGGAGGTAGTGGTCACAGATTCTTGCACTGTTGCCAAAGAAACTTTGATGAGCCAGTGGAAGACATAAAGAGTTCATTGGGATACTTGTTTCCGAATGGCATCATGCTACAATCATCAAGTGAGTGACATTCCATCAGAACCCTGATGTTAATTGTAGATAGGTAATTTGTACAGTCAGAAGTACAAGGTACCAAATCTCTAACCAAGCTGTGTAGAGAGGTTGATATGTTTGTACATGTAGCTGATCCAATTAATACTGATCTCAGTCTGTAACAAGAACGAGAATTGACAATATTTGAATGTCAAATGCGGGTGTGGTGAACTACATATACCTGTCTGGACACGCCCCTCTGCTAACTGCTCCTGTGGCTCCTCCCACAGACCCCTGTATAAAGGTGATTGGAGGCACTGCTCCTCCCTCAGTCTCCAGGATGTTGTCTGGTGGTCTCTTGCTGCTAATCGTGGTCTCTTGTAGTTAATAAAAGCCTATTGTTCGCCTCCCGGCTCCGAGAGTTATTGATGGTGCATCAATTTTACTAGCTGCAATTTTAAAACATGGAGAGCATTTTATGACCAGGTAAATTGGACATTGATCCTCAATCTCCCGAAGCAGCCATTGCCTTTGAACTCTGGCTTGCATGCTTCCAATTATACCTGGAAGAAATTCGCATGACTGAGCCTGCTATCATGCACAGAGTTCTCCTCTCCAGAGTCAGTCCGTGGGTATGCTCCCTAATCAGGGGCCTGCTGACCTACCAAGGGGCACTGGACGCCTTCAAAAGACAGTACCTGTGGCCGGTGAACACCATCTATGCAAGACATCGCTTAGCGACGCGGCGGCAGCGGGCCGGAGAGTTGAGAGCTGAGTTTGTCTGGGCCCTACAGACACTCGTGCGGGCCTGCGACTGCAGGGGACTGACGGTGGAACAGCATGCAGAGCTCCTGGTACGAGACGCCTTTGTTATGGAGATCAGGTCAGTGTACGTGCGCTAGCAGCTCCTGGAAAACGGCGATCTTACCTTACAGTCGGTGATCGAGTGGGCCGACACACTGGAGGCTGCTCTGCACAATGCTGACGCTGTCCAGGCACATGATCTCCCGCTGGACCCATGGACACTGCAGACCCTGCCACCCGCCGGCGAATTGACCACAGCTGCTGCCACTCGTGAGTCCGTGAACTCCCCACAACCCTCCGGCAAATCGAACATGGCTGCTGCCAGTAGCAAGTCTGCGCAGTGTTACTTCTGCGGACTCAAAAAGCACCTCCGAAAACGCTGCCCGGCCCGAGAAGTGACCTGCTCCAGCTGCGGGAAGAAGGGCCACTTCGCCAAGGCCTGTAAGTCTAAACCATGAGCGGGGTCAGGCAGCGCCACGTGCGAGGCATGGGGGTTGCCATCTTGGTCGCCGCCATCTTGCCTGCCCGCCTCGTGTGAGGCATGGGGGCGGCCATCTTTGTCGGCGCCACCTCGCCCCGCCCCACCGGTGCTTACCCAGCACCAAAACAGCGATTCAACTCTGCCCTCCATAACCCTCGACCAAAGCGCCCCACACCAGCTTGCAAGGTCAATGATAGACATCCTGGTGGGGGGAACAGGACTAGCTGCCTGTTTGACACGGGCAGCACTGAGAGTTTTATTGACCCGGACACAGTGCAATGCTGCGGACTCGTGACACGGCCGGTAGGCCAGAGGGTCACTATGGCTTCTGGATCGCATTCCACAGACATCCGGGGGGGGGGGGGTGTTGTGTAGCGACGTTGGAGGTGCAGGGCACAGAATGTCGGGACTTTGCGTTACTGGTCATGCCTGAACTGTGTGCCCCTGTGCTATTGGGGCTCGACTTCCAGAGCCACCTGAAAAGTGTGACAATGGAGTATGATGGGCCCCTCCCGCCAATCACTGTCAGAAATCCTCGGTTTTGTGGGGCTTCATCATATACCCCACTACTGACCACACACACACACACTGACCCACACATCCCACCCAGCACCATGCCGACAGCTGCGCTACTGACACCACTTGCAGCCTCTCCACCCTCAAGATCCCTCCCCCACCACTGTTCGCCAACCTGACCCCCGACTGTAAACCTGTGGCAACTAAAAACAGGAGGTACAGTGCTGGGGAAAGGGCCTTCATTAAGTCGGAGGTGCAGCAGCTGCTCAGGGAGGGGATCATTGAGCCAAGCACAAGTCCTTGGAGGGCCCAAGTAGTCGTTGTTTGGACAGGGCAGAAAAATAGGATGGTCGTGGACTATAGCCAGACCATCAATAGGTTCACGTAGCTTGACGCGTACTCCATACCCCGCATCGCGGATATGGTCAATCTGATAGCTCAGTACAAGGTGTACTCGATCATAGACCTGAAATCCGCTTACCATCAGCTCCCCATCCGCCCGGAGGACCACCCCTACACCACCTTCGAGGCGGGCGGCAGGCTCTATCACTTCCTGTGCGTCCCCTTCGGTGTCACGAATGGTGTCTCTGTCTTCCAGAGGGAAATGGACTGGATGGTGGACCAGTGCCAACTGAAGGCCACATTTCCCTATCTGGATAATATCACCATCTGTGGTCACGACTGGTCGGATCACAACGCCAACCTCCAATGATTTTTCCAAGCGGCCAAAGCTCTTAACCTTACCTATAACAGGGACAAGTGTGTGTTAGGAACCACCCGACTTGCTATTCTTGGGTATGTCATGGAGAATGGGGGTCATTGGCATTAAAGGGGACATTGCCAAAGCAACGATGCATGCGGTGGATGAGACCATTCCCTTCCAAGTAGAGAGTAACACCTCCGACTTCGCGCTGGCTGCTACCCTCAATCAGGCAGGCAGGCCAGTAGCATTCTTCTCTCGTACCCTTCAAAGCCCTGAAATTTGGCACTCCGCGGTGGAGAAAGAAGCCCAGGCCATAGTGGAAGCTATTAGGCACTGGAGGCACTATCTCACCAGCAAAAGGTTCACCTTGCTGACCGACCAGCGCTCAGTTGCGTTCATGTTTAGCAACCAACAGCGGGGCAAAATCAAAAAGGATAAAATTTTGCAGTGGAGAATAGAACTCTCCACCTACAACTATGATATCCTGTACTGGCCTGGAAGGCTCAATGAGCCCCCTGATGCCCTATCCCAGGGAGAGTGTGCCAGCGTACAGCTCGACCCGCTATACGCCCTCCATGCACATCTTTGCCATCCGGGGGTCACCCGATTTTACCATTTCGTGAAAGCCAGGAACCTGCCTTACTCCCTTGAGGACATCAGGACGATGACCAGGGACTGCCAAGTCTGCGCTGAGTGCAAACCGCACTTCTACCGTCCTGAAAGGCACAACTTATCAAGGCCACCCGCCCCTTTGAGCAACTGAGTGTTGACTTTAAGGGCCCCCTTCCCTCCACCGACTGCAATGCCTACTTTCTCAACATAATCGACGAGTACTTGCAGTTCCCCTTCGCCATCCCCTGCCCCGATACCACTGCCACGTCCGTCATAAAAGCCCTGCGCCAACTCTTCACTCTGTTCGGATATCCCTGCTATATCCACAGTGATAGAGGGTCCTCCTTTATGAGTGACGAGCTGCGCCAGTACCTGCTGGCTAGTGGCATTGCTACCAGTAGGACCACGAGCTATAATCCCCGGGGGAATTGACAGGTGGAGAGGGAGAATGCCACTGTGTGGAAGGCCACACTCTTAGCCCTTAAGTCAAAGGGATTGCCGGTCTCTCGCTGGCAGGAGGTCCTCCCTGAGGCGCTCTACTCCATCCGCTCCCTGTTATGCACGTCCACCAATGCCACCCCTCATGAGCGACTCTTTTCTTTTCCCAGGAAGTCTGCCACTGGGATCACCCTACTGGCTTGGCTGACGTCCCCAGGGCCAGTGCTGCTCCGGAAACATGTGAGGAGCAATAAATACTCCCCGCTGGTCGAGAGGGTTCACCTACTTCATGCAAACCCCCAGTACACCTACGTGGTCTTACCTGATGCGCGGGAGGACCGCAGGAGCAGCAGACCCCTACCCCGAATACTGCACGGTGACTATGCACCCCGTACCCACCGAGATGTATACACACGAGACACCATGCACACCAAGCCCTACACAGACTCCTCACGACACTCCCATACTGGGCACCTCGCACACGCGTGAGGGATTACTGACGCCTAATGGGCTGACACCTCAGATCAGGCTGGAGCCAGCACAACCACCGTCTCCAGTGCTACGTAGATCGCAGTGACAGATTGGACCATCTAATAGACTTAACCTGTAAATATACTTGTAAGAAACTTTGCCCCATGGGGACTCTCTTTTCAAACAAAGGGGGGGTGAATGTGGTGAACTACATATACCTGTCTGGACACGCCCCCTGCTAACTGCTCCTGTCACTCCTCCCACAGACCCCGGTATCAAGGCGATTGGGGCCTGAGCCCTGCCTCAGTCTCCAGGATGTTGTGTGGTGGTCTCTTGCAGCTAATAAAAGCCTATCGTTCGCCTCCCGTCTCTGACAGTTATAGATGGTGCATCAGCGGGGAAGGAGTGCATGGTTGATTGCATCTTGTTGGAGATGGTCACTGGTTGAAACAAGTCTTGCATGTACACTACTACCTACTTACCAACCCAGCGATGAATATAATCCTCATCTCCATCACTGCGGTGCTGCGATTGACACCATACATTAAAGCAATCAACAGTGGATGTCTGACTTTTTAATGGAGCAAGAGTAGATAAACTCTACACTTTGCAGTGATGTCCTGAGTTTGAGATGATAGACCTCCAGCAACTACAACTTTTGTCCAGCTGAAGTATCTCGACCTAAAATGTCAACTGATGATTTCCCTTTGCAAATACTGGCTGATGTGCTGAGTTCCTCCAGTAATTTGTTTTTTTGTTCGAGATTCCAGTACCTGCAGTCTCTTGTGTCTGCAACTTTTGTGCTAAATACGACTTCAGATGGTAGGAATGATTTCTCTCTGGTTCTCTGTGAATGCAGTTTGACTGAAGCTCTTTAAACTTGAGCTTGTTCGGAGGATGTCCTGATAACAGGAGCACTTGTGCTCACCTCATCTCTTTTACCTGCATTTGGACCATGGCTGTGATCAGATATTATACTGATTATTGCTACCAACATCCAAAATCACATCAGTGAGCAGTGAATAAATGCCTTTGATCGAACATTTAACTGCACCTTCCATCACTTTGCTGATAACTGCATGCAAACTGATGACTTGGTAACTGGCTGAATTGGATTGTCCTTTTTGTAAAGAAGATTTATTTGAACAATTTTATAATTGGGTGAATGCCAGAAGTGTAACTTACTGGAATAGTTTGGTGAGAGCTGCATTTAGCTTTGGAATGGAAGAGATCATAACACCAAACGAATGATGTCAAAACAAAGTTCACAGCTTTGGTCATATCAAGTGTAATTCACCATACCTGATATCATGTGAAGTGAAAGTGATTCACCTGTGATGCTGGGACAAATGAGTCATTTTTTGACCATTCCTGCTGAAGATGGTTATAAACTGTTTGCTGCTTATATTTGTGCTTAGGTACCAGACTCCGTCATCTAAGTATATGTGGACACTCACAGTGTGTTTTTGTCACCTGATAGCTGTTCCTCACAATTCATGACTAGATATGTCAGTTATTATCTGATCCACTGGCTATGGGAGTGCTTAACTCTGTTAAGCCGTCAATGTCTTCCCAATGATACAGCAGAATAGCAGGTGTTAAAGCAGCAAAATGCTTTTTTCAACAAACAAGCTTATAAAGGGGGACATAGCATTTTGCTTCTGTGCAGGCAACTGGTCAGTTCAGATCTCACAGTGTAATAACACACTCGTGGAGAGCAGCTGATCATATGGTACAACTCTTAAAGGGTAGTCAGACAAGCCACAAACATCATGGAACACTTTTAATAATGAGAAACAACAATCCTTCACAGTAAGTGTCCAGTCTCTATGCAGCTCCTGGACTCTTCATGAATTGATGGGGATCCTTCTGAATCCAACTCTACAGCTGTTACTCTGATTTGCAAAGTTTCCACCATCATAACTCCACGTGATTAGGAGCTACAATGCTCGACAGCATTGCCCCCTATCACGTCGAAGGTTAGTCTGATAAAGGATTTGTCTCTACTTCATTGTGCCAGGCCTTTAGCACTTCAGTTCATGTAGCATTGAAACAAACAGAACCTTCAGACCACCAAGCAGCCATCCCATAGTAATCCCATTTCATCCTTCCCATGTTCCTATCAATCCCCTTGGACCTCACCACACACTTGCACTCTAAAGGCAGTTGGGCTGTGGGGCCAAACCCACATAATCTAGGGAGAGCATGCAAACTCCACACCTCACCAGAGGTCAGCTTTGAAGCTGGGACTCCAGTGCTGTGGGTCACAAACTCAACCAACTGTGATAGTGGTGTGGCTTCATTCTTTGGGCTGCCTGTAGGGTTCTATCATGGCGTACTTGCATCAGTCCCATTGGTATGAACATCTGGTCTTCTGCAATTAATTCCACTTCATCGCTTTCTTGATTTTTTTAGGTTTATCATCTTCAAAGATCTCCTCCCTCTTGACTTCTGTACATACCAAATATCAACAGGGTACTGTGTGTCGGTTTTAACTGTGCTGTCTTAAGATTGATGAGCTTGCTTCAGTAGGAAGTGACACAATACATTGAAATGCCACCTGTTGTGCTGGCACTGATCCCTTGGCTTATGTATGCCACTGGTGTGTTGGGTGTCAGAACTGACTTTGGCACTGGCTACATTGTTTTCATTTGGTACTCTGAATCTGAAACAAAGTGTCGGGAAAAAGAACTCAGCGGGTGAGGTGGCATCGCAGAAATAGTAACAGAGTGAATCGCTCAGAATCTGACCCTGTCTTGGTCCTTCCATGCATCATGTCACTCACTCTTATGATCTTGAAATTTCCCTTTCATCCAGTTCTTGTTTTACAATCCCTATCACTCACTCCCTTGTCCAAGGGATTTCTTCTCCAGTTGCAAACGCTGCTTTCCACACTAAATGCAACATCAAAGCCACCTTGGCAATACTTTCCTGTCTTTTGTCTCATATTGCACAGCATGAGCTTCCTAATGTTGGCCACCACATTTTTCTAGCTTGGCTCTGAACAGCAAAACAGCTTTTCATGTCCATGTTGACTTTTCTAAAGATCCCTGCTTTTTCCCTTCGGCTGAACTCCTGGATTCTATAAACAATCCAGTCTCTTGCTGAAACAGAAATACAATTTGGAGGACATTGCACAATATTCCCAGGTAATGCTGAAATATCACTTGTCCTGATCTACATGCATCCAGTACATCGTCCTTTCATGGAAACGACTTGATTTGATGTGAGTTATATTGTCTCAAATTGTATTTTCTCTTTCCTTGCATGGCTACAAATCTGATTGTCACTGCCCAAGTTTTAGTTCTGTAATTTTCTCTGCAGTTGCTCCCTGAGCTTCTTAGCATTTCCAGCATCTGCAGTTTATTTCTTTCCAATCTCTGATAAGAGAGTCCTTCAGATCTGTTCACTTGCAATTATCTACCAACAATCCATATTCTATTAAGCGAGTAACAAAGGAGTTTGCCTGCTTCTGGTTACAACGAGAGAACTGACTGTTTCATTTCTAGATAAGCTACAGAGTGCTTGTAATGCGTCTAAAGCATTCTCCAGGGAGTCATCTCTGGAATTGGTGCTATGCTACAATACTCTGCCCGTGTCCAATGAGATTTAACAACGTGTTTACTTTCATCTGTTCTAGTTTATCTTACACCAGCTACTTAAAATAGAGTGTAAACTCTTTCCTCCACATTCTTCATTCTTTAGACAGGTTATTTGCCCGGGTGTCTTTATTTGTTCTGTGGTAAAATAGCTCACTTGAGTCACACAGCTCAATGTCACTCGGTGTCCCTCTGAGTGTTGATGTAATTTTCTGGAAAGGAGTTTAAATGACATAATTTCATTCACCAACGCATCTGCCACCATACTGGAGGAAGGCCATTAAGTTAAACTGGCAAAAGAGTTTTATTAAACAAAAGAGCATACGAAAAAGGAGAAACATTATTTTCCTTTGGGTCATATCTCACACAGGTTCAGTACTCTCAATGTAACAACACATGCCCAGGAAGTAGTTAGGCATTTTCTTAAAGGTGTATATTAGTTGTTATATTTAATTCACATATACGGTATTACTATCAAAAGTACTCAAAGTTCAAAGTAAATTTATTATCAAAGAACATATATGTCACCATATACAACCCTGAAATTCATTTTCCTGTAGGCATTCAGAGTAGACCAAAGAAATACAATAGAATCATTGGAAACCCACAACACAAAGACTGATAACCAATATGCAAAGGAAGATCATCTGTGCAAATACAAGGATAATTAAATAATACTGAGAACTTGATTAATGGAGACTTTGAGAGTGAGTCCATAGGTTGTGGAATCAGTTCAGTGAAGTGGGTGAAGGTGAGTGAAGTTCAGGAGCCTGATGGTTAAGGGGTAATAACTGTACCTGAACCTGATGGTGTGGGACCTTAAGTTCCTGTATTCGCTTTCTGAAAAGCAAGCAATGCCTGGATGGGGTTGGGGCCCCTTAATGACGGATGCTGCTTTCTTGTGGCAGTGCTCCTTGTAAATATGCTCATTGGTGGTGGCAGCAGGGTTGGGGGCTGCCTGTGATGTACTGGGCAATATCCATCACTTCTGGTTTCTGTCTTGCAGAATTGTATCCTTGACTGAACTTCAGCAGTGCTTCATTTTACGTACATCAGGTGGTGCCTTGGGACATTCTTCACTAATCCTCACTGAGCCACTGTTGATTTTCTGCCTTGTAATGATAACGTGAAGGATTTATGACGCCATAATAGGTTCTGGTGTGAAAGGCCTCACGTCCTCACGAACGACCAGTTTTAACCATTTCTTCATCACCTGGTAGCTTACCAATGCTGTCAGGAAAAGAAGGCCTTCAGCTGCTGGAAATCAGAAGACAGTCCTGTCCTCCTTTCTTCATTCATGGGTTAAGGAGGTGAATTGTTGGCTCTGCCATTCCCCAAGGTAGCAGATAGCTCCTTGCTCTTGTTGCCGTATTATAAACTCATAATGACAACAAGTTACAACTCAAAGTTACAAGTTACAACTTACAACACTAAGCTAAATGGTGCAGGAGAATAGCTGAAAACGAGTGTTGGATCTTCACTTCAGCAGGATATGTCCTAAGTTTCACAAACTACATGGTCAACCATATATCCCCAACAGCTGTTTCCAAGAATAATTCCATCAAATTGTGCATCAACTGCAAAAACCTTCTTCTCATTCCACTCCCTGACACAGACTGATAATAAAAGAATTCTGAAGGAACATTAATCAGGAGCAGCTTCTAGAAAGCGAGGAGTGATTGACTGTCACTTGCACTGAACTTGTTCCCTGGAATTGAAATTGCACAGAATAGGTTCTGAATGAAAATATCAACAGAGAAGAATAAATGTGATTTACTGACACATTAAGACAAGCTGTCAGAAATTAAATTAGCTGGATGCTGGATTTGTGCAACAATGGTGAGCCACCCTCGTCTTTGTATCCCAAATTTTGTGCAAAAACCTATCCCTACCTAAAATCATCTCAGGTTCAGATATAAAGATATTTAATATAGTTAAGCACTTGAACCTGCATCAATAGGTTTCACTCATATTGAAATATTATATTTCTTATTATGTTCAATGTCCAGCTGGAACAATTTGAATGTACAGTATTTTGGACATCAAGAATCCCATGATGATGAAGTAGATTAGTCAAAGCTCTTACAAATTTTGGCACAATATTGCCACAGATAGATCAGACAGCAAGATAGTCTAAAATGCTGTCTGTTGTTTATATAGCCATTGTCTGGCACTCATTGAAGAGATAACACTATGTTCAGATTTCAAGAGCTATACTGCAGCACAGTTCAACCCATAATTCGCTGTGGGTATTCAGGCACAGTCGTGCTTCCTTATGAAGGAATCACACAAATATAAGAAAATGAAAATATCAACAGAGCTGGGCAATAATTCTCCACTGCCCAGGAGAATGATGACAAACAAAGTGAACAAATAGTTAGCAAAAAATAGATAAACTACACACAAGAGCAAAAGTAAACGTTTCAAAATCTGAGTTGCACCAACAGTAATCAATCCAATTTTTTCTCCTTTATGGCATTGAAGTAAATCATAATAAAAATTAGACACAAGAGATTCTGCAGATGCTGGAAATCTGGACTAACACACATAAAATGGTGGAGGAAATCAGTAGCTCAGGTGACAACTATGGAGGGAGATGAACAGTCAACATTTCGGGCTGAGAACCTACATCAGGGCACAGTGTTCTTGATCATTAGTACTGGTGAAGGCTCTCAGCCTGAAATGTGTACTGTTCATTTCACTCCATAGATGCTGCCTGATGCACTGAGCTCCTCAGTATTTTGTGTGTATGTTGATCATAATACAAGTTCCTATCTTTGCCACCTTGTATGAAGCCCATGTGTTATAAATGCAAAATATTCAGAAGGATCTGATTATAGTGGTTAATCATGACCTGTATAATTACTCTGTCATTAGAGAGTCAGTAAAATGATTCCATGGTTCCATTTTATATCAGAGAATGCATACAGTATACAACCTGAAATTTTTATTTTAATTAATGAAGGGTTGTTATTTTAAAAGACCCTTGATAGGAAACCAATGCAAAGTGAGGTATTGGCTGGACTATAAAAGAAATAGATTTTGTTAGCTTGGCAGGAATTTACAACCCATGGAATTGCAAGCAGGCATCAAAGTAAGGGTGATGTGCTATCCAACAGAATATATTTATAAAAGTTCTATGGGAGAAGCTAAGGTCAATAATATAATCTAGATCTATATCTAATGTAGATCAAAATGCCTTCTCCTTCTCTCAATTCCTCTCACTCCGCCACATCTGCTCTCAGGATGAGGGTTTTCATTCCAAAACAAAGGAGATGCCCTCCTTTTTCAAAGCAAGGGGTTTCTCTTCCTTCGCCATCGATGCTGGCCTCAATCGCATCTTTTCCATTTCATGCACATCTGCCCTCACCCCATCTTCCTGCCACCCAACTAGGGATAGGCTTCCTTTTGTCCTCACTTACCACCCCACGAGCCTCCCCATCCAGCACATAATTCTCCATAATTTTCCCCATCTCCAACAGGATCCCACCACCAAGCACATCTTTCCCTCCTGCACACTTACTGCTTTTCGCTCCCTCCACGAATCCCTTGTCCATTTGTCCCTCCCCACTGATCTCCCTCCTGGCCTTTATCCTTGCAAGTGGAACAAGTGCTACACCTGCCCCTACACCTCCTCCCTCACTACCATTCAGATCCCCAAACAGTCCTTCCGGGTGAGGCGACACTTCACCTGTGAGTCTGTTGGGATCATTTACTGTGCTCGATGCTCCCTGTGTGAGACCCGATGTAGATTGGGAGACCACTCCGCTAAGCATCTACGCTCCATCTGCCAGAACAAGTGGGATCTCCCAGTGGCTACCCATTTTAATTCCACTTCCCATTCCCATTCTGTCATGTCTACTGTCACAATGAGGCCACACTTCGGTTAGAGGAGAAACACCTTATATTCCATCTGAGTAGCCTCTAACCTGATGGCATAAACATCAATACCTTGAACTTCTAGTAATTCCCCCCCCCCCACCTTTCCCCCTTCCCCTCACCCTCACTCACCTTATCTCCTTTACCTGCTCATCACCTCCCTCTGGTGCTCCTTCACCATGTTTTTCTCCCATGGCCTTCTGTCCTCTCCTTTCAGATTCCCCTTTCTCCAGCCCTGTATCCATTTCACCAATCGACTTCCCAGCTCTTTACTCCACCCCTCCCAGTTTCACCCATCACCTTGTGTTTCTTCTTCCTCTTCTCCACCCCCCCACCACCCCACCTTCTTACTCACACTTCTCATCTTTTTTTCTCCAGTGCCGATGAAGGGGCTCGGCTGGAAATGTTGACTGTCCTCTTTTCCACAGATGCTGCCTGGCCTGCTGAGTTACTCCAGCATTTTGTGTGTGTTGCCTATAACTAATGAATATTCTAAATATACATTTTTTTGTGATCAAAGCATTGCCAGAAGGCCAGCATTTACTGTCCAGGAGTGTGAACCAAAGGGAAGAGAGATAAATACTATTACAAAGAAATCCCCATTGGCTGGGACGTGTGCATTCTCATGTACGTGATTGCTGTCATCTATCAGCTGACCGCCTATGAGAGTGCCCAGACTCCATACTTGTGACAGGCCTCCCCTCCTTAGGTGCAACTCCTGAAGCGCCAAAGTCCTGTGCTTGTCCAGGATGTGTTGAGCCGGAACCCAGAACGTTGCTCTGGGCCATACCCCTCCTAATCAGGAAGGTACTGGACCCTTCCCCACACCTGGAAAGATGCACAGAATAGTCCTCAAACTCATCCACCAGGTGGGGAGGAGGGGGTGATGGGAAAAATGGGGAAGAAGATCCCCCCTTGAGCCGGGAAACATGGAACACTGGGTGAATCTTCATGGATGATGGTAGGTGCAGCCTACAGGAGGTTCTGTTTATAGCCTTCTCCACTAAGAATGGCCCCAGCTAGCCTGGGTCAACTTGCAGCTCTATACTCTCAATGGAAGATCTTTAGACACCAGCCAGACTTGACTTCTCTTGCTTGAGGGGGCTGGTGAAGCTGATCAGCCTGCTGGGTATACTATTTCTGGGTGTGCAGCAGAGAAGCCCTGACCCATCTCCATGTGTGCTTGTAACGTTGGGTAACTGTTCAGCTGCAGGGGCGCCCATGTCAATCTCAGAGTGAGGGCTGGAATCCCTTCTGGCATTCAAAAGGGGGGCATATGCCGGTGGAGGACCACTGGAGGTTATTGTGGGCAGTCTTTGCCCAAACCAGTGGGGAGCTCCAGGTGGTGGGGTTGGAAGAGACAAAGCAGCACAGGGTTATCTCCAGTTCCCAATTCACTCGCTCAGTCTGGTTGTTAGATTGGGGGTGGAAACCTGGTGAGAGTTTGGCTGTGGTTCCCAGTGGAGAACAGAAAGCTTTCCAGAAACAGAACATGAACCGTGGTCTTCGATCAGACACTATGTCCTGCAGCAAGTTGGACAGTCTGAACACGTGCTGAAGCATGAGGGTGGCAGCCTCACAAACTGAAGGGAGCTTGGGGAAAGCAATGAGGTGAGCTTGTGCAAAACTACCAGAATGGTAGTGCTTCCATCTGGCAGAGCAGACCAGTGATAAAATCCGCCGAGTGGACCAGGGGTCGTGAGGGTCAGGCAGCAGGCCAGCAGGGTGCTGATCTGATTGCTTGTTCTAGACACAAGTGGGTCAGGCAGAGATGAAATCGTGGACAGCTTGGGATATTGACAGCTACCAAACTTATCTCCTTTAAATTCTAGGGCCAGATGAATCCCTGGGTGGAGGAACAATGCCATTCCAACATTTTGCTCAGGTCTGGAAGCAGCCAAGGGATTCGGGAGATTAGTGGCTGAAGCTGATGAGACGGCGATAGTGAAGGTGCTGGTGCGGGAAGTGGGGCTGTCCTGGCTGAGAGTTGCTAAGTAGTAGCAATGGCTGCCAGCCAATTCTGCCTGTCCGTCATGAGTTGCTGAACAGTCGTTGCAAATGCTGTTACCCGTTCTTCCAGCTTGGACTGGGCTTGCTGCTCTGAGAGCAGCTGTCACACTGTGGGAACCATTACTGCCAACCCAACCTCTACTGATTTTAACTGCTCCCCACCTGGCCTGCAAAGCTCAGGGCTAATTTCATCTCTTCCCTCTCTGCTGGGTCCACTTTGATGTTCAAGTCTTGCTGACAGGAGTTTTGTGATGGCTCAGGTGCAGAGGGAGAGGGCACAGACACAAAATGGACAGTTCATTGGGCTTTGTTAAGAACTTGTTGAATGTTTCCACCAACATATCCACTAACGCCATCACTGCAGCTCAAGTGTAACCTGGAACTAAATTAATATGAGTCCTTTAAAAGCACATATTGAAATCATCTTCTTTCCAGAACAGGGACTAATGTAAGCAGGGAGCATTACTTTTGCTATACTTGATTAATACTCGGCAAGACTGAACCAAAAGGGAGGGAGTTACAACCTATTACAAAGAGACCATAACTGACTGGAACGTGTGCATTCGCATGTGTGTGATTGCTGTTTTCTCTCAGCTACCTGCCTGCAAGAGCACGCAGACTTCACCACAGTATCTGCGATTGTGAGGTCTTGTGACTCCACCATTCTTGGGAATCTTTTCCATACCTTCTCTAGCCTAATCACAGCGTTCCTTGACATTGACCTCTATTTCTGTCTTCCTTTGTGCGAGGCATGTCTCCTACAACTACACTGATTATCCTCGATGCCCACTCATTTTAGAGTTCCACAAATCCTTGATTCCATACTTGTTTAAAATCTGCCTTGATTCCAGGAATAAGTGAATGAAAGAGCTGGATGGAGTGTGGAAAAATTAACATAGATCTCAATCTCCACATTCCCGTGTTTACTTCGAATCCTGAAGCTGCTGGCTATATACAAAGCATATTTCAATCCTGTCAGCTTCTTAGTTTATGTGAGGAAAGGACATAAAAGGTTAGGGCATTGGAAACTGATTTTTGTCTTAGAAATAATAACAAGCGCTGCACAATTCATTTTCTTTGTCTGAGGGAATTCATTTATCTCCTTTAAAGAGATTTTGACAGTCACTGTAAGCAGGGAGATTTGAAGGTATGCTCGCTTTCTGATTCTGATTATATTGTTCAGAATAACCAGCCCAATTTGTGTGGCTTGCACCAGACCCAGTGGTGGCTAAAGTAGAAGGCTGTTCCAGGACAATGCAAGTGAAATAAAGTAGCTGTGTCTGTCCTTTAATGAGGCTCATCACACAGCTTCATGGGGGGGGAGGGGATGTGGAAAGAAAGAAAGATTTCTGTTAACAAAAGGTTTATCTATCAGCAAAGCTTCTCATTGTGATAATTGAGGTGGACTGTCTTCAGCTGCAAAGGGGAAGAATCTCAATCATCCAGATAATTAGCAACGATAGATCCTCTGGGAAGCAGGCGAGTTTATGACAAATTGGACTACTTCTGTTGCTGTAGGACAGCCTTTCCAGAGATGGGGGAGGGGACCTCTCATCAGAACACTGTGCTGCTGAGATAATCTTCAAAGTTCAAAGTTCAAAGTAAATTTGTTATTGAAGTACATATATGTCACCATATCCAACCCAGAGATTCATTTTCTTGTGGGCATTCACAGTAAGTACAAGAAACATAATAGAGCCAATGAAAGACTGCCCCCCAACAGGATGGATAGACAACGAGTGTGCAAAAGACAACGAATTGTGCAAATACAAAAAAAGAAATAGTTAGCAATAAATAAATAGATAGATTGATAGATAGATAGATAGATAGATAGGTAAATAAATAAATAAGCAAGCAGTAAATATCAAGAAAATGAGATGAGGAGTCCTTGAAAGTGAGTCCAGAGATTGTGGGAACAGTTCAGTGATGGGGTGAGTGAAGTTATACCCTTTGCTTCAAGAGCCTGATGATTGCAGGTAATAACTACTCCTGAACCTGGTGGTGTAGGTCGTGAGCTTCCTGTGATTCCTTCCTGATGGCAGCAGCGAGAAAAGAGCATGTCCTGGATGGTGGGGGTCCTTGATAATGGATGTTGGTTTCCTGCAACAGCGCTCCATGGGGAAGACTTTACCCATGATGGACTGGGCCATATTCATTACTTTTTGTAGGATTTTCCATTCAAGGGCATTGGTGTTTCCATACCAGGCTGTAATACAAGCAGTCAATATACTCTCCACTGCACGTCTATAGAGGTTTGTACTTTCATTGTAAAGACACTTACGTACTGGATCCAGGGCATGATAAGGAGGAATTTAAAGTTGGTGACCCGCTTCTTCTCTGATTTCCCTGATTGACTTCCAGTCAAGATGGTGCCACTGAACATGTGCAACAGTGCACTGTAGTTCAAAGTGCAAAAGATTCAACTAAAAGCATCACTAAAAACACCTTTCCTGAGGTAAATTGTGCTAAATTATCACCATAAACAACAAGGGAGAAAGCGATGGTGAGGCGAGTTCAGGAGATGAGCTGGGATAGTGTTTTGCAGAATCAGTGCAGATGGATTGAGACTTTCTGAGAGGAGAGGTCGGGGCAGTGGAATTTCCAATTCCCATGCAACTGGCCCGGTTGTGAGGTTGGATCACTCTGACCACCGAGCTAATTTGAAGAGTTTAAGAGTGGCTGGGTGGCAAAGTCTGGGCCCGGAGCAAGTCACCACACCACTGGATGGTGGGGTCTAAACTCTGAGCCCTTCAGAGCAGCTGTGTCTTAATGCAAGGCACAATCTGCTGTCTATACAAACACTGACCCAAATTAGAGGCAAGAACTGATTTCACTCATTCTCCTTGATGTTCATGCTTCTGACAAGGGCACCAGAGCCTTGGCTATTCCATTGTTTTGTCAGTTTAATCACTGGCCCAGATAACGTGAAAAAACAAGGTGTCAGGATCTGAGGCAAGCGCTGATTTCACTCACTCTCCACAACGGTCAGTCCTCTCTCCATGGTGCTGAGGCTATAAAGACTGCCCAGCTGCTGTGCTCCATGCTTGCTAATATGATAAGTGAGGCTTTGGGCCTACTCTGGACTGCTTACGGGTTCGGATCTGAGGACTCAATTTGTTCAGAATATTGTTGCTCACTTCAATTGTTTACGTGATCTGAGATTTTGTTTCCTTTCTCTTGCACTTTGGGTGTTGGGCTTTCATTTTTATTTTCTTCTTTAATTGGGTTCTTTCAGGTCTCTTGCTTTGTGGCTATCTGTAAGCAAACAAATCTCAAGGTTGTAGCATTTGCACTTTCTTTGATAATAAATGTACCATGAATTTTGAATCTTGACTGGCTCGTGGATCCCCAGTTTCCTCAACCTGAAGTCAATATTCAGCTCCTGGGTCTTGCTGAACTTGAGTGAGAGGTTATTGTGGCACCATTCAGCCAGGTTTTCAATCTCCCTCCTGTATGCTGATTTGTCACCACCTTTGATTCA
This sequence comes from Hypanus sabinus, assembly GCF_030144855.1. Taxonomy (NCBI): domain Eukaryota; kingdom Metazoa; phylum Chordata; class Chondrichthyes; order Myliobatiformes; family Dasyatidae; genus Hypanus; species Hypanus sabinus. Next base: position 101,016,914 of record NC_082715.1, on the reverse strand, counting down.
TGTTGTAGGAATTGATACCATTCAAGCCCTACTCCAGCTGGAAAGAAACCTTCAGTGATTCAAGTTTGGTCCAGAATTGCCATTTCACCAATGAGATAGCTTTCCAGAGATTGTACCTGGACCTCTTGTATTTTACTTGGTTGCCAGAGCTAAACACCACTGATGTGACCCTCAGCAGGTTACAGATCCCATGGTACATCCAGGGCTTGTGGTTGGAGAAGACTCTGAATGAATTTGTGAGAACACACTTGTTTTTGTGATGTCTGTGACAACTGTGGTGAGTTCCTTAGGCTCCTTGAACACAGCCCAATCCACCAACTTGAAGCAATCCCATAGCCGCTCCTCTGCCTCCCGTGACAACCTCTTCATTATGCAGACTTCTGGAAACTTGAACTTTAGCCTCTGACTGTATGAATGTGTGAGGAGGGCAGCCAAATGATCAGATTTCCAAAAATGTCATCTAGGATTGAACAATCCTTATTGTGATATAGCAGTGTTGCGCCCCCTGGTGCAGCAGGTGATAATTGGACTGAGGTATCTTCAAACAAGCCTGATTGAAGTTCCCCACAATGCTCTGAAAGCCATTAGGGTAGGCTGTTTCTTGCTAATGCTGGCATTCAGTACCTCGAGCTCCTGTTTAACATTGGCCTTTGGCAGTATGTACACTGTAGTAAATCATGGAGGAGAACTCCCTTGGTAAGCAGAATATTCAACACTGAATCTTTAGATGTTCCAAGTCAGGGGAACAAGGGTGCAACAAGAACATTGCATCCAAGCACCACAAAGAGTTTTCCATGTAACACAGATCCCACGCACTTTGCAGTCTCCAAATCAGCAGTCCAGTCCATCCAACGTATTGGGAAGCCATCAGGCCTGGCTTGGAGTCCTCCCTCCTCCCTCTCTTCTGATGGTTCTGGTATGCCATTGCTGCATTCTTGAGGAGTTAAGTCCACTGAGTCCCTCAGAAGATCGTAGAATCGCTAGTTTGTTAAGCCATTTGAAAAGTACATTATCTAAAGAGAAAATACAGGCTGCAGATTGCATCGATAGTAGTTCAGAAGAGGTATATCTGCAAGTTTTACGTGCAGCCTGCAAAATGCCACCATGCGTCACCAGTGCCATCTTGATCATCAACACCAACCCCTGTGGAACACCTGTCAATCTGCTCTTTATGCCTACCAGACTCTGGAACCACCACAGACACACAGATCCACTTTTGGCGTCTATTCAGCTGCTGTATCCCCACATACTTAATTATTCACAAGCAGCTTGACTTCCCAGTTTAATCTCAGTCCATATGGGGATAAGGTCGAGTCAGGGAAAGAAGCATCACATAACAACCTTGGAAAAGTAGGGTCAGGGAGGTTTTAAATCAAGGGGCTCATTACGTTTCTTGGCTCTACTGGGAAGATTGGCAGCTCTGGCACAGGAGGCAAAGTTTCTTGGTGGAGTAGTGGAGGAAGGGATGGCTGTTGGAGTGAATGTTTCTGCAGTTAGGCCTGTGGAACCACAACGACAGTTTCAGCCAACATTACTAAAGAAAATAGAACGGAGTGGATGGAGTGGGGCTGGAGGAATGGGGAGGTGTAGAGGGAATCTCAAGATAGTCTCTGATTAGGCTTCTTGAAAGGAAAAAATCTTAGAAGGAGCTTCTGAAGGAGATCCCTCAAACGATGAATGACTCATCCTGACGGAATATGGTATTGGTACTGAAATCTATCCCCCATGAGCTGTTCTGGCATTACTGTCGTTACTAACTAAGGCCAGCCTCTGGTGTTCAAAAAAGAGATGGAGAAGCTCTGAATTACCCTTTGCAAATAAATTTAATGAAGAATAAAATAGCAGCCTTCCCTGCCTCGGGGAAGGAAGAAATGCATGAGATCTCTCTTTCGGAAGAATAAGAGAAATTGGTACTTCACAGGAGTTGGCTATTAGCCATTTTGGGGGTGGACTCTGTAGAGAAGGAATGCGTTGACTCAAATAAACCCCATTAATGGAGTCAGGCATCTATTCGGTAAATTACTTTCTTAAGGCCTTTTACATGTAAAAGTTGACCAAGGTCATATCCCAGCATACTGTAGGCATTAAGTTGTTTATAAGGAACTTTTAAAATAGGCTGAAAGGTACAGCAAGTACTGAAACAACTATGCTTACAGAGACACAAACCAAATTAAACTATACTCTGATCCTCAGCCATGAAGGCACTACAGTTGGAAAGTCATGACCTGATTAATGTCCCTTTAAGTAAAAGCAACAGACTGATACCACATACTCCTAGTTCAAATGTGATTTTTCCCCATCAGTGTGCAGTTTTCTTAAATCAGAATGTGGAGGAAAGGTAATTGATCAAGAAAAAGGAAAATTATTAGATAACTAGCAAACATTGTGACTGCAAGTGTTGGTTCGATTTTTCAATTGGTGCAATTCAGCAGAGGGTGTAGATAATGCCACCTACTCCAAAAATGGATTGCATAGTGCAGGTTATTTTCAGCACTATGTAATTCTTTGTCTAGACTATTAAATGAACCTGAGGTCAGTGTTCTGGCTGTACCACCCCTCACAGGCAAATGGAGATGCAGCCCACACAAGGGCACACAGACAAAGGCCTTTCCCCCCTCCCCCCACCTTTGCTGCTAAAGTGAAGTCTCCCTCTTGTTTTGGTATTTCACCCTCACTTCAGGCTGGGCAAAGTCATGGTACTAGGAAAGTAATAAAAACAACAGCAACAGAAAGATCACTGACATTGATATTTCTCTCCTGGATCTGGAGGACTTTATGAAGACAGAATTAATAGTGTTTCTTCAGTGTTTTCTGTAAGTTGTGCATTCCCTGGAGAAGGGAGGAGGGTGGCAGTCACCAGTGGATGGTAGAGCATAGGCTTGGTCTTCAAACACTTTTTTTTAATCTTTAGCCAACCAAAGGCTTTTGCAGGTGAATTTTGTTATTGATGTTTGTCTTTGCAGACACACAGCTCACAAGACATGGAAAGTGGTCCACACTTTATCTAGTCATCTTGACTATTGGGTTGTGCAGTTGCGTGGTGAGGGGAGTTTAATGGAGGTGTTCAGTTTTCAGGTGGTTTACATATGGCTCATCTTGTACACATCTGTAATGGTACAAAAAATGAATTGGGGCTCAGCCTTCAATTGCTCGTATATATTAAGGGCATCTGTAACACAAATCAATGACTCAGTTCAGGGTTACTTTGCTTCCTTATGTGAAGTTAGTATAGGTTCAACAATTTCCTATAGATTAGCTGCACTTCAGGGGGAAACCATTCCAGAGATGAGGTCCAGTATTACAAGAAAAATTGAGAAGAGGGTTGGTGCTATTACTCAGTCTGTTTTTATATCAGTCTACATTGGACGAAGCTTGTGATTAACCTATTACTGAAGAGTATAGTTTACATTTCATCATAGAGGGAATGCAGAATGGCCACAAATTTCTGAGGGCAGCCTCATTTCAGAAGGAGTCTCTGTACTCCTTTTGGTTGAAAATGTCAAATACTATCATGAGGTTGCAAAATGCCATGTACTCATTTAATTGCAGGGAAATCAACCTTCATAGAGATGCATCAAGTCTATGCAAAGGAAACTACCTGCATTGCCTAAAGGGTACAAACTCTTATTTGTACTTCATACCAGATTCCTTCCTACTCTTGTTCATCCCGCCATTAAACAGTGCCCCTCTTTTTTTCCTGTCTCAAGTAGATATCCAGATTATTCTGAGATGAATCCATTTTATAGGTTGACAGGAAACTGGGTTTTCTCAACATATTCAGTTTCTAGTGTGTAATGCCTTCCAACTTTTAATTTTAACTATTAATCTATCTGAAAAGAAAATGCAGAGCTACTGGGAATGGGCAGGAGTGGCAAATAAATGGAAAGCTCTTCCAAATGACTAACGCGACTGATCAAAAAATCTCTTGCAGGCTGTAAGATTCTTTGAACTTGCATTGAAACGTGTGGAAGCCTGTAGTGACATGATCTGAATGGGACTTCAGTTCCTACATCTTGTGCAAAAGCTGATAAATTTCACAGATGACCTATCATAAGCTATTATTCATTACTACAACGTCCTCTGAATTATTTCAGGGGATCATTTGAAATGTGGAACTTCTCAGTTAATTCACATCATGATTGCACTTCTTCAAAGGGAAAGTGAATAGTGAGTCAGAAGATATTCACTAAGATGTTGCCTGGACAGGAGACCTTGAGTTAAAAGGAGAGATTGGATAGGCTGGTCTGCATTCCCTGGAATAAAGCTGGTGAGAGGTGACATGATAGTGCTCTATAAAATGATGAGAGGCTCAGGTAAATGGTCAGAGTCCGTTTCCCTGGGCAGGGATATCAAAAACACGAGGGCATAGGTTTAAGGTGAGAAGAAAGAGTTTTAAAGAGGATCTGAGAAGAAATCTTTCAAACAAAGGGTAGTTGCTATTTGGAATAAGCTGCCAAGTTGTTGGAGGTAGGATCAGTAACAACATTAAAGAGGCACCTGGACAGGTACTTAAGTGAGGAAGGTACAGAGGGAAATAGAATCAATGGACACGTTGGGCTGCGGGTCCTGGTTCTGTGCTGCCTTCCTCTGTGACTCGATGACTTGTCCGTGTCTGTGACTCGATGACTTGTCTACGTCTGTGACTCGATGTCTTGTCTATGTCTGTGACTCAATGTCTTGTCTATGTCTGGGACTCAATGACCTGTCTGTGTCTGGGACTCGATGACTTGCCTGTGTCTGTGACTCGATGACTTGTCTGTGTCTGTGACTTGATGTCTTGTCTGTGTCTGTGACTCAATGTCTTGTCTGTGTCTGTGCCTCGATGACTTGTCTGTGTCTGTGACTCGATGACTTGTCTGCGTCTGTGACTTGAAGACTTGTTTATGTCTGTAACTCGGACTTGTTTATGTCTGTAACTCGATGACTTGTCTCTGTCAGTGACTCGATGACTTGTCTACGTCTGTGACTCGAAGACTTGTCTGTGTCTGTGACTCGATGACTTGTCTGTGTCTGTGACTCGATGGCTTGTCTGTGACAACCAAGCTGTCTGAGTTCATCTTATTTGCGTTTTGTTCATGTCCCTCTAAATCTTTCCTATCCGTGTAACTGACCAAATACTTTTTAAATGTTGTAATTTCACAGATCATTTTATTTATTTGGGTATTAAAGTTACCAAGAAACATAAGGATTTATTTAAAGTTAATTTTCTACCTTTAATTGGCCAAATCAAGCAACTTGTTACCAGGTGGTCTCTATTATCTTTGTCATTGGTTGGTCAAATTAATGCTATTAAGATGATAGTATTACCCAAATTTTTATATTTATTTCAAGCATTACCAATTTTTATTCCTAAATCTTTTTTTGATATTATTGACTCCAAAATAACCTCGTATGTGTGGCAGAATAAAAATCCTAGATTAAGTAAAAAATATTTACAGAAGCTTAAGAAGGAGGATGGTTTGGCTTTGCCAAACCTGAGATTTTACTATTGGGCAGTTAATATTCGATATTTAATATTTTGTACACAAGAATTGATTATAGCATCTTGCCCACAATGGGTAAATTTGGAATATAAATCTGTACAAGACTTTTCACTATTTTCTATTTTAGGATCTTCGCTTCCTTTTGCTTTATCTAAATTGAATAAACAAATAACTAATCCTATAGTTAAACATACATTACGAATATGGTTTCAATTTCGTAAATTCATTGGCTTGAATAAGTTTATCTTATCAAGCCCTATTATATCTAACTTTTTTTCAGCCCTCTTTTATGGATCAAGCCTTTGTATTATGGAAAACAAAAGGTATAACATGTTTTTGTAATCTATTTTTAGATAACAGTTTTATGTCCTTTGAACAGCTATCTAATAAATATAATTTGCCTAAAACTCATTTTTTAGATACTTGCAAGTTAGAAATTTCTTGAATAATATGTTAGTTTTTTTCCAAAATTATGTCCAATGGACATCACGGAAAAATTTTTAGCTCTGAATCCTTGCCAGAAGGGTTTAGTAGCCAGCATTTATAATATGATCATGAAAATACAGCCAGAAGTATCAGAAAAAATTAAGGAATGGGAAAAAGAACTTCATTGTCTCATATACACTGAGCAGTGAGAGAAAATTTTACAATTAGTCAAGTCTTCTTCTATTTCTGCTAAGCATGCCCTAATACAACTTAAGGTTGTACATAGGGCTCACATGTCCAAGGATAAACTTGATCGATTTTATTCTTATGTTAATCCAACCTGTGACAGATGTCATTCTGAAGTTGCTTCATTGACCCACATGATTTGGTCTTGCCCTTGCTTGCAAAATTATTGGAAAGATATTTTCGGTACTACTTCAACAGTTCTGAATATCAAATTGCAACCGCATCCTATTACTGCAATTTTCAGTTTACCAATGGTGGATAATAGTTGTTTATCCCCTTCAGCTCGGCGGATGATTGCATTTGTTACATTAATGGCTAGAAGATCTATCCTATTGAACTGGAAAGAAATTAATCCTCCAACTATACTTCAGTGGTTTTCTCAAACTATTTCTTGTTTGAGTTTACAAAAAATTAGAAGTGTTGTCTTTGACCCTTCAGTTAAATTTGAAGAAACTTGGAGACCATTTATTCAACATTTTCATATGAGCTAAACTGACTTTTCCTAAACCTTACTTTTATTATCCTTAATTATTTGTATGGAGGTACGGAGTTATTGACGCTACTGTGTATATTTGACATAATGCAATGGCCCATGTTGGTTAGGTTTTTTTTTCTTTTTTCTCTCTTTTTTTTCTTATTTACTCCATTTTTCATAATTACTATGTTTGGGAGGTTATTATATATGGATTATCATCTATTTGTATTTATACTTAAAACTATTAATTATGTACTCTCAAACTCTCTGTATTCATGTTTCATTTATGTTTGTTTAAAAATTAATAAAAAGATTTAAAAAGAAAGAAATGTTGTAATTATGCTCATTCTACCACTTCCTCTAGCAACTCACTTCATCTATTCACAACCTCTGTGTGTAAAAGTTGCCCCTCGGGCACTTTTTAAATCAGTCCTGGTAACATCCTGTAACTGTGCTGGATCCACGTCTGCGAGTCCGCTGTGCAACTCAAAGCCCGATGTCTGTAGACCTGAGTCTGTATGTGCGGAGCCTGTGCTGGGGTTGACCGACTGTGTATGTGTTGGTTAGGAGGGAGGGAGATACAGGCCATGTTTTTGCTGTTGTTTGTTGCTTGTTGTGTTCTCAGTTGTGCCGAGCAATGTGCGCGTGCTGTGTTTGCACTAGAATGTGTGTAGCCCGCAGGCTTCTGGCACTAACATAGTATGCCCACAATTGTGTGTGTGTGTGTGTGTGTGTGTGTGTTGATTGGTACGGCGTGTCTTGGGCATCTGAAACCTAGTGGAGCCCATCCCTCTCCAGGTTTTTTTTCACGAGCTCAAAACTGAACCCCGGCACCAAGTCCAGCGCTGATCCCACTAACCATACATCTTTGGAATATGGGGGGAAACCGGAGCATCTGGAGAAAACCCACACATTCACAGGAAAGCATACAAACTCCTTACAGACGACAACGGGAACTGAGTACTGATTGGCGATGCACTAACCACTGTGCTATCATAGCGGCTCATACATTTGTTTTGCATTACAGGCAAAGGTAGACATGACCAAAAGTTGTTTACAGTTGCTTACATTAATGGACTAGAAGAGAGAATGAAATGTGAGGTTTATGTCTGCAAACGATATGATTTTAGGTGGAAGGGCTTTGTGATTCTGAAATGAGCCAAAGATAGTTTGATTAACTGGACAAAACCCTGACAAACAGAGTTCAAGGTGGAGAAGTGTGAGGCCATGCATTTCAGTAAGAGGAATCAAGAAGCAGATTGTTATCTAAATGGAGAGAAAAGTTCAAAGGTATTCAGGTGGTTTACTGCTTGATCACAAAAACTTAACAGGATCAGAGTCAAGTTTAATAACACTGGCACATGGTGTGAAATTTGGTGTTCTGCAACAGCAACACATTGCAATACATAATAATATAATAAACTATGCGTTACAATAAGAAGTACAGCACATACATGTAAAATTAAATTAAATAAGTAGTGCAAGATGAGAGCAAAGAAAAGGTAGTGTACATTATCTTTTCAGAAACCCAATGGTGAAAAGGAAGAAGCTGTTCTGAAAACATTGAATATGTGTCTTCAGACTCCTGTACCTCCTCCTTGATGGTAGCATTGAGAAGAGGGCATGTCCTGGACGATTGGGAGGGGGGGTGTCTTTAATGATGGATGCCTCCTTGTTTAGGCATCATCTTTTGAAGACGTCCCTGGTGCTGAGGAGGCTAGTGCCCAGAATGGAACTGGCTGAGTTTGATCTTGTGCAGAGGCTCTACCATACCCGACAATGATGCATCCATTTAGGATGCTCCCTGTAGAAATTTGCAAGAGTCTTTGTGACATGCCAAGTCTCCTCAAAATTCTAATGAAATATAGTCACTGTTGTGCATTCTTGGTTATTGCATCAATATAGTGGGCCAGGATAGATCATCAGAGATGTTGATACTCAGGAACTTGAAATGGCTCACCTTTTCCACTGCTGATCTCTCAATGAGGACTGGTGTGTGTTTCATTGACTTCCCCTTCCTGAAGTCCACAATCAATTCTTTGGACTTACTGATGCTGAGTGCAAGGTTGTTACTGCAAACCCACTCAATCAGCTGATCTATCTCACTCCTATAGTCCTCCTCCCCACCATCTGAAATTCTGCCAACAATAGTTGCGTCATTGACATAGATGGCATTTGAACTGTGCCGAGACACACACCTGTGGGTGTGAAAAGAGTAGAGCAGTGGGCTAAGCATGCTTAGGTACCTGGCCATCAAGTAGTTAAGAAGGAAAGCAGCCTTCATTGTAAAGGAGCTGGAGTTGGAATTTAAAAATAAGTTGGCTTGTTATAGTTGTATGGTTTTTTGGTGGAATTTGGTGTACTATTTTGGTTCTTTAAGTAAAAAAGTTATAATGGCATTGAAGACAGTAAAAAGGAGATTCACCAGGCTAATTCCTGGGATGGGTGGATTGTCCTATCAAGAGAGGCTGACAGTTTGGTTCGATAGTTCTTGTAGTTTAGACAAACAAGCGGTGACATTCAAACATATAAGATCCTAAGGGGCTTGGCATGGTTGATATCAGGATGTTTCCACTATTTGGAAAATCACAAACAAGGGGACACAGATACAAAATAGGACTCATCATTTAAAACAGAGGTGCATAGAAACTTAATCTCTGGAACTTCCTGCCCCGAGGGCAATGGACTCCAAATCATTAGAGGGATATGGAGACAGATAAGCATTTTATGTCATCGAATTAAGGATTATTGAGAACTGGCACAGAAGATGTGAAGTCAGGTAGATGAGTCATGATCATATTGACTGGTGGGAGAAGGCTCGAGGGGCTCCTATTTTCTTGTGTTCTTCTGTGTTATGCATTAAAAATGCTGATCATATTTTATGACCAATTTTTATGTTTCAAATCAATCATACAGCTCACAGAAGAGTACAACAAAGGAACAGAACTGTTGGACCACAATGCTGCACTGAACTCATTAAAGAGTCCATCTAAGATCATCCCCTCTGCCTACACAATGTCCATATCCTTCCATTTCCTGCAGATGATGTGCTTGTCCGAACCTTTTTCAATGCCTCGATTGGTACTGCCTTCACCACTACCCCAGTAGTGCACTCCAGGCTCCCACCACTTTCTACATGAAAAAACTTGACCCACACTTTTCCTTTGGACTTATACCATCTCACCTTAAATGCATGCCCTCAAGTATTAGACATTGCAACTCCGGGAAGAAAGATGCTGTCTGTCCACTCTACCTATGCCTCTCATATCTTTTAAATCTCTATCAGATCTTCTCATAGCCCTTCTCACAATCCAAGTTTTTCCAACCTCTCCTTATAGCACATGCACTCTAATCTAGGCAGCAAGCTGGTAAACCTCTTCTGTACTCTCTCCAAAGTCTCAACATAGTTCTATAATAGGGCAAACAGAACTAAATGCAGGACTCCAAATACTCCAAAAACTAGCTACTTTTGTAAAACTGAAACATAATTTCCCAACACTTGAAGTGAATTCATCAACTAATAAAGGCAAGCATATTTTATGCCTTCTTTACCACCCTATCTAAATTTGTAGCCATATATGTGTATGAGTGTTTGAATTCCAAAGTCTAAGAATTTTAATAAATGTAAACTCAGCTGAGACATTCTGTGTTTTATGTTCAAGCTCCCAGGACACCTTTCTGATTCATAGCTGTGCTGGTTAAAGCACTATGCATTTACTCTGATGCAGTGCCCTTTTTCAGTGTTTGCTAATTAATAGGGTGTGGACTGGGACATATCATCAGTAATGCAACTTGGGGTCTTCAGGTATCTCAGGTCTTTAACCACTTAGTTGAGTTGCCCCTCTCCACTGATCTCCCTCCTGGCATTTAACCTTGCAAGCAGAGCAAGTGCTACAGCTGTCCCTACACCTCCTCCCTCACTACCATTCCGGGCCCCAGGCAGTCCTTCCAGGTGAGACAACATGTCACCTGTGAGTCTGTTGGGGTCATATACTGTGTCCGGTGCTCCCAGTGGGGCCTCCTGTGTATCATGAGACTCTGTGAAGATTGGGAGACCACTTCACCAAACACCCACTGGTCTGCCAGAAAAAGTGGGATCTCCCAGTGACCACTATTTTAATTCCACTTCCCACTCCGATTCTGCTATGTCCATCCATGACCATCCACTGTCGTGACGAAGCCACACTTAGGTTGGAGGAGCAACACCTTACATTCTGTCAGGGTAGCCTCTAATCTGATGTGGTAATGTCCACCCTTCACCATTCCCCATCCCCTTTTCCCTCTCTCATTTTAACACTCCCCCTTCAGGTTTCACCTATCACCTTGAGTTTCTCTCTCCCTTCCCCCCTCCCTTTTAAATCTACTCCTCAGCATTTTTCTCCAGTCCTGCCAAAGGATCTTGGCCCGAAATGTCACTTTTTTCCATAGATGCTGCCTGGCCTACTGAGTTCCTCCAGCATTTTGTGTGTGTTGATTGGATTTCCAGCCTCTGCAGAATTTCTCTTGTTTGTTGTTGATTTTCATGTTGCCTCTGTGCTGTTGGTGTTCACAAACAATGAAAGGGGATTGTATTTTGTTGCCAAGATAATTATGCACTGTTAAATATTTAATATTTAATAGATTTTGAAATTTATTGGATTTTGAAACACCCCAGAGTCCTAGGTAATGCAAAACTAGGCAATCAAAAGAGAAATGTCAGCAGTAAAAAAATAATCTTTTCACAGCTGACACAGACTGCAGGGCACCAGTGAAAATTCCCTTACATTGACTTGCACTGGACAATTCACAACTCAGCTGCAGCATTATGGGAAGCTCAAAACTACCATATAAAGCTATTTTAAACTAAATAAGTTGAGTAAACAAGCCAGCAGGTGAACAGGAACAACATGTAAAGAGACAGGTACTGATTACTCATACAACTGATGACAGTTGATAGAAAAATACAGGAGGGTTAAATATATTACCCTGAAAGAAAGGGGTTTGTAATGTATTCACTTTAAGCAGAAGAACACCAGTAAAGCTATTTTTATTCCCATCAAGAATACTCTATATGTGTAGGCTGCCGAGAATCAGTCAACATAACCAGAGCAGGAAAGCTAAGCTGGTTGCTTTATCTGAATGACAGTAGTTGACTTATACAATAATTTAACAAACATAGTGGTCATACATTTTTCCCCTACAGCACTATGGTTGCATTTTATTTTGTGTTATCAATTACAGAACATATGATCAGTTGCCACTTTATTAGATACGCCTGTATACCTGCTCGTTAATGCAAAGATCTAATCGGCCAATCATGTGGCAGCTCTTCAGTGCATAAAGGCACGCAGACATGGTCAAGTGGTTCAGTTGTTGTTCAGACCAAACATCATCACATGGAAGAAATGTGATCTAGGTTAATTTGATCATGGTGCCAGATGGGGTGGCATGAGTATCACAGAAATGGCTGATCTCTTCAGATTTTCATGCACAACAGTCTTCAGAGTTTACAGTGAATGGTGCAAAGAAAAAAAGACAACAAAAACATCCAGCAAGTGGGTGTTTTG